>NW_023270265.1:14224974-14528988 GCF_011800145.1 Mirounga leonina | reverse complement strand
GGGTGGGGCGAGGGCAGCCCGCGCCGGGGAGGCCGGGGCTCGGGGCCGGGGCCTGGCGGGGAGGCCCTGCCGCCTCCCGGGCCGCCCCCTCCCCGTCCGCGCCCGGCGGGCCGGGGCTCCGCGGGTCCCTGTGGCCGCGCCAGCCCCGCGGAGCGCGGCGGCGCCTCCCCGGCTCCCCGCGGCGGCCGTGCGGGGCCCCCTTCTGCCTCCGCGGGGCCCACTCGCAACAGCCCCCGCGCCCTCCCGGGGCCGGGCCTTGGGGGCAAGATTGAAGCGGGGACGCGCCGGCCCTAGTTGTTGGCTGGCTGGCTGGCTTGCTTTCTCCACGACAGTCAGGACCAACAACTGTTGGCAGGTTAGGCTGGCAGCAACTTTCCTCTACCTCTGCGGAGAGTTTCTCCGACCCGGTCGGGAGGGCTGGATCTGCCCCAGGAACCCGGGGCTTGTCGGCGGGCGCTTTGCGAGAGCAGGCCCGGTGCGACACGGTGTGCGCGCCTGGAAGGCGTGGGACCCTTTACCCGAGCACCCTGCTTCAGGACAACCTTGCCTGCACTGCTGGCTCTCTCTTGGGGTTGCTGCTCTCACTTCCGAGTTGCTGAAGAAGAGTCTCTCTTGATTCCCCGAGCCCTTCCCGCCTGCCTCGGAGCTGAAAAGTCCACGCTGGCGAGAATCATAGTCAATAATGAGTATTTCGTTGGCTCTTACATTTCCTGGGTGCCTGATGGGGGCCAGGCGTCCTGCTACACACTGTCTCATTTAATCACAACAACGCTTTAAAGTAATCATGACAAGAGCAAAATTTACGTATCCAGGTGCCTTGCAAACATTAACTCAATTTGCCAGTAACCTCTGGAGGAGGTGCTGTCAGTATCCCCATTTTATAAATGAGGAAACTGAGGCTCAGGCCCAGGAATCGACTTGGCTTAAGTCAGGAGGCTTGTGAGTTGTGGAGCAGGGATTTGAACCCCGGGAGCCTGGCTCTACAGTGTGCTCAGAAGGTCTAAGCTGTGTTTTATAAATAAGGACGCTGATGGTCAGAGTTAAGTGATTTTCCAAGGGTGACCCAGCTCCCAAGTGGTCGAGCTGGCATATGAGCCAGCATAGATCAGAGTGTGAGGAGGAGGGACTTGGATCACAGTAGGGAGAACTTCACCCCTTGTCCCCTGGCTACCAGGGCAGCGGGGTTTCTGGTGAATCTGACATCGGTGCTCTGGGAAGTGCTTTTGTCATCCTTGTCATTGTCTTGGCTGATAGTGACTGGAGGTTTGACTGGGACGTTGACTGGGATGGTTGGGCCGGGACAGCTCTGGTGGAGTAGCCAGCAGCCAACAGGATGCAAGGGGGCTTGAAGGTCCTCAGCCCCCCGCCCCCCAGGCTCCCTGACCACCTTCCTGATCACAGGTGCTATCAAGGAGGGCACTCCCAGAGAGTGACTTTTGGGGAGGGTGGGGAGTCAAGGACATTTTTGTGTTTTCAGGAGACTTCAGGAGGCTTGAGAGCTGCAATTCGGGATCCTTTATAGAGTCTGCCCTGGCTGTGCCCAAGGCCATGGGGTGGATTATCATGACAGCCCTGGCCACGATCCCCCACTGCATTTGGTGGCCACCCCCCTGCCCCAACAGCCCCAAACTCCAAGCGGCCTTCCCCTTAGCAATACCGTCTGTGACGGAAAGAGACTGCGAAGCCCACTGCAGCTGTGCATTCCCGGACGGACACCCCACGACGGGCCTGGCGGGCCTGTCAGAGCTGCTTTGTACCTAGTTCCGGACTCTTTACCACTGCACTTTCCTACTTCTTGATTTGGGGACAGAGTGGGGCCTTAGCAGTTACATGGTTCAACCCCTCATTTTACAAGAAAGGAAACCGAGGGCCAAATATTTACCAAAAGCCAAGCTGTGGTCCAGAGTGGTGGTTGAGAGTTGCCTTTGAAGCCAAATGGCTTGTGTTCAAATTCCAGCTCTGCCGTGTTCTGTGTGAGCTTGAGCAGTGGGCTTTGCTTCTCTGTGAGGCAGCCCTCTTCTCTGTAAAATGAGGATAAACATAGTATGAGGAGCAACTGGGAAGATAAACCTAAAGCGCTTAGAACACTGCTTGGCATAGAGTGGTAGCCTTTATCGTTGGTCAGGGTCCCGTGTCTATCCCGGATGAGAGCTATTTTCAGGGGATGGGCTTAATGTGGATGCAACACCCCATAGGCTAGGTCTCATAGCACCTCTGCTTGGTGCTTGATAAATACAGGCTCCCAGTGCCTTGGGTTTTTAAATAATACAGTTGTATTTCTTTCAGAGATTTATTTGTCATGAATTCAGACTATCTTTTTGCTAAGAATGAAATTTTTGCTGCCGATTAGTACGCATGATTTGCATTCTTTATACATGCAGACACTTCTGGCTGAGTGGGGTCAGGGAAGAAAGAGACTCTGGGGAGCTGAAGGCTGAGCTGGAGTTAATGACATAAAATTCAGGGCAGCAGTCAGAGGAATGATCTGAGTGAGAGGGAGCAAGCAGTTTCTTCAGGACAGAGAAGGAGCGCGGGGCACAGAGCCACTAGCCCATCGCTGGTGGCCATACGCCCTCTAGGTCCCAGGCCAGGTGGGTGCCTTGTTTCTGTTAGAAGTCCTACACTCCCCTGCAGCTGGAAATTGCTCTCCTCCACCGCGTGGCCAGTGCTAGAGGCAGAGACAGAGGCTCTGTACTGGATGAGTAGGTTGTATACTGTTCGGTATACAAACAGCTTCTTCCGAGCTGTTTCCAGAGCTGTGTTAGTCCTTCTCACGACAGTATCCAAACGAGAGAGCCAGAGGGTTAGACCCCAGAAATCCTATCCACAGGAATTTAATTCGTGGAGGTGCCTATATTCATCTGTGGCGGAATCAGCTATATAATTTGTGGGATCCAACGCAACATGAAAATGTGGGGTCCTTGATTCAAAAGTTTCAAGAGAGTGACAGCGGAGATGAAGCCAAGCAGTGGGCCCTTCCAAGTGCAGGGCCCTGGATGACTGTGGATCATACACCCAAGAAGCCCACCCAGCTCACAGGTCGGCGTGTGTCACTTTCTGTTGCCCTCCCCTGCCTAGCTTTCAGAGCTTATAGACGAATATCAGTATTTTGAAGGTGTTTCCTCATTGGAGCCTACACTCACCTTGCCAGGCATCATTTTCCAATTTTTCAGACGAGGAGAGCCTCACATCTAATGGCACCAAGTTTCTAGCCCTGCTGTATTAAATACCAACCCCCGGCTCTCTGCCCAGCCCCACCAAGCCACTGGGAAGGCCTGGGCTGTGAGAATCCCAGTGCCCAGCCCACATGAGGGAGGGTTCCTTGTGGCCAGAATCCTGTTTGCTCTGTTTCATTCAGCCTCTTCCCTCCCTATGTTGTCATATTCCTCCTTTAAGAACTGGCCTTGGAGGGGTCCTTATAGGGGTGGAGATCTGGGTCTGAGATCGGCTGGCAGGCCCCGTGGCTTTCTGGGCCATTGTGTGGTGCCCTTCACCAGAGGGCGCTGTGCTTTCTCCCTCCAGCCTGCACTAGGTTCCTCGTGCCCCAGGGTCTTTGCACAGGTGGCACCCCCTCTCTCCCAGGAAGGTCACTCTTTTCTACTCTCCTGATTTTTTAAAAAATATATTTTATTTATTTATTTGACAGAGAGAGAGAGAGAGAGAGTGCAAGGGCACAAGCAGTGGGGGGAGTGGCAGGCAGAGGGAGAGGGAAAAGTAGGGAGCCCGATGTGGGGCTCAATCCCAGGACCCTGAGATCATGACCTGAGCCAAAGGCCAGATGCTTAACTGACTGAGCCACCCAGGCACACCTACTCTCCTGAATTTTATGTCATTTACCCCAACTCAGTGTTTAGCTCCCGGTCACCTCCCCAGAGTCTCCTTCTTCCCTGACCCCACCACAGACTAGATCGGGATCTTGCCCTGATTTTTTTAAAGCCTTGCACCTTTTCCCTGTAGCATGTGACACTGTTTGCCGTTCCTCCTGTGTCATTTTCCCCCAGGACCAGCTGCCTTGCCCACTGGACTCTTAGCTCCATGAGGTTAGGAACGCTGTCTTCGTCTTTTTTTTTTTTTTTAAAGGTTTTTTATTTATTTGACAGAGAGAAAGACAGCCAGAGAGGGAACACAAGCAGGGGGAGTGGGAGAGGGAGAAGCAGGCCTCCCGCGGAGTAGGGAGCCCGATGTGGGGCTCGATCCCAGGACTCTGGGATCATGACCTGAGCCGAAGGCAGACGCTTAACAACTGAGCCACCCAGGCGCCCCCCCCCTTTTTTTAAAGATTTTATTTATTTATTTGATAGAGAGAGAGGAACACAAGCAGGCGGAGTGGGAGAGGGAGAAGCAGGCTTCCTGCTGAGCAGGGAGTGCGATGCGGGGCTTGATCCCAGGACCCTGGGATCACGACCCGAGCAGAAGGCAGACGCTTAACGACTGAGCCACCCAGGCGCCCCAGGAATGCTGCCTTCTTTGTGCAGTGCCTGGCTCAATGCTGTTGCTCAGCAAGTATTTGTTGAGTGATTAACAAAGCATAGGCTGGGACAGAAGCTGGAGGAAGTGGGAACTCTGGGTGCAGAGGTGCCTGGGGCGGGGGCCGGTGGGGGTAGGGGAGTCTACCTCCCATCTCACTTCCCTGCAATGCAGGGTTACAAAGCAAGAAATTCAGTTCTTCTCTGGGTAAGAATGACTTTTTGACAATTCTCCATCCTAGGCCAGGAGAGGGGAGACCACCCTGCCGGGAGGGTGACACCCATCCTGTCCTGTCCTGTAGCTGGCTTGGCCCTTGTTTGTTTGGCTTGCTCCTCTGCCCTGTAGGGTGGGTATATTTTCTATCATTCAGACAGAGGCAGAAGAAAAAGGCCTGGACTCCTACGGGCACTGCCTTCTGGTCAGCCTGACTCCATACGTTGGTTGGTGTTGCCCTTGCTTCCCACCGTCCTGACTCCCACCTGCTGTGTTCTCTGCTGATCCTTAGGGGCCCTGCTGGCTGCAGCCGGGCAGATGCTGTGTGATGCTGTTTTTTCTAGTATTTAACCAAATATCCAGCTCAGCTGACCTCTGCTAAGCACTGGGGCCTCTACCTGCACTTTTCCTCCTCCTTCCAGGCCGGCACGGGAGCTGTGTTCGTTGGGTTTTAACTAGAACCAAAGAGAGGGTACTACTGGGAACACCTGGCTTTCAAGGAAGGCTCATTGCAGGCCTGGGGCCCCCTGAGAGCCCATGTCCTTTAGCAAAGCTTTATGCCCCTGAAGGGCCCTTGGCCCTGAATTTCGGTCATCCTCCAGCCATGCCTTTGAGTTGAAAGTGGGTGTAAATATCTGGGTTGGTGGCAGACGTAGGGCCAAACGAGCCTTCCTTCCTGTGAACAAGGATGTATGGCTCGCTGGGGTTGTCGGAACAAAGTGCCACGGACTGGGGGACTTAAACAACACACATTTATTTCCCATTGTCCTGGAGGCCTGAAATGTGAGCTTGAGGTATCGGGAGGGTTGGTTTCTCTCAAGGCTCCCTGTTTGGCTTGCAGATGGCCATATTCTCCCTGTGTCCTCACATGGGCTACCTTCTGTGCGTGCACGTATCGTGCCCAAGTTCCTCTTATAAGGACACTGCACATGTTGGATTAAGGCCCTCTCTAATAGCTCCATTTTAACTTAATCACCTCTGGAAAGGTCCTATCTCCAAATACAGTCACATTCTGAGGAGTGGGGATTTGGGCTTCCAACATATAAATTTGGGGTCACAATTCAATCCGCAACAGGGGTCTTTGCACTTTGGTGGGAGAAGCATGCGTGGACCATTTGTAAGAGAATATGGGGCTGAATGAAGGTGGAGAGGCGCCCTGGTAAAGAGAAAAGGAGGGGTCCTTTTAGGCAAATGGTTTGGTCCATTGGCTTTCCCGGGAGCTGCTGACTCCTGGTCTGAGCTGCAGAAGTGGAAGGGTTACTCATTTGCCTCCAGGATGGAATCTGGCTTCCCATGGGGACTGAGCACTTGGCACATTCTCCTGGTTTCAGTCACTATAAATAATCCCTCCTTCACTTGGCGTTAATAGGAGGAGACTGGGGTGTGGGGTCTGGGCTCTCTCATCCCACCCATCTTGTTTCAATTTCCTGCCTTCCGCAGTTCTCCCCTTGACTCCAGTGGGGGGCCCTTGGGGGCGGGTAAAGCTGGGCTTCAGTTCTGGAAGCCAGCTGCCGCTCTCTGCGGCTCTCCTCCTGCCGATCCCCAGGCAGCTGTTGGAGCAGGTCAGCCTGGTGTCCCGGCTGTGGCCCATGGGGACTTCAGACAGGGCCTTAGCAGTCAGGAGGGACTTGGGCTAATTTAATATGGCATCTGGGCAAGGTGTAGGGCAGATGGGCGAGATGCAAGGGGGGCAGCGGGGAGCATTCCCTCCTCTTTTGTCCTACATGAGCGATTTCTCTCACAGGGAGATTGTTACTAGAGAATGTGCACCTTCCTTGGTTGCTGATGCTCCTCATTCCTGTAGTATCTCCCTGGACTGGCTTTATCCTTTGTTACTGTAGGCATAGAAGATCTCATTCTTTTCCACAAGGAGAGTCCAGCCCAGCACCAACCTTTTTCTTGTGAATTTATGTCCATCTGTTTTTTTAAGGTAACAAAAGATTATCATGATGTGGTAAAACTGAGTGATGGCCCCCAACGATGTCTGGGTCCTAATTCCTGGAACCTGTGAATATTACCTTATGTGGCAAAAGGTACTTTATGGATGTGATTAAGTTAAGGATCTTGGAGTGTTCTGGAGTATCCTGGTGGGCCTGGCATCTGAGAGATGGGAAGAAAATTAGAGAAAATTGACCCTTCCATCATATCTCTGAACGTATTCAGTTTATGAACTCAATAGTGGAAGCCATGTAGGAGGATGAGCTTATTGCCTGGACTTTTACCATGAAGAATATTTTTCACGGGAGTCTTTCCCACCCCGACAGAGATAGGGCCTCACCTTGTTGACTCACGGCCTCTTCCTAGTGGAGGGTTCAAGTCTTTCCTGATCTCTTTTTATCCTTCCTCCTTGCTTACCTGCAGCATTGGCCAGAGTTCAAAGCTTTTGGTGACCCTCACATCAGGACCCAAGCCCCTTCTTGTGACCAGAGGTGACATTTGGGGCTTGAGATACCCCAGGGACCCCTGCTTGTGTGGTGGGGCAGGCAGGGGGTGGTGCTTGCTGCTGTTGGGCAGTTGGCAGTGCAGGGGGAGGATGTGGGACCTGGGGTGAAGACAGCCCTGCCGTCAGGTTCTGGGCATCCTGTGCGGAAACATCCTTTCTGGGCTCTGCCTTCCAGCTGACGGCTCCAGCGGTGAGCTCCGGGGCAGGACGGCCACACTGCTCAGTCCCTGTTGTCACCATGTAGTGAGTCCCCCGGGGGGAGGTCTCTGTGTGAGGTCCTCTGGTCTGGCTGGTCTGAGCGGGTGTTGGGGTGGCTCCCTCCAAGGTCAGCTTGGGGGGCAGAAGGGCAGTTCGGGAGGGGCAGCCCTTGGGGGTGGACCTAATGAAGAAAACAAAGGACGGGATGTAGTAGACCAGGTCTGGGATTTTGGAGCATCTTTTGAGTTGTTGGGGCGTTCTCCCACTGCTCCCCGTTCCTGGGTTTGTTCATTCTTTATTCCTGCACTGCAGCTCTGAGACCGCGGACCTAAGTGCACAAAAGACTTAGAGCAAGACACCGAGAAACCTCTGCTGCCCCAGCTCCTCGGTACTAGTTCAATGCCTGCCTGACTAGCACTGATGTTCTGCCTTGGTTACAGTGGGAATCACGGAGACAGGGCAAGGGGCTTGGAAGGGCGGCTCCTGGACCCACAGCACTGTCACCTCAGGCAGGTGATGAAACTGATCTAAAGTGACCCTGGGAGGCAGGTGGATGGGATATGGGCTGGAAATTTTTGAGGGATTCCAAAAACCCAAATCTTTATGTGAAATGTCCTGAGTGTTAAATGTCAGCAACTAATTAAAGAAAATTTTCAACTATGTCTGGGCCAGTGGTCAGTGGCATCTCATGTGGATGGGATTGTCCCATGGATGAGGACATGGGAGCCCACAGAAGCCCCCTGTCCCCGCCATGCTCCAGAAGGAGTCCTCCTGTCCACCACAAAGGCACAGAGTGAGTGTGGAGGGGATCAGGGTGGCCTGCCCCTCTGGCCATGCAGTTGGCTCCCGGAGAAAAGATGCACTGTGTGTCCTTCTGGGGAAAGGCAGTGGCCATGCTCATTTTCTTCCTTTTTTCTCTGCAGAGGTGTGTGGGGCCCTCAATGTCACCGTGTCCCCAGGGCCTGTGGTTGACTACCTGGAGGGGGAAAATGCCACTCTTCTCTGCCATGTCTCCCAGAAGAGACGGAAGGACAGCTTGCTGGCCGTGCGCTGGTTCTTCGCACGCCCCAACTCCCCGGAAGCCTTGATGGTTAAGATGACCAAGCTCCGGGTGGTGCAATACTATGGGAATTACAGCCGCAGCGCCTTCCGGCAGAGGCTGTGCCTCCTTGAGGAGAGGCGCGGGGCACTCTACACACTCTCGGTTTTGACCCTCCGGCCAGCAGATCAAGGGCATTACGTCTGCAAAGTCCAGGAAATTAGCAAGCACAGGAATAAGTGGACTGCCTGGTCCAACGGCTCCTCAGCGACGGAAATGAGAGGTAAGGGCATATCCGCTCTTTGGGGAGAGACGGGGGGACAGATCAGTGGTCCTTCCTCTAATCGGCGAGATAGGGGCCCCCAGATGGCTCTGCTGGGCTAGAATGCATTTTCATGGCCTCTGTGGGCCATGTGAACTAGGCTGTGGGGATGAGGATAGATCTTTCCTTGGACACTGGGGCTAACATGGAAGTAAGGAGAGGAAGGAGCAAGTGCCTGGCCCCATTCTGCCCAACGTAGCCCTGGGCAAAACCTTCATGTCTAAAAGATTGGACTGGCTGTGTGTGTGCTTTGCCCCCAGCTCAGGTCTGTGCAGCCTTGGTTGCTTTGGCTGGAGGGTGCTGGGCATCCCCCGGAGGAGGCATGCATCGGGAGGTCCTGATGTCAATTTCTAGGCCTCCGAGCAGGGCAGGCTGGTGGCTCTGATCTATTGCCTAGAGGAACTGATCCAAGTCCCAGGCAACATCTCCCTGAGAAATTCATCTGAAAGTGGGCAGAGGACCAGAGGTAGCCCTCCCTTCCTGGAGAAAGATTGGAGGCATGGGCCGTGTTCTGGAACATCTTAGCTACCAAGCACCATATTCGAAGGTTATCATTTTTTATCACAAATGTTCTACAATTTTAATAAGACTTGCTATTGTGTGCTAAATATTACATTTTTTATTGTTTTGAACTTGAATTTGGTCTGGTACAAGATAAAGAGGTTCACAAAGTAAAGCTGATGGTCCCAAGTGTGAGAAAGAATCTAATATTATTACATGCATGTAATATAATATTAAAGGCATTAGTGATGTTGTTTTGTTTTTTTTTTTAAAGATTTTATTTATTTATTTGACAGAGAGAGAAATAGCGAGAGAGGGAACACAAGCAGGGGGAGTGGGAGAGGGAGAAGCAGGCCTCCCGCGGAGCAGGGAGCCCGATGTGGGACTCGATCCCAGGACCCTGGGATCATGACCTGAGCCGAAGGCAGACGCTTAACGACTGAGCCACTCAGGCGCCCAGTGATGTTGTTTTGATAAGCTTTTTTTGAAGGGATAAAACTCAGTTGTGAAGAGGTGGTTGGTTTTTTTTTTTTTTTTTGATAGAAGGAGAAAGGGTATTTTTAATATCCTGCATGAATAAGGGACATGTTAAAGTAGATAATTTATGTAGATAGTGGTTAGTACAACTTTATTTGCCTTTGGAGTTTGCTCATTATAATCTTCTAAAGCACGAAATGATGTATTATCTGAAATGTGCACTTTTTCTCCCTAAGCAAATTCATTCAAGAAAACAAATGACTATTAGTATAAATACATCTTTTGGCACAGAAAGCAGAAAAATGCATCAGATGACCATGGGCTGAGGAGGGAATCCACTCTGAATATCACTTAGCTCTGAAACATAAGATCTTATACATGTCCTTTTTATGTTTATGTCACCGTATATTCTGAAACTGTATGTTACACCTCTTGGTAGTGAGGACTCTGTGCAAATTAAAATAGATGAAAACGTTCCCTGCTTTCAAGTGCAGTCATCTAGTTCATTATTTAATGTGAATCTACTTTCATTGAAGGTGGGTTCCTTCTAGAACATTTATTTAGGTACTTGCTCCCCGAATCTGAGGTGGTTCATAAGGTTTCACTGGAAATACAGACCCTTGTCCCCCTTCTCCCCCTCCCCCCCTCCCTTCCTCCTGTTCCCGCTCTCTTCTCCGAACCTCCTTTCTCTTCTTTCTCTCCTTTTCTTTCCATCTCCTGGTCCTCTCATTTCTATTCTTCCCCTCCTCCCTCCCCTTCCCTTCACTTACTCTTTTCTTCCTCCTCTTCCCCTTGTCTCTCAGTCTGTCTGCCTCATGCTCATCCCCCTCAGGCCCTGGAATTTGTTCTAATCTCAAAGCAGAGCTGGGCCTCCCTGGCTGCATCTGCTCAACCTCAGAGCCTCCCGCTCCTCACACTGTCTCAGCCTCTGGGCAGGGCTGTGGTTTTTCGACGGGACAACTGGAAACCTTAGGAAGTGATGACCATACCTTCTAGAACATTCCATGTAGGCTTCAAGGGGACTCCACCAGGAGGGTTAAGAAAAGGTGACTCTACATAAATGACCTGAAAGCAGACTGTCTTGTTTAGGTTGGAACATGTCCACCCCAGGCTGGGGGGGAGCGTGTGGAAGCTTGGCTCACTAGTCCTTCCTGGGCAAGGTGCGGATCAGGCCCGTGGCTCCAGCCTCCCAGGGCACCATTTCCCCAGGCCCTTTTCCTTGCTCATTTCCAGGGGCCATGTTTTCCTAAATCTTCATCTCATATTAATAATTGTTTTATGGAAAACCAGAACAAAACCAAACACAATGAAAAGTTCTGTGGGCAAATACTTTTGGGTGATAACACTGAATAGCAATTCTCAGAAGTGTTTTTTGCAGTGAGTGCCTTTCCTCCTCTGGGCTCCAGAGCCCCTCTGGCCTAGGGAACTCAACTTTGCTCTCCTTCCTGCAGGCTTCTGAAGCCATTCACAGGAGAGGGGAAATTTTCTCGGGAATGTTTTTAACACTACCGCTCTCCCCTGCCCTTGACCACGGACTGTCACACTCTCCTTGCATTGTTCTTTTTTTTTTTTTTTTTAAAGATTTTATTTCTTTATTTGACAGAGAGAGATACAGCGAGAGAGGGGACACAAGCAGGAGGAGTGGGAGAGGGAGAAGCAGGCTTCCCGCTGAACAGAGCAGGGAGCCCGATGCGGGGCTCGATCCCAGGACCCTGGGATCATGACCTGAGCCTAAGGCAGACGCTTAACGACTGAGCCACCCAGGCGCCCCACTCTCCTTGCATTGTTCTTAATGTGAGATAAAATTGCTTGTCTCCCACTGTAAACTCCCAGGAAGAATGGTTGGCACGTGGTGTCTTCTCGTCTCACTGTTGCAAAAGGAGGTTGACTCTTGCTGTGTCTTGAGGGGGTGGTTCCTGGCAGGTGTCACAGCAGTGTAGCCTGGTCCCCAAATGTTGGCTGTTTTCTATTGCAAAAATAATATAGTTCAAGTAGAGATATGTGAAGACATATTGAAAGGGCTTAAAGAAGAAAATAAAAATGGCTTGCAGTATCTCCACCCAGGCATAACTTAACATTTCAGTGTAGATCCTTCCAATCACTTGTATGCAAATAAAAATTAAAAACCTAATTCCTCTCATACCCTAAGTACTATTTTCTGACTGGCTTTTCTCATACTAGAGTGTGCACATTTTCCCATGTTGTTAAATATGCTTCCATCGCGTAATTTTAATGGCGGGATAGTATTCCACGACGGGGACGTATCACAATTTATCTTTCCCATTACTGTTACTGGACAGTGAAGTCGTTCGAAATTCTTGTCAATAAATCTCCATAAATGTCCCTGCCTTTAGAATAAAGTCCTGGAAATAAGATTGCTGGGTCCAAAGGTATATTCAATTTAATGATTGATATAATTTAGGCTGATAACAATTTAAGGAGGTGAATTGACCTCTAGAATAGTTAATGAATTTATAGTCCCACCAGCATTGAAAATGCCTTTTTCCTATGGATTGGTTCTATGTAATATAGACTTTTTAGAGATAATGAGGAGGAGGAGGAAGAGGAGGGGGCTAGGAATGCCTGGTATACAGTTGACCCTCAATAAGTACTTGATGAATGAATGAAATGCTCTTCGATAGCAGCATTTCTTGCTACCAATACTTGGAGGCAGGCAGGACTTGGTGGATGATGTCACCTTCTCTGGGAGAAGTCACCTCTCTTTCCCTTGGCCTATTCTAATTGTACATCTCACGCAAGGCCCTTGTCCATCCTTCCTCTTTCCTCAGGACTCACTTGTGTATGCTAGCCCACAGAGATCCGTCGTACATCCTAACATCCTCAGGTGTATGCCGTCCCCAGAGGTCATCTTCATCAATGGTGTGGTCTGCATCCACCAAGTCCCTCTTGTGTGGGCATTTAATGCACACCCACACACATATATTCCAATAACACTACACTTCATGCTTTACAAGTATTGCTGATGATGTTATTTACACTTTTTCGTAATTGATATTACATAGCCAGACAACACCAAACTGCATGCCATCATTCCCCTAGTGATGAAGTCTCACGAAACTTCCAATTTTTCATTAACACAACAAATGCTTCAGTGAACATCATTCTACACATTTTCAAGTGCATCTGTTGGATTCCTGGAAAGAGAATTGCTGGGCCTAAGGCTATGCATATTTAAATTTTTTTTTTTTTTTTAAAGATTTTATTTATTTATTTGAGACAGAGAGAATGAGGGGGAGGAGGGTCAGAGGGAGAAGCAGACTCCCTGCCGAGCAGGGAGCCCGATGCGGGACTCGATTCCGGGACTCCAGGATCATGACCTGAGCTGAAGGCAGTCGCCCAACCAACTGAGCCACCCAGGCACCCCTGCATATTTAAATTTTTAATAGACAATGCCCGTAGGGTCTCCAAAAAGATTTTACAAATTTATACTCTGACCATCATTGCATGAGAGGGTCTATTTCCCTGAAGCCTCATTACCAATGGATATTATTAATCTTTTTCATTATTTATCCCAATGATGGGAAAAAGAATATTTCATTGTTGTTTTAATTTCGATTATTATTTTCAATACAATTTAATTTCAATTATTGTATTCAATTATTAGTGAGGTTGAACATCTTGTCATATGTTTATTGACTGTTTAAAAAAATTTCTTCTGTCAGGGCGCTTGGGTAGCAAACTCAGTTGAGTGTCTGACTCTTGGTTTTGGCTCAGGTAGTGGTCTCAGGGTTGTGGGATCAAGCCCCGTGTTGGGCTCTGTGCCCAGCATGGAGTCTGCTTGGCATTCTCTCTCTCCCTCTCTGTGTGCCCCTCCCGTTCATGCTCTCTCTCTCTGTTTCTCTCTCTAAAAATAAATAAATAAATCTTTAAAAAAAAAAAATTTCTTCTGTCAATCACCTGTCCCTAACCTTTGCCTATTTTTCAATTGGTTGCTGTGTTTTTCATATGTATGTATACATACATATGTATGTGTGTATATATATATATATTTATCTGATCATTAATTTTTTAGCTGTTATATATGGTACAAAATTTTCTTCCTTTTTGTTACTTACCTTTACACTTTATTTATTTATTTATTTACCACATAGATATTTTACATTTTCAGAATATTTATGTTGTCAAATTTGCTGGGTTTTTTCCCTTTATGATATTCCTTTTTTCAGTCATATATTTTTTTAATTGAGATGTAATTTATTCAATAAATTGCACATGGTACCTTGGTTTCATATATTATGTAGGAAGGTATTTCCCACCCAAGCTTATAAAAGTATTTTCTGTATTTTTCTTTAATATTTTTAAAGGATTAAAAAAACGTTTTACTCCTTTATCTCTTTGGAATCCATTTTTGTATAAGGTGTGGAATAAATAACTCTTTGTTTCCAAATGGCTATCCTATTGTCCCTACCTTATCTACTGAATAGATAAAATTTCCCTGTTTTGAAATGCTACAATGTCATAAGCAAAATTCCTACATTTAAATGCAAACTCCATACTCACCAATAAAGCACTATTTTAATTATTAGAGAATAAGGCAAGTCTCATTATTTTTTAAATAAATGTCTTGCCTGGTCTCGTATAGTTTTTTCCTCAGCTGATCTTACATAGTTTTGTAGAAATTATGTTGGGGTTTGATTTTATTGGGATTTAATTGACTTTATAAATTACTTTGGCGTGGGTATATACATCTTATGTCTTTATGATTTTTTTCTTTTTCTTTTTTTTTTTTTTTAGAGAGGGAGGGAGAGAGAGAAAATTAATCAGGCTCCACTCCCCAGTGTGGAGCCCAGTGTGGGGCTTGATCCTAAGACCCTGAGATCATAACCTGAGCTGAAATCAAGAGTCAGATGCTGAACCTACTTAGCCACCCAGGTGCCCAATGGTTTTATGATTTTAAATGTTCCTGTCCATGGAATTGCTATGTTCCTTCATGCGTGCAGGGTGATTATTTTTTTTAATCTTTCAGTAAAAGATATCTTAACATGAGCCTTGAATATTTTTTATTATGTTTATTTCTAGGTATTGTAACACTTGTAAGTAGATTTTATCCCTTCTCCCTACATGCATACACACACACACATCTTTTAAATTGGTTATTGCTGATGTACAGAAAGGTTGTTGACTTGTATTTGGCAACATAGTGACTTACCTTTTTTTTTTTTAAATGTTTTTTTTTTTTTAATTTATTCATGAGAGTCAGAGAGAGAGAGAGAGAGGCAGAGGCAGAGAGAGAAGCAGGCTCCCCGCCTAGCAGGGAGCCCGATGCGGGACTCGATCCCAGGACCCCGGGATCACGACCTGAGCCGAAGGCAGACGCTTAACCATCTGAGCCACCCAGGCGCCCCCCTTTTTTTTTTTTAATACATACTTTTTCAGTTGCTTCTCAAGAATGTCTGCAAATTGATATGTCATTGTTTTTGCTGACCTTATTGCATTGGCCAGGACTTCAGGGGTAGTGAGTCATCTACCTGTACTCTATTTGTTGACAGTGCTGGGAATTTTAATTTTACCATTTGGGCTTTTATCTTAACCATATTTTTCCATCTAGCCCACATGGCCACAGCTAGGGACTGTCGGTTCTCTACTGAAAAACCAGCTTTGAGATACCCATGACTTTTTCATGATCCCCACCAGTAAACCTATCAGAAAAGCAATTGGGATTGACCTGGCAATGTCTCTTAGTAATTTACCTTTTCCTTTTTAAATTTCTTAAAACTCTTTACAAAATCCATTCTAAAGAAATGAGCTATCAAGCCATGAAAACATGGGGGAAACTTAAATGCTTATTGCGCAGCGAATGAAGCCAATCTGAGAAGGTACAAACTGTATGATTCCAACCTTAGGACATTCTGGAAAAGGCAAAACTATGGAGACAGTAAAAAGATCAGTGATTGCCAGGGGTTGCAGGGAGAGAGGGATGAATAGGTGCAGCACAGAGGATTTTTACAGCAAAGAAAACATTCTATATGATTCTATAATGGTGGATACATGTCATTATTAATTTGTCCAAACCCATAGAACATACCATACCAAGAGTGAACCCTAAGGTAAATGATGGACTGTGGGTGGTTATGATGTGTCATTGTAGTTTCATCTATTGTAACAAATGTACCCCCCTGGTGGGGGTTGTTGACAGTGGGGGAGGCCATGTATAGGAGCTGGAGGTTTGGGAGATCTCTGTACCCTCCCCTCAATTTTGCTCTGAACCTAAAACTTCTCTAAAAAAATTAAAGTCTTAATAATAATAAAAAGTCCATTCTAGAAACTTGTCAGAGATAGCTTAAATTTTTAAAACCTACTTTCCTACTATTTTTTTTTTTTTTTTTTTTAGCCAAGGTATTAATGACCTCAGGGTTCTCTGACCCTCCCAGGTAAGAAATAGACACAAGGCCAAGGATGGGGTGGATAGCGGTTACTGCAAGCTCATGCCTGAGCATGAGGGAGACAGCCCTATTAAGAGGGATACCAGGCTGCTCCCCAAACAAGGGCCCCGGGCAAGTGTTTGAAGGGGCTGAGGCAGGAAAGGAGTGACGTCATGTATATATATCCCAGGTAAAGGTAGGGAAATACAGGGAGTTGGGTGCGTAGCTACAGTTGACAGAACATTTTATTTGCATGTTAAGTCTCCACCCTGGGCATGATTTTTAGCATTATAATGAGGGAAAAGGTCAAAAGGTCAGGGCTGCTGAGGGCCTTTGTGGCTCTGACTGGTCTGCTCTGGTCTTTGTAGGAGCAAACTGGTTATAAGTTGCAATCTGGAGCTTGTTTCAAGATTGTAGCTTCTGGCTTCCTGATTCAATGCAGCACCTTGGAGGTGGGCTAGAGAAATAGATTATCAGAGGGGGCTGAGGTTTTCTGCAAGTTACTGTCTATATAAGACTGTGCCTCAGGGAAGAAACGTACAAACAGGTGGCTGGTCAAAGAGCTTCCATTTTGAAACACTGAAATTGTGAGGAGATCAGGGCCTAGAGCAACTTCATCCCATCGTATGCTTTTCTAGGCAGGCGCCTCAGGATCAGTCTCATCCCTGGTGCATCTCTAAGATGGTGGCTCCTTACAAAGTCCAGCTCCTTATCCATGTGCTTATAAAATGCTTTATAAATCTCATACAAAATAATAATAAAAAAATAACAAAAAACCCAAGACCAAACCAAATAACCAGCTCATCCCAATATCTGCAGTGTTATTTGCTTTACTTTCCTCTATCTGTTTTTGAATTTCTCCCAATTTGGGGTGAGTCCTTGAGCATGTATATGTGGTGAAAAAAAATAGCAAGTTATTGGGGAAAAAAATCTACACTAACATACGGATTTGTCATGGCTTTTCCCCCCCTGGAAACATCTCTGGAAGTGTTTGGCTAAAAAATATAAGTTGTATTAATTTGAGGCAAAGCACAGCTTTTGTTTTGCTGTTTCATGTTTTAGCTGTGCATGTCCGTAAAACGTGATGGAGAAGTGGAGATTTTGAAGAATCGCGAATTGATAAATCGGGGCTTATCTGCAAATCATGTCTGTGTGAGACTGTGAGACGGAGGGCTCCTGCCTGTAGGGTTGTGGGTGCCGTGTGGCACAAAATGAAATGGTAAATAATGGGAACTGAAAATATGTGACCCTCTAGAGGACAGTGGAGTCACGATCGGCTTATTTTGGAGAAGTTGTCCTGTCAGATGAACCTGACGGTATTATTTTTATTACATGGAGGCAGAAGGAAAGGTAAAGAATGTTATGCAGATTCTCCAATTGTTCGTGCTCTGTGAGCATTGAACGGAGCAAGAAGCCCTGCCTGCAGAGAAAATAGATCAGAAAGTCCTAAATGACACATGGCGCTGGAACCCTCTAGAGAGGGGTTCAGTGGAAACGGGGAGGGCCAATGTTAGGTTTGATTTCATTCAGTTGTTTAATCAATGACACTGAAAAAGGAGCACACAGCACCCTAATGGAACTTTACAGAAAATACAAAATTGGGAAATGTTTTTCATGTCAGCGAGGAGTAAAAACATAATAAAAACGAATCCAGAGAGGTAAGAAATACAGGCAGGAAATAACAGAATGAGATTCAATTTGGAAAATGGCAGAGCAATGCATGTGGGGACAGCGCAGCTCAGGCACCGCTGGATCGTCCACGAGAGGCTGAGAGGCTGCCTCTGTGAAGGGACCCTGGTGACAGTGGCAGTGAATTAGACGCGCGCCTGCAATCGGATTCGGCAGCGCCAGCAGCCGCCGTGATTTCCGTCCGCGTACGAGTTGGCCCCGTGTCCCCGCGAAGGCAGGCGGTTGTGCTGGGTGTGCTGTGCTGGTGAGACTGATGGGGACTAGAGCAGTCCGTTTTGGGAACCTCATTTCCAGAAAGATCGACTCAGACTAGAGAAGAGGGGCGAGCGTGATGAGGAAACGAGTGGCAGCCTCCAGAGATGCGATCAGTTCAGCGGAGGAGGCTTCGCTGGGCTCGGTGAACACATTGCCTGGGGAAACAACACGTTGACTACAGTGTTCGGCAGCGCTGGGTGGACTCATTTATCCCTTCACTCAGTGGGCATTTTTTTGAGTACCTGCTCTGCTGGAAACATGGGGACACATACGGGTAGATCTGTCTATAGGGGTGGCTGTTACACAAACAGATAGGAGGTTACAGGGTAGTGTACGTGCAATGATCACGGTGTGCGCGGGGCATTCATTCAACACACGGGAGAGCCCCTGAGGATGAGGGAGAAGGCAGTGCCCTTTCTGCAGGGCTGGAAATGGGAGGAGGCGGCATTTCAGTGTGTGGGTGTCCCATCACTGTGGGTGGGAGTCTGAGCTGGGGCTGGAGCCTGAGCTGGGGCAGGCAGCCGTGGATTACTGGGGGAGGCAGGCAGGGCTGAAGGTGGAGGAGCTTGTACTGAATATTAAGGAATTTATACTTGATTTTGTAGGCTGTTCTTCTCATTCTCGCCTAATGATAAGAACCACCGGGGCCACTGTTAACATTCCCAAGATTCCCAAGCATCTGCCCAGGGGATTCCAGTCTGTTACGCCTGGGGTGGAATTTGAATTTTTAACATGAAGTCTAGGTGATTTGATCATCAGGCAGTTTTGAGGATCTCTGCTTTAGCCCTTGGAAAACCCCAGGAAGTATTAAAGTCTTCTGACAGGTCCCTGTGTTGGCTGTTCAGGGCATGGATTTGGGGGACCAGACTAGAGGATGAGAAGGCAGCCTTTTGTAGTTGCCCAGGCTTGGAATGATGGAAGATGACATTTGGCAGGAGGAATGGAGGGACATGGAGAGGTCAGATGAGAAGTCTTTAGTAATCGATTGGGTGTGGGCAAGAGAGAGAGCTTGGGGATGGCACCCGGAGGTCCAACTCAGTAGTATGAGCAGGGTGGTGCCCACAGCCAGTCCATAGGGGACATTTAAGATTGAGAGTAAGATGGCTGGAGGCCACCCTGCACTGATGTCTGGTAGGTACACAGGCCTGTGGAGTTGAAGCTCCTGTCTGATCTGGCTAATGCGAACTGATTTCTGAGTCAGGCAGCTGAAACCATGGGGGGGGGGGGTGAGAATGCCAAAAGGCAGGGGTAGGGATGGAGCCAACATTTGGGGCAACGGAAGGAGCTAGTTTGGGTTGGTGTTGATTCAGGCACTTCCAGGCCAGCCCGTTGGCCGTCTGGAAAAAGCGGAATGTTCTTAGTAGAAGGGCAGCACCGGAGGGAGAAAGTACAGCATCTCTTTGCCCGGATCCCCAGAAGGTAAGTCTGTGGGAAATCCAGAGAAGCACAGTGCTCTAGGTGGGGACCAGCTGCAGCCACCTCGATCCCCAGGGGCCCTGTGAGCCTTGTGTCTTCTGCTCCAATGACAGCCATCTTTCGGTAATATCTTCTTGCTCATTCATCATGAGCAGGTGAGATGCAGATGTGGGCCTCACAGCAGGTGAGACATGATGAGATGAAGAGCAGGGTAAGGTCTTGCCCGACCCCAGGGATAGCCGGGAGGTGGAGTTCTTGAGTGCCCTGTACCCAGCACTGTGATTTGGAAAGATTGCAGTTAGCCAGCAAGGAAATCAGAATGGAAATGAAAGAGTATAAGCAGAGGTTTGGGATACTACCCAGTGGGGACATGAAGCTGCTCGGTGAGGTCTTAAGGGATGGCAGCTTTAATTCCCCAGACCTCATAAAAAGTTATCCTTGATGGCTTTTCAGCCCAGTCCTGCCACCCACAGACTCAGGCAGACTGATACTCTGAGCCAGAATGAATCTGCATACTTTCAGATGGAGACGTCTTCATTAACAGTGAAAATGCTAATAATAGAAGCAATTTGCAAAGGCTATCTCCTGCAATTTAATCAGTATCTCAGTCTGACCCCAAATAACATATTTTAATAAGCCAAATGGCTATCTGACTTAAGATTATATAAATAAGCTTTAAATGTAGGGAGTGAACAAAGCAAACAGAAAACTCTGTTACTCTAAAAGTATTTGGGGGCAAAGATGAAATTATAATTTCTTATTTGACTACTTAACCCCAAAATGTTAGAGGGAATTTAATAATTGGATCTGAAAGTACTACCACAGGGAACCCATATTTCAAGTTTCGGGGGAAGAAATTAAATAATTCCCTTTTCTCTGGAGACACGGAGCAGATAATTAGGAGTGAGATTTACTAAACATTTAGTGCTACTGCTTAATTAAGCAAGCACACATCATGATGTTCAAAGTATCAACAGGTCCAGATCCTCAAAGGGAACAAATTGACGACAGGAGTGTAATTTAAACTACACTTGAAACAATTCTTCAGTGTGCCTACCCTCACTCCAACTGCCATGGTCTTGGAAGAGTTTAAGAGACTGAAATCAAACTGAACAAACATGTATTAAGCCCCGGTTTATGAGCCTGTTATCACTGTGCCTACCTTAAAGAGAGGGACGGGTGGGGAGGTCTGATCCCCACCCTCTCCGGGCCCCAGCCTCTCAATCTGGAGGAGGGGACATGTAGATATGAGCATAGATCTGATAGGTACTATGGAGATAGCTAATAAAAAGGGAGTGTGAACGGGCCATAGAAGAGGGTGACGCTGGCTTGGGAGTAAAAGAGAGACAAAGATACATTCTCGGGGGAAATGAGGAGGTCACCTGGAGGATGCGGGATTCCACTGGGCCACAGGGTGAGGGGGGCTAGGGCAGCTCTGGGGCCATGCCACGTCAAGAGACAAAACAGGCCGAGCAAAGGATAGACGAGGAAGAGAAGAGGAATTTGCAGATGACTTGATGAAGCTGGCTGCATGTTTGTGGGTGGTGAGGGCCAGAGGGGGGCAGTGGTGAGAGCCAAGGTTGGCATGGTGGACCTGGCCAGGGACCTCGACTCCAGGGACCTGCCAGATTCTTCTGAAATGTATCCTCATACCTGACACGGGGCATGGTACGGAGAAGGGCTCCGTGATGATTTTTTTTTTAAGAAAGAATGAATGAGTGACCCAGGCTCTTTGGTAAAATGCCATTTTAATTAATGGCAACAAGGAGTGGAAGGTGGTAGTGAGCAGGTATATAGACCTGGCCTGGCATTGTATCTGGAGAGGGTCAGTTCCCAAGCCCTACATTTCAGCATTTCCTAATGGCTTTTTGGGGGCATACACATGGCCTTTGTATTCTGTAGCAGATTCCATCTCGCAAGGCAACTTTTTTTTCCAACTGTCTTATAATGGGAAGTCTATTTAATCCAGGTTTTTTGTTTGTGTGCTCTTTTGCTTTCCTTTGTGTTTTAGAATTTGTCTTAACAGTGGATGCAAAAGAAAAGAGTGGCTTGAAATAGACACAACTGGAACTTTTCCGTTTCTCATCAGCTGCTCCCTGTAGGTCACTGGGAGGTCTTATTCACATGGATGGCTTTGTCTGAGCCCCAGGAGAGACTGCCTTTGGCCCGAATCTTGGAGACACAAGGAGGAAGTGAAGCAATAGGGTGAACTTCTGAGGGTCAGAGACAGAGAAAGTCTCTGTGTGTCCCTGGGGCTGCCGTTGCCTTCCCTGAGAACGCTGATCCAATTATAAATAGTGGCGACACAGCTACATTTTTAAGTTTTTTTCCTTGGGAAACTGTCCCATCATTGAATAAGAAGGGACGGTGAACTAAGTATATTCATTTTTGAAGTTGCAGCAAAATGTTGACTCCTTTATTTTCTTTAAGGATCTTTCCTTGTGCGTACTCCGTATCACCAACCTCTTCTGATCTCCTTCGATTTTTCCCTCCTATTGATCTGTGCAAGATGCTGCCTGAGGAAACTGAGACAGGGCAGTGTCTGCCATCTGGATTCCTACAGCCCCTGGGTGCAAATCAGCGAGATCTGCATGCCAGGGACCAGGGCTTTCAATGGCTGCCCCTCTCCTTTCAACTCCAGTGAACTTAAGAATTGTCTTCTGCTTAAGATCCTGGGACTTCCTACATCCATCCTGTAACGAACTAAGAACTCAGAGGCCATAGGATTAATCACAGCAGACCCAGAGTACATTAACTCCTAGGCTAGAACTTTGCAGAGAAGTTAGGCTTGATGGCCCAGCGTACTGGTGTATTCCCATTGCTTTGGAAGCAGGGCTTCCAGATGAAGGGAGGTGGCTGGGTAGACAGGTCTCTCCCTGGCCTCTCTTCCCAGCCTTCCAGAATGTAACAGTGTCATCATCCCAGGACCAAGTTCTTTTGGGAGGTCTTGACCCACCAGTACCAATGCTCATGCTCATTCCATTCATTTGTTCTTTCAAAGTAACCGTGAGTTACAATGGGCCAAGAAGGATTCTGGGAAGTGAAGAAGACAGGTGCAGTCCCAGCTGTCACCTTCCCGTCAGCTGGGGGTGGTGGATAATGAACAAGATGAAGGAGTGAGGCACAGTGATGCTTTCTAAGGCAACACGTTGTGCAGGGAGAGAGGGCATGAAATACCAGGTCATCATTGGAGGACAGTGTCTCTCACTCAAATTCTCTCCAGTTTGCAAGTTGGAGTCAGCGGCTTGGAGAGACACATCGATCGTTATAGATGGTCTACTTTTTAGAAAGTAACTTCCTTGAAAACTGTGTTCTTTTGTCCTAAGACATGCTATTTAAAGGGGCCTGTTTGGAGATTTTTGTAAACAACACTCATGCTATTGCTTACTCCTTAGGTTTTGCTGTTTCTTTTCTTTTCCCTGGATGAAACGGAAAGAGGCATTGTTTGAGTTTCAAGCCCTGGGCCCTGCCCTGGACTGGACGAGTGATTGAGGCCCAGGGTCTGGCTCCTCATGACTTGAATCTCCTCTCCCACATCTCCTTGGACTCGTGCTCACCTCTCTCCTCAGAGTGTGTGAGGCGAGGCTTCTCTGAGTGGAGTCCTGAGACCCTGAGCCTCAGGCTTTCCTGAATGATGTGCTCCCCAATCATGCGCATTCCCAAGCCCTCCCCAGATTTCTCTTCAGAGGCTCAGGGGTGATGTCTGGGGAAGTTCATTTTAGCAAGAGTCCCAGTGAGTTCCACTACACACCAAAGTTTTAGAAATCTTGGTCTTTGGGCACTAAATAAAGGTCACACCCTCTATGATTAAAATCTGTGTAATCTGGGAGAATACTTTAGCCCAGTCTGTCGAGCAGTGGGAATAGAAAGGCAAAGGTATGTCTCCTGAACTCAGGCTGGCCTTTCCCATGTCCCTGCGGCCTCCTCAGGCCTCTGGCTCTGCTGGGGCCCCTTCTACACCTCTCTCCATCAATATCTGCATTTCAGAAGGCTTTCCATATCAGAAATGTGCTGTGCACCTTCCTTTGGATGTAACCGATGGTTGCAATTTAAACTCCTTTAATTGTAGGATCTTTTGTTAAAGAAACTGGGTACACAGGGGAGCAGATGAGAAAGAGTTTTGGAAGAAAGGGAACCTTTCCAAGGCCCCTAAAAATCGTCAGCCACCTGTTCTATGGATGATGGTGTCAGCGCAGGTCCAGAGAAGGGTGTCAGTATGATCTGTGAAAAGGAGACCAGGAGGGGAATGGTAGGCCCCTCAGCCTGGAGGGCATTGTCCCGGTGTCGGGTAAACTCCCGGGACACAGTCTGCCACCGCCTGTGAAACACGCTCTCCCCGAGGGAGTTGGCAGGACATTCTGTCCAAGTTAGGAATCAAACCTCTCCGTTTTCACACCTCTTTGAGTGATGGTTTCCCCACGGATCTCATCCCAGGGGGCTTGACCAAGATTCTTTCTTTCCAACCTGCTTTTTCCAGGCACGAGGTTGATAGGATCAGTTTGTCTGGGTGCCTCTGGGCTGCATTCTTCCAGACCGTTTGGGATCCTGCAGCCACTTTGAACCAGTTCTTCCCCGAGGGGCCAAGACAGGGTGGATCTCGAAACTTGCCCCTTTTGAGATTCATCTGATTCTGCTGTCTTGGGTAGAGGCCCCCAGACAGCCTGCAGCTCCATCATCTGGGCCCCCACCTTCACCGGAAGGTCACACAGGTTCTGCCCACTGGGCACCAGGGTCCCAAGAAATTACAAAGCAGTCAGTAGGTAAGCTGATGACTTAGCTTTGAGTGTTCTTGTTTTCTCTACTGTGAGTGCAAACCGATCAATAAATGGGCCTAGGAGTCAGACAGAGATAAAAATGCCCACTTTATTCCAGATGAAGCTGTACTAAGAAAAGTGGTTTGGTGATGAGGCCTAATTGGACTTCTTTTTGCTTTCCTGATCAGTTGCACTACCCTCCTCGGGACCCTCCCTCAGGCCCACCCAGCATGGCGGTCCAGGGCCCCACACCTCATGGGTGGAGGTGGTCTTTGCAGGGAAGATGGAAGAGGAGAGTGCACATGAGTGGCCACAGGCGGGAGCTCCCAGGCAGGGTTGGCATCACTCCCAGCAGCTGGGGTAATGAGACCTCCCCAAGGGGGTGCACACTGCCCATCCCCTCATCAGCTATTTGCTGAGAGCCCAGTCTCAGCGTATACAAGACAGAGGCTACCTTGAGCAGGGGCTCCACCACATTCCTCTCACTCAGAGAGGGGCAGTGTGTCAGAAACTCCCCTGGATCAGGGACTCCTCCCCAACCCCCTTGCCTGGGGGAGTAGGAGGGTGAGTGGATGTGGGAGAGGAGGGAAGGTCAGACAGGGATACTCAAGTAACACGCTCCCTTCTGAGAAGGGACCGAAGTGCTATTCTTCCTCCCAATCTTGGAAACCCAGCACAGAGGATGAGCCCCCATCCCCCCTGCATGACCCTACAAGACAACCCATTAGTTAAAAGGCTGTCTGCATGTGGATTCCTAATCTTTGAGGGATTATGGTGGGAACCCCCCCAGTCATAGGTAGCTATTAGAAGGTAAGGATTTTGAGCTCCCCTGAGCTGATGCTTAGGAAAAGCCAGCTCTTTGGGTATGAAAGGCTGCTTATTGCCTTCCTCCTCGTTGTCTGAGAGTCCAGCCGGATCACCAGGTGAGGCAAATGCAGTTGAAAGTGATAGATACATGGAATCTCATTTAAAAGGCTGCAATCTTCTGATGGCTAAATTCATCGGAAACCATTATAAATGCTCTATGATCAAGAAACTTGCATTTTATTTCTGAAAGTATCAACATGAATAATCTGCGGTTGGAAAATTTGCCACTCTTTCCTTGGTGAAACAGAATGTTTCCTTGAAGCATTTCATCCTCCTCCATATCTACCCTGCAGTGGCCTCTTCACTCAGTGTCTCCAGGTTGGCTGCTATAAATTTATGTCTGCCCTGTGCAGCCAGGCCGTGAAGGAGTTGCGCTAATCAAGTTGGCTGACCCACTGCTTGTCCACTACAAAGCCCTCTATCCACCTGGCCGTGTCCCACACTGTGTTTCCTTACAGTGTGTGGACTCAGACACAGGGCTTGACGATGTATCAAATTCACTTTGAGATAGCAGGGAATTAGCAGCCGAAACAAGATCGTTATGGCAAAACCTTGGAAAAATTTCTGAAGCTCTGGAAGAGTCCATGGAACAGATAAAGTTATGACTGGTGTTGCTAATCATATGCAAACAGAGTTGCTGCATTTTCCCATAAAGTAGATGCGCTGGGGGGAAATGAGGACCATCCATTAATTTGTTGCTTAGAGCCCTGTTAACTTAGGATCCCAGTTTGTTGGCTCTTTCAATGCATGTCTCCATTAAGTTGGTTAGGGAGACCTTGTTATCTTGTATCCCAGATAAGGCAAAGCCATTGTTAGTGACTACATCAAGGGCCCACAATTTCAGAAAAGAAAAAATGAAAAATGAAGAAAAAGTTATTCGAAGGCACCTGCCTTTGCTAGGGTAATAGCAGCCCTTTTGAGCTGTAGACATTTAGCGGACAAGGGCAAGGAAGCCTTTCTTGTGGACCATTTGGATGACTGAAGAGTCACATAGTGAAACAAAGGGCTGACAGCAAAGGACCATGCTGGAATTAGGTGCGGGAATTAGAGCAGTGAAGAAAATAGACAAAAATCTCTTCTTATGGAGCTAACATCGTTGCGGATAAAAATGGCTTATTTGGTCTCAGGCACTTTTCTAAGCACTTCACATACATTAACCCATTTGACTCTCACACATCCCATAAGAGTAGGCGCTTATCACCCCTATTTGTGAAACTAAGGAACTGGGAAATCAAGCACCTTGCCCAAGGTTACCCAACCAGTAAATGGCAACTTGTTTTTTTAACCCGGTGTGTATTAGTGCATCTCAAACTTTTAAGTTCATATGATTGATCCAGGGTATCTGGTTTAAAAGCAGGTTCTGATCCAGTAGGTCTGGCTTGGGGACCCTGTGATTCTGTACTTCTGACAGGCCTCCAGGTGACACTGAACTGCTGGGCTGTGGGCCACATTTGGAGTGGTAAGGCTCTGGATGATGATGGGCATGCTCGATCTCTTGAAAACTCAGGTCCTTGGAGATAATCTATTTTTCCTTTCTGTATGGTCTTCATTGGGTCTCTCTTTTTTTTTTTTTTTTAACTTTTTAACTTTTTTTTTTTTAAAGATTTTATTTATTTATTTGAGAGAGAGAATGAGAGAGAGAGAGCACATGAGAAGGGGGAGGGTCAGAGGGAGAAGCAGGCTCCCTGCCGAGCAGGGAGCCCGATGCGGGACTCGATCCCGGGACTCCAGGATCATGACCTGAGCCGAAGGCAGTCGCTTAACCGACTGAGCCACCCAGGCGCCCTCATTGGGTCTCTTTATGGTTATCCTAGCCTAGGCTCAATTAGTTGAAGCTATGAAAGACCTTTCAAGCTAATTCAGAAGAAAGGTGGGGATAGTTTAAGGATATGGAGCTCATAGAATGCAAGGATAGCAGCCACATTACATCAGCCCTCTTGGAGCCTAGAGCTCCAGCAAGATCAAGTCCTCAGCTCCATGAATCCTCTCACTTCCAGGTTCCCCTTGGGGGTTCTGCCCCTGCTCCATTCCACTTGCCTGTTTTTCCAACATGGCTGCTGCCTGGAAGTCCACAGGCTCTTTCAGCCCCAGGGCCCACAACAACCATTTATACTGTGTTTCTTAGTTTAAATTCTTGAAGGAAGAATCTGATTGATTGCTCCGGCAGTCAGCTGTGGGTGGGGAAATTAAGCAGGACTGATGATGGGCAAATGGTGTGGCTTATCGAATATTCCATGCAAGACCAAGAGTTCATTCCTGGAGGGCCAGACTGCCTACTTTGTGGGGCACTCAGAAAGAAATGGATTATCCATTTATTTACTAGGCGCTTACCAGTTGCTAAGCAGTCTACCAAGTGATGGGGATATAGAGGTAGAAGAAATATTTTAAGGAATTTAGGTTCTAATGGGAGAGTTCTTCGGTAGTGGCTTAAGCAGCTTATAGCAGACCAAAGCCTTCCTTCTGAGAAAAACTAGAAATTGGAAAAAAAAAAAAATCTGCGTTTCAACTGTAATAATTACATATTTATATATCATATATACATTTGTATTACATAATTATATATATTTTAGCTATCCTAACTTTTCTCTGAAGGACTATCTAGATAGAGCATAGAGAAGTTAGTGACCCCAATTG
The DNA here is from genome assembly GCF_011800145.1 of Mirounga leonina. Classification (NCBI taxonomy): domain Eukaryota; kingdom Metazoa; phylum Chordata; class Mammalia; order Carnivora; family Phocidae; genus Mirounga; species Mirounga leonina. The sequence goes on along the minus strand of NW_023270265.1, from coordinate 14,501,330 downwards.
TTGGAGACACTTAACTCTTTAAGAAATTCAACCATACTTAAGCAGCACTAGTTAAGAGAAGCTATGCAGAAAGTATCAATTGGGATGCTTAGGAGGCAAGCAGAACTTTTGGCAATTTTAACAACTGGAAGGGCCATGTTTAATACTCTAGGCTTCTCACTGAGGATCCCTGAAGTCAGGGCAAACCTTAGATAGTCCAGACCATATAAAACTGAAACCCAGACTCTAGGCAGTTAAAATCTTGATTGGATTAGATGTTTATCCCTCTACTTTATCTTGTTACCAGGAAAATTAAAAAAAAAAAAAGTTTAAGATTTTATTTTTAAGTAAAAAATGTTTAAGATCTTATTTTTAACTAATCTCTATACCCAACGTGGGGCTCGAACTCACAACCCTGAGGTGAAGAGTTGCACGCTCTACCCACTGACCCTGACAGGTACCCCGGAAAATAAAATTTTGCCTAGCATCTCTAAGGTTTTCTATATACAATGTCTGGCATTCAGTTAAAAAAAAGTGTTAAGACATAGCCAGGGACAGGATCAAAAGCAAAGACAGATAAGAGAAACAGGTCAATGAGTGATGCAGATATGAAAGTTATCAGGCACATGCATTAAAATAATATGATTAATATGGTTTCAAAATCAGGTGACAAGCTGGAGAAATTCATCTGGAAGCTGGGATATATAAACATGAATAAATTAATTAAATATAAAAAAGGATTAATAGGTGGGTTTATCAGATGGGAAGACTGGCGATCTGCAAGATGGATCAATAAGAAATATAAGGCCTAGAGGAGTAAAAAGATGGAAAATTCAGATTGAAATTCATGTCAATATAATACAAAAGTTTTTGGGAGGGACAGTAAATAGAGTTAAAGTTTCGGACGATCTCTGCCATATGCCTTACTTCTCATACTGATTCAATCTCCATTCCAACCTCCTTTGTCTTTCTTTCGGGTCCTAGATTCTCTTCTCTAGAACTCTCCAGTGTGGTAGCCACAGACCACAGGTGACTATATACATTTAAATTAAAATAAAATTAAAAATTCAATTCCTCAGGCCCATGTGGACTAGCCACATTTCACATTCTCAAGTAGCCACAAGTGGCCATTTCCTTCATGCTGGAAGTTCTATAGGACAGTAATCTCATTCCTTGACATTTTGCTTTTTTTGGTCAGCTTAATCAGGTATAATGAAATGTACACCTACTGCACGGAACCTTTCCATGGTTCCATCCTCTTCCCGTGTAACGTTCAAGCTTTTACACTGTGTAGCTCAGTTCTGTTTCTCTGACTGTTGAGAGCAGGCACAATAAGTTCAGTGATCAGCTACCGACTAAAAGTGGACAAAATAATCTCAAAATCAGATGCTTCCTGCTGTGTGTGTGTCTGGCATGGAGTGGTGCTCAAAGCCCAGACCCTGAGCCGTTAGATGACTTCAGCCTCCTCTCTCTAGGGGTGTCTGGCAAGTGCACCCTACTTAGAAAGATATCCACTAAAATGGTCAAATAAATGTTTTGGTTTTTGGAATTCCCACTGGGGAACTCTTTAGTTGGCAAGGATGTGGGGCAAGTGGGACTTCTACTGTACTGAGTCCCAGCTGTGCCATTTATTAGCTTTTAAACAAAGACAACCTACGTTCCCCCCCACTGGTGCCTCAAGTGTTACGTGTCGGGCATTGTACCTCTCCCTCTTGTGTGAGTTGTGATAATTAAATGTGGTTTTGCAAATGGGAAAATTGCTTTATAAATGTAAGTGCCACACCATATGGCATTATTTTGGATCACAGTGTGAGCCGGGTCCATAAACTACTGTACTTCATGCTATGCCATTTCTTTTTTTGTCTTACAGTGATTTCCCTCAAAGCTTCTGAAGATTCATCCGTTGAGAAAAAGAAAGAGACCTGGGCGTTTTTTGAAGGTAGACCTTGCATGTTTCTTTATTATAAGATGCCCCTCCCTAGCTTTTAGATAATAGGAAGGGAATAGAATGGGAAGGAAGTATAACCGAACTCAAGGGGGTCACCACTTGGGGTACACCAAATTGAACACAAACCAAGGAAAATACTGAAAGCTAAGGACTTTTTATTACTTGGTACAAGTTAGGAGACAGGGAGATAGTTCTCTAAGCACTGTCTCCCCATGGGGTTAGTACAGGAAGCTTTTATTCAGTGTGTTAGGGGCTGAGGCAGGGAGCTGCCATCGGTACTTTTGGTTCAGTTGTGCATGCCTAGCATGTCAGCATGCTAGTGCGTACCTTGTACGTTCTAAGAAATGGCAGAACACTCTGTCCATAGGAAGTGATGTTAGTATAATGAGCTAAAGGTAACTTCAGGTCAGCACACGGGGGGCTTCTGTGCAGGTCCTCAGCTCCAGCCTGGCTCACACTGGCACCCATGGGGGCTGTTAGGAGAGACAAACCTAGCAAGGGGATCTCAGGTGAAACACCCAGTTGGGCATCTCCTTGGCTGGAACTGTTGGTTCTCTGTGAAATGAAACACATTCCTTCCCTACTTTTGTCCCTTCCCCTCCCACCTTCTGCTGATACTCCATCCTTCTTATTTGAGTAACTTCCTTTTGCATTTTAGCCAACAAAAGGACCCTGACTTCTTAGTTGTTCTCTTATCCTAAACTTACTCAAGAGTAGGGTGGGAGGGACGCCTGGGTGGCTCATTTGGTTAAGCATCGAATCTTGACTATTTCGGTTCAGGTCATGATCTCAGGGTCGTGAGATCGAGCCCCATATTGGGCTTAGCTCAGAGTCTGCTTGTCCCTCTCCCTTCTCCTCGGCCCCTCACCCACTTGTGCTCTCTCTCTCTCTCTCTCAAATAAGTAAAATCTTTTGAAAAACATAAAAAACTATATATATACAAAAAGAATAGGGTGGGAATTCCTGGTGGTGTCAGCCCATGGGTTTTGAAAGAGTAGAGGCCAAAGCTCCAATCTGTATAATTTGGGGTTGTTTTGTTTTGCTCCAGAATTCCTACCTTTAAGTGATTTTAGGGAGGGATCTTCAAGTAATGTGAAAATGAAATGTACACCTACTGTGACAAATTTTATCTCCGGTTTCTTACAGAGTTTGGGGTTTGAGAATCTTCAGCAAGTGATTTTCAACCCATGTTAGAAGCCCCTGGGGAGCTTTAAAAACACTGATGCCTGGACCGCAGCTATGGACATTCTGATAGAGCTGGAACTTGTTAAAAGCTCTCCAGGTGACCCCAGCAGCAGCCCTCGCTGGTCCCAGATGAGCAGCTGCAGCAGAAGCATTACCTGGGAGCCCGATACAAAGGCACAGTGTTGGCCCCTCCCCTCACTTACAAGATCAGAAACACTAGGGGTGGTGCCCAGCAACCTGGGTTTTCGCGAGACCTCGGGGGGGGGGGGGGCGCGGGTGGAGATTCTGCTGCACTCAGATTGGAACCTTGGAGCAATGATTCTCAGCAGGTGGTTGTGCCTCTCCAGAGTACATGTGCCAGTGTGTGGATACATTTTTGGTTGCTACAACTAGCCTTTTGATGCTCCTGGCATCTACCGGGTAGAGGCCAGGGGTGCTGAGAAACGTCCTAACAATGCACAAGTCAGGTCCCCACAACAAGGAAGTGTCTGGCCCCAAATGTCAAGAGTGCCGAGGTTGAGAAACCTTGCCTTACTGAGAGGGAGGAAAGTTCGCAGGAATTATTATTGCAAAGTAGGTGAGGGTTATGACAAGAAGCCATGAAAGAATGTACTTGGTGAGTTCTTAGGCAGAGCCTTTGGTCAGTGAAAAACTGATGAATGTCAAAAGGTGATGAGGAACTTGTGAAGGGTTACACTTAGTGAAGGCATGGCATTTATGGATGATGAATCCCCTTGCCGAACGGATCTAGGGAGATGTGTGTGCCTTGGAGGCTTCCCCTCACCTTTAGTTAACTCACAGATGTGGTGGAAGGAGATCATTCCCCATGGGGGAGACAGGCGCTTGGATCCAAACCCACCTCTTCCAATAGCCAGTTAAAAGCAGTGGATGGAGGCACTTTCTCTCTCAGGAAAATATAATCATGATTGTGAACATTGTTTGCAAACCAGACAGTGTCACTCAGATAGGACACTGGGATTCATTGTTTTGCCATCAAGTATTTTCTTTGTCAGATTTCACTTCATTCAGTAGAGATTCCTTGTATCGCCTGCCTTTTCTTATGCAGGCTTTGTGGCTGTCTTTTTATTTAATGACCCTCTCCCAGCGAAATGATCCCCAGCTCTCTCGCTCAGCCTTTCATTCAGGGAATGCCTGTTTATTAGCAAGGAGATGAAAGTGACTTTACTGCTCATGAGGTGAAGCAATAGAAAAAATAATTGATTTACCCCATGTTTCTGGGAGCTGCCCCATGACCCAGAGCCCCATGGTGGGGGAGAAGTATGGAGACATCCAGGGCATCCCTAAGGTAGGTCGCTGGCAGCTGTGATAGCAGGAGCCTTGTTTATCATCAGATGCATAAGGATTTCCTGGGGGATTGTTAGTAACCCGCATTCTGGGCTCCCCACCGAGAATCTGATTATTGCCTTTAGGAAGGGAGCACAACATTTGTATTGGGGCCCGGGGTGTCTCCCTAGTGCAAATGGTCTAAGGACTGTATTTAGAAATAATCCATGGTACAGGGGCACCTGGGTGGCTCAGTCGGTTAAACGCCTGCCTTTGGCTCAGGTCATGATTTCGGGGTCCTGGGGTGGAGCCCTGCATTGGGCTCCCTGCTCAGCGGGGAGTCTGCTTCTCCCTCTGTTGCTCCCCCTGCTCGTGCACTCTCTCTGTCTCTCAAATAAATGATCTTTAAAAAAAAAATACCCGTGGTACAAAAAACAAGACTCCATATATTTGGAAATATGGCAGCATGTGGTCCCAACATGCCTTGCAGCATCATCAGCATGTCTAAAACAAGTGTGTAATTAATAGTGGTTTATACTTCACGTGTAGCTATCGACTATCAGGGTCACTCTCGACCTGGCTCTCTACACAAAATCCGTAGCCCAACGTGGGCTTACTTCTCAACACAGAGACTTAGGTCCCTTCAGAAAAGAATTGGAGTCCTCACTATGTCTAATGCCTCAGAGCAGCTGTTTCCAGAGCGTTCTTTCCCCGGGATTCCGGCAGCAGTGGCCGTGTGTTTTGCTTTCTTAACCCAGCCACGGTGTCGGCGAGGTCAGGGGTACGGATGAAACTCCCTGGCGCCTGATCCCGGGCCTTTGCCCTTTTGTTCCTGGATGGGACAGCTGCAGCAGGGCCTGCGGAGGGATGGCCGTCCCCCTGGGGCTCCGCTCAGCTGACCACATGCCCGCGGCACAAAATCCAGCATTGTCGGGCCTCTTGGTGAAATGCTGGAGTGAGTTAAAATCCCTCAGGGCTATTGCTATTGCTCAGGTGTTTTTCCCCGAGCAAGATGATATTACAAGCTGGATTAAAAAAAAAAAAATAGAAGGCTGCAGTTTGTCGCATGGACCTGAGATCCTGGTGTTTGCATTTTCCCTGGAAGAGTAGAGGACTGACATGGGCTTTCTCGAGTCGGTGGTCTGGGCGAGTTGCTGCCTTCAGTGTGCGGAGGCAGGCTGGGGCCCCCGGGCTTCCAAGCAGCGCAGAATGTCCCAGCTGGCCTCCGGGTTGCCCAGCAATAGGTGCTGCCTGCCTATCGCAGGGCCTCTCTGCCGGGCCTGCCCTGTGGTGGGCCTGGTGTTCTGGGAGTGGGGAGCAGGCACAAGCTCACTGTGCCCCCCCTCCCCCACCGTCTTGGCCTCCCTGCCGCTTGAGTGTCACTCCAGCCTGCCGCCCGGCCATCTGCTTCAGGGAGGCCTGGGCTGGGGCGGCTGGGGTCGTGGTGGGGTTGGGGGTGTGTGTGACATTTTCTGCATGGCGGCTTGCAGCCGAGCCTAAAAATGACATTGGTGCCTTTGGAAGTCCGATGGCAGAAGACAAAGCTGCACATGAATTTGAGGAGCATAACAAGATTTTTAGAATGATTTTGAGGGCGCAGGTATATGTGGTGTTTTAAAAGCTAACCCCAGATTGGGTTAAGTGCAGAGGTTTTTGTTCAATTTGGATCTGAAGGCTTGGATTCCGCCGCCAGACAAGCATTGTTTGGCCCGGTCTGGCCTGAGTTTTAAAACCTTTGAGCCAACATTTATAATTAGAGAGGTGTGTGCAAGGAGGTTGAGGGAAGGGCGGAGATAAGGCAGCACGGGGCCGGCTTCCAGGCGGAGGACGGCTGTCTGGAGCAGAGTCGCGGCCTCCTCGGAGGCAAGGCGGTGCTCGATCTAGGTGTTCGTGACCCTGGCGTAAGTGGTCAGCGTTCTACCTCTGTTGGCAGAGAAAATCGGGGGAGGTGGTTTCAGTGTTTTGAGCCGCTAAAACAGGGCAATTGTCTTTATGCCGCAAAAGGAACTCTTGGAACAGAGGAAAAAATTGGAACGCTGGGGTGCTGGGTGCTGCCCCATCCAGGGAAACTCAGAAGTTCTGTTTGAGCTTTTCTCCTCCGGCAAGGTGACGCGTGCTCAGGTTCCTGTAGCTTCAGGAACGCGACAGAGAGCAGGCGCGGTTGCTTCCAGGCCTGTGGGGACGCGCACACAGGCGGCTGGTGCCTGCTGGCCAGTGTCCCCAGCCCGTGGGCCTGTGTGCTTGGCCATGTAGCTGGCCAGATGTTTTATGGTCTGCAGCTGGGGCTGCCTGTGGAGAGCCCCCTCTGTGCCACGTGGTAGAGGCTGTGGTCTGAAACCAGAGCGTGGACCTCTCGGAGCCCCTCGCCTCCTGCCGGGGCACAGCGGGCCACAGAGGCCTGCAGCGTGCTTCTGGGGACCCTTGTGGGAGATTCGCACCACGACCTTGTCCCTGCTTGATTGCCACGGTTTCCAAACCAAGGAAAGGGCTCCGATGAAGAGGGAGCTCGTAGAGGACGCTGCTCTGCTCCAGTGGTCCAGAAACTTCATGCAGTGAGATGGTTTGTCTCTCCAACGAAGAATGAGACTGAAGCCAGATGGCCCTTGCCGTTTTGGTCCTGGGGCCGGCATCTTTGGAGTCCCTTGGAGGCAGATGTTGTGTCGTGCCCCACGTCTGCGTGCCTGGCAATGGGACTGCATTATTTGCCGTTCTCTCATGCCAGACAGAAATGGCTACGCATGCTCGACTGCATGTAAATCCGGGACTGGCCCTATGTTCTCCGTGTTCTGGCCCATCCCGTGTCCTGTCATGTGGACTGTCTGTGACCTGGTCTGTGACCCCTGTCCTAGCTCTCAGAGTTTCGCTGTTTAAATGGAGACCCAAGCCCCTAGCTCTGACCATTCAGAGCTCTCACCGAGTGAATCTGCAAAGCCCACGCATCTGAGACACAGGCGTCTATACAGAAGGGCAGTTTTGATTTTTGTTGTAGGAGAGGGTTTCCGCTGTCTCAAACTCCTCACATGCCACTGAACTCCTCGACCCTCTAATCTGGCTCGGCCCCCACCCTCCCACAGAATTGGCTTTCCCCCAGGACTTTTCCAGTAGCTTCCGAGCAGGAAAACCCAGTGGATGTTTTCCAGCAGCACTTGATGCTATTAAAGAATCTTTCTTACAACATCTACTCTCTTGGCTTCCAGAACTCTCAACTTCAGTCTTCCTCTGCTTCTGTGACTGACTCCCAGCTCCCTCTGTGGCAGACTCTTCCTACCCACCTTCCTGCTCCCTTAAATATTAGGGCAGGTGTTCCCTTCACCTGCAGCCTTATCCTGCTGTGCTTTCTACTTCTTTTACTTTTAATTCAGGCTCCTAAGTTCCATGAACAGAAGCCTTCTCAGACTAACTTAGGCAAAAATGTTGACTGAGCCTAAGACCATGGGAGGACCTCGTGGACTCTGGGTCAGAGACTACAGTGAGCCTCCTGGGGTGTGGGCCAGGGAAGAGAGAGTCGAAAGGAACCTGAGATGTCTGATTCTGTCCCATCCTCCCTCTTCCTCTCCCGTTGACTGCAGCCTTACCTGTGTCTCTAGCTCACTGTGGAAGCCAGCCCCCCTGCCGCTCCCAGCATGCTGCTTTTTCCGTTTGGACACTTAACTAACTGCTTCTCCAGGTCCCAAGGGCTTTACAAAGGTGCATTCCTGTTGACTCAGCAATTGCACTTTTAGGGACTTCATCTTAAAAACCTAATATGAGAGGTGCATTAAGGTTTGAGTTTGTGAATGCTCATCATACTCATTTATTATAGGGAGCAGTTAGAAACACTTTGAGTGGCCAGTAATAAGGTCCCATGAAGCCACTTATAATAATCTGATACATTTTTTTCACTCTGTTTCTCTCTGTATTTTTATTCTTTCTATATATTTTTGCATTTTCTGTGTTTTTTAAAATATGACTCAGCACAGAGCTCCAGTCCTCTTTGAAGCTCCTTGTGACCTCCTCACGCCAGTTGAGTTCCTTCTCTGTGTGTTTCTAGTACTGGGTGCACACTTTTGTTGTCGCAAATGCCATACTGCTCTCTGATTTCTTGATGAGACTTTTAAATGTCCATTGTTATATTTCTTGTACTTAGGAGAGTGCTGAACATGGCTGATAATAACTGCCTGTTGGCTCAAGAAATTTAAGTCAGTAGAAAAACATTTTTGCTAAGCTCAAACATCTGTAGCTTTTTGCTGCAGAGAAGGATAAACTAAGGCCTTTGGCTTCCCTTTCCCTTACTGAGCAATCGGCATTTTACCAATCAGATTGGTGATGAGGTTGATCATTGGAGTTTAAGAAATGGATGTATGTTGTTATGGGCTCAAGGTTGATGTCCCCCCCCAATTCATATGCTGAAATCCTAACCCCTAATATGACTGTATTAGGAGGTGGGGCCTTTGGGAAGTGACTGTGTCATGAGAGTGGAGCCCTCATGAATGGGATTATTTGCCCTCATAAGATGAGACCCTGTAAGAGCTTGCTTGGTCTCTCTCTGTTCTCTGCCATGTGAGGATACCAAGAGAAAATGTCCCCAAACCAGAAAGAGAACTCTTACCAGATACCAGTTCTGCCAGCACCTTGCTCCTATGAGAAGTACATGTTTATAGTTTAAACTGCTCAGTTGATGGTATTTTGTTATTGCAGCCCAAATTGACTGAGACATATATGGTCATGGTTTAACTTAGAAAAATTATTTGGAGTTGTAGATTTACATGTATTTCTGAGAAATGATACAGGGATCCCTTGTACCCATTTGTGCCCTTAACCCAATTTCTCCCAGTGGTAACATCTTGCAAAACTATAGTACAACATGGTAACCAGGATGTTGACATTGATACAGCCAAGATACAGAACATTCCCAACCCCACAAGGGTTTCTTATAGCCAAACCCATGTTCCCCCCATCAGCTACTCCCTCCCTAACCTCTGGCAATCACTAATCTGTTCTCCATTTCTATAATTTTGTTATTTCAAGAATATTATGTAAAATAAAGTCATACAGTATGTAGCCTTCTGGGATCTCACCCCCCCCCCAATACACACTTAGCATCATTGTTTGCAAGTTCCAGATTGCTAGCTACATCACTAAGTAGTATTCCATGGTGTGTGTGGACCACAGTTTGTTGAGCCATTCACCTCCTGAAGGACATCCAGGCAGTTTCCAGTTTTGGGCTACTGTAAATAAAGCTGCTATTTTGTGTGAACTGAAGTTTTCATTTCTCTGGGACAAATGCCCCAGAGTGCAGTTGCTGAGTTGAAGAGTATTTGTAGATGTATCTTTTAAGAAACTGTTTTCTGGGGTGGCTGTACCATTTTATATTCTCACCAGCAATGCCGAGTGACCCAATTTATTCATATCCTTCCTGGTATTTGGTATTGTCACTATTTTTTTATTTTATTTGTTCTGATGGGTGTGTGAGATATCTCAGTGTGGTTTAAATTTGCGTTTCTCAAATGGCTAAGGAAGTGGAACATCTTCTCGTGAACTTATTTGCCACCTGTATATTCTCTTTAGTGAATTATCTCTGTTTCTGCTCATTTTCTAGTAGGATTGGTTTGTCTATTTTTTTACTGCTAAATTTTGAGCGTTCTTTGTATTTTAGGTACTAGTCCTTTGTTGGATATACAGTTACAAATATTTCCTCTCACTCTGTAACTTGTCTTTTCATCCTCTTTTTACGGGTGTTCCAAAGCAAAAGGTTTTAATTTTGATGAAATCAAATTGATCAAGTTTTCTTTACATGGATGATGCTTTCAGTGTCAGATATAAAAAAATCTCTGCTTATGGAGCCTGGGTGGCTCAGTCGGTTAAGCATCTGCCTTCGGCTCAGGTCCAGGGATCGAGTCCTGAGTTGGGCTCCTTGCTCAGCAGGGAGCCTGTTTCTCCCTCTGCCTGCCACTCCCCCTGCTTGTGCTCTTGTGCGCTCTCTCTCTGACAAATAAATAAAGTCCTTAAAAAATATATTTATAAAAATAAATTCTTTGCGTAGTCCTAGATCCCAAAGATTTTTCTCCTATATTTTCCCCCAAAGTTTATATTTTCTACTTAAGCTTGTGGTTTACTTTGAGTTAATTTTTGGTAATGTATGAAGTTTATCTTACTTGGTACCTCTCCTCCGATGTGGCTCGTCCTGACAATGCCCCACTGTGTCCTTGCCTTCAGATCTCTACATATATGCTGTGCTCGTGTGCTCTGTGGGGATCCTCAGTGTCCTCCTCTTCACCCTGACCATCATCTGGCAGTCTGTATTTAGCAAGAGGAAAGCCAGAGGTAAGAGAACCGATAAGGTCATGTCTGGAATGGGAGCACAACCAAACCACAGACAGGCGGAAGATGCTGGGGAAAGTATAACCTTCTTTGAAAAATGCATCGTGAGTCAGGGATTATGTCCCTGTGACTGGTGAGTACAGTGAGTGAGGAGATGTGTCTTGGACTCCACTAAAATCAGCCGTGCCCACGTTGAAGTATCTCTTTTTCTCAAATCCCATCCTTCTGTGGTCTCTGGGGAAAGGGGGTGGGGGGTGCTTACCTCTCATTCGCCCAGACGGGGCTATGGAGTCAGATGAACCTGGTTTTGATTCGGGCTCTGCCACAGAAGACTGATTTTAGACGTGTTCCTTGGCCACCCTGAGCTTCAAGGTCCTCATCTATGAAATGAACTGGGGTGGACCCTGCCTTCCTCAAATTGCACGTGGTTGTAAGGTTCATTATTTAATTACAGTACCAGCGTGGCGCCAGGCAGGCAGGCAGGGTCAGGAAGGCTCTGCCCACCCGGAGGGGTCACTTCCATCTCCTTTCCTGTCGGCATCCCTGTCGCCCTAGGTCTGTCCTCAGCCCCTTCCTGCTCTGCTCTTCCTTTCTTCATGATTACAGTTCTGGGGATTCCAACTCTCACCTCCCTATGCAGGCTGCCTGCTTTCCTCTCCAGCCCCCACCTCTCAGCAAGCCTCGATGTCTCCTTTCCACCAGAGCCTGTACATTTCCTCTGAAATACCCTCCCCGCACCCCCTTCTGCATTCCCAAAGCAGGTGCGGATGCGGGAGCTCCCCGTGGATGACAGCTGAGCTCTGGAATGAGACTGGCTCTGGCTCAGATGGCTGCTCTTCACTTACCAGCCGATGACCTACCCACTGAGCCTCACCTTTCCCATATAAATAATGGGAAAGCGCTAGTGTGCCAGTCTCATGGGATTATTGAGAGGATAAAGTTCAACAACAACAGCAACCACATTTAACACATTCTGACTCTTGTAAGCGTCCTGCGTGTACGATGACATGAGGTTAGAGTTACGCATCAGCCTGAGGTCACAAAGCTGGGAAGTGTTAGATTTGGCAGTCACAGCGTAAGGGACTCGAACAGGGAGACGGGGCAGTGCTTCCGGAGGGCCCCTCCACCACGGAGCAGGCAGGGCACAGGGAACCCCGGAGGGAGGGAGGGGGCGCGCTCAGGGACCAGCCTGCAGCAAGCTGTTGGCATCGCAGGGTTAGGAGACGAGGACAGGAGAGGCTCCGGGAACTTGGAAGAGCTGCCGCTGTGGGAGAAAGTGTCACCAGCAGGAGCCTTAGAGGAGAGACCCGGGCAATGCCAACCCAGGAGGCAGCAGGGAGGGAGCCGGGAGCATCCATTCCTCAGCCCTTCCTTCTCCCCTGTCCTCTGGATGTCCTGCTACTCTTTGCTTGGCTCTCACCAACCAGGAGCCAGAGGGCAGGGTGTGGAGGGAGGTCAGCCATTCGGGCCAGTCAGGATGGAGAGGGCATGGAGACACCCAGCACATAGCGCTGCAGACGGAGCCCGGCCTGTGGTGGATCTTGCAGGGCCCGTACCCTTCCCACAGTGCTCCAGGCGACCTCTGTGCTGTGCCCGAGAGCCTTCCTCTGCAGCATCTGCCTGCCTTGTCAAGAGTGCCCAAGCTCATCTCCCGTTGCAAACCCTTGTCTATGCCTGTGAGACTGTGGGACGAGGTGCACATGTGCAGCTGCATTTGCAAATAGCGAGGAAGGCGCAGGCCCGTCATCTGGTCCACTCTCCTTGGAATTTGGCTTATGACAAATTCCCAACAGATGGGGGACAAATGTGTTTGTTTCCCAGCTGCTTTGCTCCCAACTGTTGGAGTTTGGAAGCCACATAAGCAGTCTCCAAGCCTGTTTTGCCCCAAAGGCACCTCTGCCTGGGTTCAGGAGCATGGCAGGGAAGTGTGCCTTGAGCTGCAGGCTCTGTTAGTTCGTAGGCAGGGTGGGGGAATCAAAGCAAAGGAGTTAGTTCAGGAGACATCCATCTCCTCCAGAGCCAATGAGGCCAACTGAGACACATACTCCAGGACTCACGCAGAGCCGCTGAGAACCCAGATCCCAGTCGCCCTTGTCTCTCCTGGAGCAGGCCCAGACAGACTCGTGTGCACCTGCACACAGTGTCGCAAAGCCCGACTGAGCTTTCAAGAGCTTCGCCGGGACACCTGCTGCGGGCCACACTGCTCACTGGCTCCTCCACGTTCTTGTGTAATCCTCACTGCCAGTCTGGAATGACAGTCCCTATCGCTCCCCTTTGCAAGAGGACGCAGCTGAGGAGCTTGAGAAAGTCCTGAAACGGGCATGCCAGAGCCCAAGCCCAGCCTGATTCGGAGGAAATTTCTGTTCAAGGAAAACTTTGCCATCTGGGAGCCAGCCTTGCCAAGGAATTTTCCTTCAGCCTTCCATGGTGGTTGCTGCCAAGGTCCTTCCCAAACAGCAAGCATAGCACCTGCAGCCCCTAGGGAGCTTGGCTTTATTCCAGCATTCTGTAGCCCAGGCCGGGCAGGTCCTGCCCCATGGGGTGCTAGCAGCCAGGCACCTCCCAGCCACCACAGGGCTGGGGACAGAGGACTGTGCGTGATGGGCCTGGGGTTACCCCTCACTGGACCCTGGAGCCTCTGCACAGCGCTGCCCGAACCTTAAGGAGCTGGGAAACCTGCTCAAACGAGGATTCTGATTCAGTCCGTCTCATGAGATCACGGTGGGGCCACCACTTTGAGTAGCAGCAAGCAAGGCCTTACAGCCGGTTCTTCTGAACTCTCTCCTACTCTGTACCCGTCTTTGTTATAACAAATATTTTGAAAGGATCCCATTACTGTCTTGAAATGAAACTCAGAGATGAGATATGCTTCCTGTATCCACAAAAATACAATCAGGCCCAGACCCCCTTGTTATATGGACATTTTCTGGGTTTTCTATGTCACTATGTGTGGGTTGGGCCTTCTGCATCCTGGCCGCATGGAGGAAAGCCAAGGTCACAAAGCTGGGAAGTGCCTCTCTTGCCTATGTAAGAACCGCAGAGCATCCAGGTCTGTAGGCTGCTCACATACACATGGAGAGTGGAGGAGAGCCCCACACCTGCTCTCCCGCTCCTTCAGCAGGATCTGTCTTCAAAGAGGATATCGGAGTAGCCGTCCCCATTCCCGAAGCGATCCCCTGGAGGGTGCTTGAGGTAAACAAAGCCCAGCCCGGAAGCTGGGGGGCCAGGGGCCAGCGTCCTTCTCTCTCTTCATCCCCGCTGCTCTGCCCTCACCCGGCCTCGCTCTGCCTTGTTTTCCTGGGGTGCTCATTATTCACGTGAGCTGGAGTTAATTGCACCCATGTGTTACTTGCTTTCCACCTTCTCCCGAGCTGGGAGTCTTCGTCCTGGCTCTTTGTGCCGGGGTGCCTGGAACTTTGTCCCGGGGCCTCTGCGGCTCTGAGTCACCCTGGAAAACACCAGTCCTGGTGGCCCAGGACCAAAGCCTGAGTTATACCTCAAGCACACTGCTTTCCAGTGGCCTTTACTTGTTTGGGAATGAGTCCAGACTCACTCCTTTGAGGGGACCCCAGCAATCCCCCAACCTTCCCTGTCTGAGCTCTTACAAGAGCAGTTTGAAGGCACATTAGAACCAGACGGAAGGAGAGGGGCTTAGCCCCTTGGTCGCTACTCTCTGTGTCTGTGATGTCGCAGTCTAGCTTGCACTTGCTGTGCTAGAACCCTCACACTGGAGCCAGGGCTTCCTAGAGCTTGCTAGGCCCCCGGGTTCCCCTGCTGCAGGCTCTGTTGAGTTCTTCCCCTGTTCTCTATGCTTCCCCACGGCGATGGGGCCAAAGAGCCTATGATCTCTACTCCCAGAGGTACAAGGAAGAAGGAGTCTGTCACAGCCATATTCCGTGCAGGGAGGAGGCTCAAAGCATGGAGTGAGGTGGCTGTGGATGAGGAGCAGAGGGGCGACCCTGGGGCCTTGGGGAAGTTGATGGGCTCACCTGCCTGGTGTCACAGACAATTGGACAATCCCTAGCATGAGCTCTCCTCACCACACACTTCTGAGATGCGGACTTGGTCTTCAGAACGTGTGGGAAGGTTGGCTGGCTCTCGTGGGCCCACTGCCGCCTTGGGAAGCAGGCCCACCCTCCCTGGGCTGGTGCTTGTCAGCCCCCCCAGGAGCGTAGTGCGGAGAGCATGGGACCCAGAGCTTGGATTCAAGCTCCTTTACTTACAGAGTGGGTCTTTTCCGGCCCTGAGTAAACGCCCTGCGTCCCCAAGTGTCCTCACTATGAAATGGGGTTAAGAGTTTCTCTTACTTGTACAGCTACTGGGGATGCTCTTCCCAGTGTGGTATGCCGGTCCTTGGTGTGGGCACTTCCGGGGAGCACCTTCTCCCGGGTGCAGCTCACTTTCCAAACCACATCCTTCCATCACGGTCATGGTGACTGCGGGATCGGCCATCCCGGCAGCGAGGGCAAGCAGAGCCCCCCCACGCACTGTCCCCAGTAGAGATACACTGCAAGCCACATATGTCATTGGGCATTTTTGTAGTAGTCACATTAACAGCGTAAAAAGGTAAAAAAAAAAAAACAATCTCTTTTATTTAACTCACTGTATATAAGATAGCATTTCAACAAGTATCAATAGAGAGATTCTGAATGAGACATTTTACATTCCTTTGTTAAATCCAGCATGATTTCACGCTTCCAGCACGTCTCATTTGGGACTAGGTGTATTTCGAGTGCCAGCCTGGGGCCCACGCCTTCCATATAGGACGAGTCTCTAGACACACAACTTTATGTGCTGGGCTTTCCACCAGTGCTTTTCCTGTGGCCATGAAATGGCTCGCTGTAGCAAGAGGACAGGCGATAGGAAACCCCATTCTCCTTCTCAGCTTACCACTTGGTGACCCGGAGAAACGGCTTCACCTGTCCTGGTGTCGGCGCCGGCCCGGAAGCACCATCAAGGCAGGGTTGCTTCCTGGAGGGCCTGGGGTTTTGGATGTGACATGACGGGAGCCCAGTTCCGTGTAAAGGGAAGGGCTGACGGGAAGTGGGGCACACCCCTGGTCTTATCTCTCCCCCCCAGGGAAGTGCCAATGGTCCTTTTCCAGGCCACCGGGCTCCCTGCCGGTGCTGGGGCTGGGGGAGGCTGGGAGAGCCCAGTGCTCAGTCGTTTGGCTCCTTCTGCAAACGCACGGGACCTTTTGCAGGGGCGGTCGCAGTGTTGGCACAGTGTGGGAGACGCTTGGGGAACAGAGCAGAAATATCCACGGGTCCTATCTCAGGGTCTCTGCAAGGCCTGGGGTCTGGAGAGGGTGCAGGCAAATTAGGGGAAGGACTGGGGAGGGTCAGCTATACCTTGAGGCTCCAGGACTGCTTCAGGGCCTGAGAGGATGGGGGAGCATGGCTACCTCCACTCCAAGTCACCCGTCTGGGGGTGGTCGTGGTGACAGAGACAGGCCCAGATGGAGATGACACAGTCTTCAGCCTGGCCAGGTCGTCTGGGAGATTTGGCCCTGAGTTGGGGGCTGAGAGCAGTGTCGCCCCGGCCGAGGAGGCAGAGAAAGGGTAGCCTCAGGGCCTGGAGGTGAGAAAAGCAGTCCTTCCTTTTAGTCTTCAAAGTCCTAAAGATCCTAAGATCACCAATGAAAAAGAACTGTGTCCTGAGTTCTCATTTCTGTGCAGTACGGTTGCCTTGTGTGGAGCCAGGAGCCTCTGGGTCAAGTATGCTGGGTGGGAGGTCATGGCTCACGATGGAGACTGGCTCCAGGACCCCCCTTTTTATTGGCTCCCTTCTTTTCCTGGTCTCACTTCGCCCCTCTCCAGTGGATTTGCTGGGATCGAGTCCCGTACAGACTCTTTGTACTGAAATGGTTTGTCTTACAGGCTCTGCTTCTCGGGCAGCCCTAGCTCTGGAGTCAGCACTGATTACGTTACATATATTTAAAGGTGACTCTGGGCAAGGGTTATTTCTCAGATGCACATAAGTCTTAATGTTTGGTATGCAGGATTACTTTTGGTTCCCTGGGCAGTCCCTCTCATTAAAGGGACATCGGCCCTGTGTTTACCAGTCTGAGACCTTATAAACATCGGTCAGCATGTGTTGGCTGAGGTGCATATGTTGTGCCCGGCACTGACCATCCTCCCTGGGCTCTGGTCTTCCTGAGTCAGCCCCCTCCCCTGTGGCCAACTATTATGAGTCCCCCGGGCCTGCCCTCCTGCTCCCTGGCTTCCTGATCTCCAGGCTGCTCACCTCACTGCCCCTGGACTGGATTTCCCAAAATACAGGTCAGTGCATGGATTCCCTAGGACTCTAGCCCCAGCTCTGCCCTACCCAGCTGTGGCACAGTGGGCCAGCCGTTTCTCCTGAGACTTATTCTCTTCGTCTATAGGAGCTCTAATACCAGCCGCCCAGTATCTCTGAGGATGGTAAGGGGTAGACACAAGAGGGCTCTCGAGTCAGGCTGCCCAGTTTTGTCCCTTCCTAGGTGTGTTAGTTTGCTTGGGCTGCCGTAGTAAAGCTTCTAGGTGGCTGTCCCCTCCCTGTGTCTTCGCCTGGTTTTTCCTCTGCACTTGTCTGTTTCCTAATTTTTTCTTAGAAGGACATCAGTCATGTTGGATTAGGGCCCACCCCAGTGACCTCATCTTAACTGAATCACCTGTTGAAAGGCCTCATCTCCAACTAATTCACATTCTGAGGTGTTAGGTTTTAGGTCTTCAACATAAGAGGGACACAGCTCAGCCCATAACACCGCTGTGTGACCTTAATCAAGGTCATTAATCTCTCTGTGCCTCAGTGCCCTCCACTGTAGAATTAGGTGCAATGACAAAGTTTTTGTGAAGATTGAATTCAAATGCAAAGTTGTGGTCTTCAAACGTTTTTGCTGGCATAGCACCTAAAAGCATTTCAAAAACTATGCACCCTTGAACATTTTTTGTTGATGTCTAAACTTTTTCATCATAAATGTAAATTGTTGCAAAGGAGGTAATTTCCAGGGCATCACAAATATTGACATCTTAAAATGAAATGGTTAAATCTCTTTCACATCTAAATGTCATGAATTTAGTAACTACCTCTCTTTATTTAAAAAGACTCTATGAACATGCTTTAGCTGTTAGAAATTATATGTCAGTCCTTTTTCTCCTTGAACTTCTATCTTCAATCTACTTCCCCCACCAAATTTTATCCCACTTTAATACAATTTTTTTGTTTACACTTCTCTGTAAAAATAATGTGTGTACAAGTTTAAATTAAGAAATTTTAAATTTCTTTATTCCATAAGTTTCTAGGTATTACATTTTTTTTTCTGTATTGAGTTATTAATAGTGCACCATTAGTAAGATTTGGAAAATGAGTATAAAACTAATCAAAACTCCATAGATATTATCAGTTTGGATAATCAATCATAAGAAGACCATTTTATTGGAAATGTATTTTTATTAAAATAAATTTTTATTTTACTTCGTATACCCTTGCATGAATCTGCTTCATAACAGAATTCAGCATCATTTCTATTCCTACTTTTTAAAGTATGGAATTGATGCTGAATTCTATTACTAAGAATAGAAATGATGCTGAATTCTGTTATGAAGCAGATTCATGCAAGGGTATATGATCTATCATTGAAAATGATTTTTAACACTTGACCAGCTGACAACTGGATTAGGTCACTATTTAATCCTTGTCGAAAGCAAAATATTGGAAACCTCTCTGCTGGTGAAAGGTTTAGTTGCCCAGTCATTAGTCATTTGCTTTCTCAGCACTGGCCCCAACATTTCAAATCATTTCTCATTCGGTGCCTCCTGTTTTTTACCTCCATAGTCTAAGTCAGGATGGGCAAGAGGTGTGCCTCGATTTTGTGGAAAGAAACAGTGATGTGATGGAGAAGGGAGGGAAAGGGATACAGCTAGAGCTCAGGCATGTTCTGGAAGAATGAATTCTGAGGAAAGAACACCATGCTAGGTGAGGATCTAGAAACTGATTTCCTTAAAACTGCCCTTCCTAGGAGTGCCCACTGGTTTGCAAACCCCAGACAAATGATCATTGATTTATTTAATAGGCCTAGAGTTAGGCCAGGAACATATGAAGTGTTCACTAAATACTAATTATGGTTTTATTATTGCTACATCTGTAAATTATCCAGCACAGAGTAGGTGCTTAGTAAACAGGATGCAGAAAGAGTTTATGCACTAATAAGGGGTTGTAACAGGTAAACCTAAAAAGCCCTCTCTACAGCTGAGACTGTCATGCTGGTCTGGAACCTACCCTGGTCACCTACAGGACAGATCACTGCCAAGTGTAGTAGATTAAAACAACGATTTTATTCGCTCACAATTCTGTAGGTCAGCGATTTCAGCTGGGCTTAGCTGAGCATTTCTTCTGGTCTTCGCTGGAGTCGCTCCTGCAGCTGCAGCCTGCTGGTGGATCAGCTGGGGCCTGGCTGCTTTGGGGCCTCACTGGGATGACTTGCTTCTGTTCAATGTGGTCTCATCTCCCAGTAGGCTAGCCAGGCTTCATTATGCGGTAGCAGAAGAGTTCCCTGCAATGAGAGAAAGAGCAAATGAGCAAACCTCAGAGCACAGGGACCTGTTATGCCTTTGCTTGTGACATATTGGTTATTGTTTCATTGGCCAAAGCACATCTGGCGGCCAAGCCCAGTGTGGGGGCGGAGTTTCACAGGGCTGTAGATAGACACAGGGAGGTGTGATTCATTGGGGCCATCGATGTAATGATCTATGACCCGACTCCGCGGCCCATGGCTTTACTTCTATTTGAAGTGAACTCAGTTGTGAGCTTAGATTGGATACCTATTAGGATAACTGCCTAGGTATTCTTATTTTTCCTCTGCTGCTAGAATCTGTTTTTTTTTTTTTTTTTTTTTAATGAGACCTACTGTGGAGGATGTCTTGCTCTAAGACTGTTTTTCCAAGGGCCCCCCTGGAAGGGCGTTGATCAGAGAACAAAAAGCCGGTTTACAGAGAGGAGCATCTAAGTGGAAACAGGTTATCCCCAAAGTCTTTCTCATGAATAAGGCAGAGCTTTGAAGTTGGGTGACTGTTACTCCAGGACCTTCCAGGTTGGAACCCACCTTAACCTGGCTTGGAAAAAAAAATGACTGTTTTGGGATATCAAACTAGGAGGTCTGGGGTGTATGGTTTCATGCCTGGCTCAATCTAGGTGTGGAATATTATCGAGTCAATGTGGCATCTGTGCTATGGTTCTGCAGTACTCATCCAAAGAGAAGTATGAAAGCCCCAAGAAGAGGCTTGTCCCAACATCTGAGCAACGCCTGGGCACCTACATTTCCTGGGGATTCCTGGAGCATATATATCTAGAGTAACACTTATTTACCATCTTCTATTTCTTTTCTTTTCTTTTTACAGCAAGACATTATTTGGTGAAATGTCCTCAGAACAGGTAGGAATATTTTCTTTCTTTTTTCAAATGAAACTCTGATATTTTACTTTCTATTGATATTACCAAGAAATTGGCAAAATTTGTATCTTTACTTAAGGGTCTGCAAATTAGTCTGCAGATTGGCCTAAAAACGTGTGTTCTTCATGCACTAGCATGTTTCTAGATTCCAGACTCTGGTTATCACCCCCAGAGGGTCCAGAGAAAATATGGCTCATGCTGGTTCGGAGGACGGTTTTCCCTGTTTAGGAAGAAGCTAGCAGCTGGACTGAACCACTTTGATGCCTTCTGACCACAGATCCTCTTAATTCCCTTCCACCAGTGCCTGCTTGCCCTATGCCCTGCTCTGCAGAATGTGGCCATTAGAAATATATGTGCTGAGATGCTAGCCTTCTAGCTGGTAGAACACACCTCACAGATAACATAACACTTATAGTAGATATTGCAAATTCAGAGTTTAGAAATTTGAGACTTCTGGTTCAGACACAATGGCAGAGGTCAGTTTTTCCCTGCTCTTCCCTGCTAAGCACAACCGTAAACCCTGAAAATAATGTCAGAGACAACCACAGGAGGGCTCTGAAAGGTGGTAAGAAGAAAATGATGAAAGACAAAGAAAAAAAATCTTAAAAGCAACCAGAGAGGAACGATGCATTACTTACAGGGAACACAAATTTGAATGACAGTGTAGTTTTCCTTTGATTCGATGGAAGGCAGAAAGAAGTGGCACATTTTCTTTTTTAAAAGATTTTATTTATTTCTTTCTTTTAGAGAGAGAGTGAAGGAGAGAGATAGTGCATGAGCAGGGTGGAGGGTGGAGGGGCAGAGGGAGAGAGAGAATCGCAAGCAGACTTCTTGCTAAGCACAGAGCCTGATGAGAGGCTTGATCTCACGACTCTGAGATCATGAGCTGAGCTGAAATTAAGAGTTGGGCTCTTAACAGACTGAGCCACCAGGCAGCCCAAGAAGTGGCACATTTTCAAATATTGAAAGAGAAGAACCGTCAACTACAAATTCTATATCCAGCAAAACTGTCCTTTAGGAATAAAGGGGAAATAAAGACATTCTCAGATGTAGGGAAACTGAATGAATTTGTCACTGTCAGGCCTACTTTAAAAGAAAGGCTAAAATAAATTCTTGAAATAGAAGAAAAAGACTTGATACATTAGGATGGAAGAAGGAACAGTAGTGCAGAAATATGGGTCCATAAGTAAGCTCTTCTTTTCCTCATGAGTTTTAAAAATAATATTTTATAATCAAAACAAAAATTACAAAACCATCTGATACTCAGGAAGAGCATTAAGATATTTAGAAGTGGGGAGGGGCAAGTTACCTAAATAGGAGTGAGCTTTTTATACTTCATTGAAAGTGAAATTTGGTAAGTCACACATTTATTTATCATGCTCAAAGCAACCATTAAAGTGACTATGAAAAAAATGCACTCAAAAACAGTATAGAAAAATAAAGCTAGAATCCTAAAATGTGTTCCAGTAAATTAAAGGAACAGAGGAATGATAACCACAGGAAATAAACAGAAGACAGATAATAAAATGGCAGACTTAACTGCTAACATACTGTTTGTCTTACATAGTTTAAAACTTAAAACAGTTTAAATATATCAGTCCAATGATAGAGATTGACAGAGTGGATTTAAAAAAAACACAACCCACCTACATGCTCTTTACAAGAAATTCACTTCAAACACAGTGACTTAGGTAGGTTGAAATAAAAGGATGGAAAAACTTATACCACATAAACAATACCAAAACAAATCAGGAGTGGGTATACTAATAATATGATAAAATAGACTTCAGAGCAGAGAAACTTACTAGAAACAAAGACAGATATTAGATAATGATGAGAGGATCAATCCACCAGGAAGACAAATATCCTAAATGTATACACACCAAACAGAAGAACCACAAAGTTACATAAAGCAAAAACCGAGAGAGCTGAAAGAAGAAATGGATAAATCCACAGTTACAGTTGGCAGCTCCAGCAACCCCTCTCAGCCACCAGTAGACCTTCTAGACGGAAATTAGCAAGGGTATTGAAGATCTAAACACCACAATCAACTGACAGGACCAAATTGATACATATCGAACACTTGGACCACCAACAGCAGAACACTTGTATTTCCAGCCCCCACAGAACATTCACCATAAGATCTAGTCTATCTTAGACCAAATGTTGGGCTTTAAAACAAACCTCAACAATTTAAAGCAATAGAAATCATACAACATGTGGAAATGAAACAACACACTTTAAAAATAATACATGGATCAAAAAGGAAGTCTCAAAGGAAATAAAAAAATACAGAGAATTGACCAAAAATGAGAATAAACATAACAAAACATGTGGGATGCATCTAAAGCAGTGCAGAGGGGAGATACATGGCATTAAATGCTTACATAAGAAATTAGGAAAGCCCTCAAATCAACAATTGGGAAATCTCACCTCAGGAAATTAGGAAAAGAGCAAAATAAACCTAAAGCAGACAGAAGGAATGAAATGATAAAGATCAAAGCATAAACTGATGAAATTGAAAATAGCAAGACAATAGAGAAAAATCAGTGAATCAAAATCTGGTTCTTGGGAGACTGCTGGGAGAAAATGGGTAAAGTGTACCCAGGATCTCTGCTTTATTTCTTATGACTGTATGTGAATCTACAATTACCTTCATAAAAACTTAAGTTAAATGTGAATTTGGATGTCCCTGGCAGATCCTGTTTTCAGCCCCAACAGTCCCTATACCTGACTGCTTTGTTTTGCTGCTGCTGAATTTGAGATCCAGAGGAACCCTGTTACTAAAATCAAAATGCAAACTTCTTTTATTGAGAGTTTACGCTCTACCAGATCGTCATCTAGAGTAGTCCAACGGTGAAGAAAAGAGACGGAAATCCCTGCTTTGTGGAACTTGCCAGGCAGTGAGTGCAAATGCATGTGTCCCTGGGAGAGATGTCTGACTATGGCCAACTGAGGAGATCATCAAGTCCTCTCCCCCCAAAAAGCAACTATAAAATTGAACAAAATCCACAAAAATAACTATTCTAGCACTCTGGAAAGGCCAAAGGTATGTACTAAACTGAGAGGCTTTTACACTTGAAAAACTGCTGAGCTGCTGCTGACCACGGTGGAATTCGGTGGGGTTTTGGCCTCCAGTTGCTCTGATACTCTTCCTGCTTGCTTGGTGAGCTTCTTTCAGGGCAGGGGTTGCTGTGAGGACCCCCAGATGCTCTGTTGTGATAGAAAGGGGTGCCTGTGACTCGGAGCAGTGTGCCGTGCTCATGTTTAGCAGCAGAGGTGACCTTCTCAGGGGGATTGAGCAGGGAGGCCCAACAGCTCCACTAGCCTGAGCTTTTGGTCACAGCTGGGGCAAGTGCGTTTCTAGCTGACGCAACACACATGTGCGGTGGGGAATGGAGAGCACCCAAAGGAAGAGAATAATACCGTGCAAATAGTAACAATAAGAGAGATGGTAGCTAAATTAATATCAGATAAGAGATAAGATATAATTTAAGACAAGAAATATGACTAGAGACCAAGAAGGAAATTACAAATTGTGAAGGGTCAACACACCAGGAAGATACAACAATTATAAATGTATATGGGCCTAACAACAGAAAGAAGAAAATACATGAAGAAAAACAAAATTGAATAGCTGGAGATTGCAATGGTCCACTCTCAGTAATTGATAGAATACCTAAACAGAAAATCAACAGGGGTGCAGAAGATCAAGCAATTTGATTGACATAGAATACTCTACCCAATGACCACACACCATACTTGTCAAGTGCACTGAATATCCTCCAGGACAGACCATATAGCTAGGCCACAAAACAAATCCGTATAAATTTACAAGTTTTATGTATGTAAGAAATCATACAAAGTTTGTTCTCTGAGCAATAGAATTAAATAGAAATTAATGACAGAAAGAAATCTGGGAGATTTCCAAACATTTTGAAATTTAAAACAACACACTTCTAAATAATACAAAGAAGAAATTACAAGAGAAATTAGAAAATATCTTGAGGGGCGCCTGGGTGGCTCAGTCGTTAAATGTCTGCCTTCGGCTCGGGTCATGATCCCAGGGTCCTGGGATCGAGCCCCACGTCGGGCTCCCTGCTCAGCGGGATGCCTGCTTCTCCCTCTCCCACTCCCCCTGCTTGTGTTCCTGCTTTCACTATCTCTCTCTCTGTCAAATAAGTAAATAAAATCTTTAAAAAAAAAAAAGAAAATATTTTGAATTAAATACAAGTGAAAACAAAACACATCAAAACTTATAAGATGCTGCTAAAGCAGTGCTTAAAGAAAAAATTATGGCTTTAAATGCCCTATATTAGACAAGAAGAAAGACCTCAAATCAATAACCTAAGCTTTCACCATAAGTAACTAGAAAAAGAAGAGTAAGTGAAATCCACAGTAAGCAGAAGAAAGGATATAATAAAGATTAGAACAGAAATCAATGACATGGAAAACACACACGCACATGCACAGAGAAAAATCAATAAAACCAGTTGGTTCTTTAAAAAGATCAATAGAATTGACAGATCTTAAGTTAGACTATACATGAAAATAAAAAAGAGAAAAAGCCAATTACCAAATCAGGAAGCAAAAAAGAAATCACTGGGGCACTGGGGTGGCTCAGTCGATTAAGCATTTGGCTCTTGAGCTCAGCTCAGGTCTTGATCTCAGGGTCATGAGTTCAAGCCCTGCGTTGGGCTCTGTGCTGGGTGTGCAGCCTACTTAAAAGAAAAAAAAAAAAAAAGGGGAATCACTACAGACTAAACAAAAGTTAAAAGGATTATAGGAAAATATTATGAACACATTGATTCTAACAAATTAGACAACATAGATAAAATGGAAAAATTCCTAGAAAGACACAAATCACCAAAATGGATTTAAAAACAAAGCTATAAAGTGAATAAACCTGTAATAAGTCGAGAAATTGAATTGCTAGCTAAAATCTTTCCAACTGAAATGGGCCCAGGCCCACATTACTTTACTGGTGAAATATATCAAGAAATAAGGAAAAAATAATACCAGGCCTTCAAAAATTATTTTAAAATTTGAGAAAGAATGATCTTTTCAACAAATAACGCTGGGATAAAATACATAAAGAACTCTTACAACTCAATAATAAGATGACAAATAACACAATTAAAACTGGACAAAAAAGATTTGAATAGATAGGTCCCTAAAGAAGATATACAAATGGCTAACAAGTTCATGAAAATATGTTCATTAGTCATTAAGAAGTGCAAATAAAACCACAGTATGATGCTACTATACACCTGCTGCAATGGTGATAAAAAGACAATGTCAAGTGTTGGTGAGGATGTGGAGAAACTGGAACCCTGTTTGTTGCAGGTGGGGATTTAAACGGGTGTAGCTGCTTTGGAAATCAATTTGGTAGTATCTTAAAACATTAAACATAAACTTACCATATGACCCAGAAAATCTGCCCAAGAGAAATGAAAACATATGTCCACGCAAAGACATACATACTGTTGTTCACAGCTTCTTTCTTCATAATAATCAGAAGCTGGAAACAATCTAAATATAGCCAACAACTGGTGAGTGGATAAACACCATTTAGAAGTCCACTCAATAAGATACAGTTTGCTAATAAAAAGGAACAAACTGCTGATACATTCATACATTCTGCACATGGATGAACCTCAGAAACATTATGCTAAATGAACTAAACCAGATGCAAAAAATTACATATGGTATGATACCATCTATTTGGAATGTCCAGAAAAGGTAAATTCATAGGACCAGAAAATAATTGCTTAGGGCTGAGGTGGGAGAAGGAATTAACTATAAATGCGCAAGAGGGAACTTTGAGGGGTAATAGAAATGTTCCAAAAATAGATTGTAGTGATGGTTGCGCCATTTTATAAATCTACCAGAAATTATTGAATTGTATACTTAAGATCAATGAATTTTATGGTGACTGAATTATCTCTCCATAAAGGTGCTTGTTTCTTTTTAAAAGCATGTGCTCCACAGGACTGGCATTTCAGATGGGGGTGGGGGTGGGTTATGGCTGGGGAGCTCAGAGGCTGTGAGGGGCCAGCCTGCCAGTGCTTCTGAGGATTTGCTTGCTTTGTGGGCTCCTGTCTGGCTTTTCATTGTTAGCAAGCAGTGCCAGGCCTTTGGGTTCCTGCCTGCCCTCCTAAGTCTTACCCTCGAGTTGCCCCTATTCTGAGCTGGTGCTAAGGCTGGAAGTACAATTAGGGTGTTCCCCAGACTGTGGGCAGGAGAGTTTGGTCTTCCCCAGGCCTGGGCTACCTCCTAGATATCAGGGATGACCACAGAGGCCCACTCAGATGCTGCCCCTCTTCCAGCTGGTGCTCTTAGCGAGTCTGTTTGAGTGCCCGAGTCAAGCTGTCTCCATGGGCATGTCTCTTGTTGGACCAGCCCACAGATCAACCTCTGGAAAGCTCGCCTTTACTCCACTGCCCCCCAGGACCATGCAGAGGAACCCTGCTGACTTGTATTCATCTTCCTGATCAGAGCCTCAGGCCAATTTGATTTCATGCAGCCCAGATTCCCTGCCACAGTGCCTCGCTAGTGAACTGGTCAGTCCTTGCCTTCCAGCTGGTTCTGGCCAGCTCTGTGCTCTACCTCCTGTCCCCGTCATGCCAGGGGGCTCTCAGATCCCAGCTCCATCTGTGCTCTGGCAGTGGGTGGCTGGGCCCGTAGAGTCTCCAGCTATTATCAGCATCAATGTTCTTCTCGTTAGGGAGAATGGGCAGAGAGCTCAGGGCCAGGGCAGGATGCCAGGAACGGAAACCCTCAGGCAGGGAAGGGTCCCTCAGGACGAGGCCATGCTGGTGTTGAGGCTGCGGTCACCAAGAGAAGGCCTGCCGAGTGACTGGGGCAGAACCTGGAGACCCTAGGGGTTTCAATGACTTGTTGCGAGAAGTTCATACAGAAGGAAAACGAGTCTCATCTTGAATGTGTGTCGTTCCCGACATCGGAAGTTGCCATCTCCTGGGAGGGGTGGCACTGACTTTGGGGCTGGGAGAGGCTGTTCCTTTCCCATGGCTAAGTGCTCTTCTGGAGCAGAAGGCTGGGCCAGAGGGAGCCTCTCAAGGTTCTGCAAGATTTTAAATGTGCCTTCCCCAGGGAAGACAGCTTCCTGAAAGCAGCTCAATGGGTAAGCATGAAGCTGCTCCTAAAGGTCCCAGAAAGTCAAATTTCAAATGAAATGCCACCAGTTGCATAGAGATGTGGTGTGTCCCCACACCATGACACCTCTTCCATGGATCCAGATACCTTCTTTCTTGTAGGTCAAGTTCAAGAAGGTTGCCAAGAAGATGGACATGGGTACCAAAAAGGCAATTCCTAATCAGTAGATTTCTTGACCTGTTGCTTGACTTCTTATTACGGGTTTGAGATAATAAAGTATTTGCAAATGGGAGAAATTGAAGTGGGCAGTATGTTCCCTGTGCCGACAACAGCATTTACAAGACCGAAGTGATCCAAGCTTTCTTCATGTTTTCTGGCGCAGGGGCACAGACTACTTATATGTTGGATAAATTATAGGCCCAGGGTTACTGTGGTTTGTGAGCTTGGTTTAAAGCATTTTCTAGTTTTTTCTGAACCATCAGAGATTTTTTTTTTTTAAACATACCCCTCCAGTTGAAGTATGGGATTTAATTAATAACTGATTTGTTCAGGATCTTAGCGTGAAGGCAGAGATGATTTCAGAGAGAATGTAAACATATCAGCTCTAACTTGCTTCATTTTCATAATATTGCAGAGTGGTGGTATTACAGAATTTGTTTCTTCTGTGAAAGGTAATCTGCTGGGGTGTTTGAAGATTCTGGGGCCAGCCTGCCTCGGGTCAAATCTGGACTCTGACACTGATTGATGTATGCCTTTGGTTAGCTGTTCGACCTCTCTGAGGAAACGGGGACAAAGGTAGCCCTAGCACGCAGTGGTGTTGGGAGGATTGAATGAGTTAGTCTGTATAAAGTGCTTCCAATGGTGAGCTCTATGCAAGTGGTTCTGTTATTATTCAGTCATACTTACGAGTGATTCATCTATGTAGGAATTCTTGTAAGGCCTGTAGGGCAAGGATGAAATAACACACAGCCCACGCCCTTGAGGTTGACGTCAAATGGAAGAACTAGAGAAGCAAAACCATGGCAGCACCCATGTGGTACCCACACAGCTGATGCGGGCACCCAGAGGGGGTGCTGCTAACCCCACCTTCCGGGCCGGTGGGTGGTAGGGAAAGCTTCCTGGAGATGAAATTTGGGCCAAATATTGAAGAAGGGGTAAGAGTGTTCCAGAAGAGGGTTGGGGGAGCGCAGCACACAGAAGTGGGGAGAGAGGGGTACAGCAGGTGGGAGGCTGGGGGTCTGGTGGCACTTGGTCCACAGGAGTGAGGTGCCCTGGAGATTCAGGGCAGAGCATCAGGGAGAAGAGCCTTAGGGGGTGGCAGGGCCAGAGGCCAGGGGATGGGCACGGGGCTAAGCATTGCCACACACCATCTTCATTCCTTACCACAGTCCCATGAGTGGGTGCTGTGATTGTCCCATTCTACAGATGAAAACTGTTGCACAAAGAGTGTGGATGGTGGTGAGGTCTTTGCTGGGCAGAGATGGAGCCATGAGGGATGCCAGCCTGGGAAGCTCAGGCTTGCTTGTGAGTGCTTCAGTGCTGTCAGTTGCACAGATGACCAAGGAGGAGATGCTACAGAAAGTCAGGGCAGTGGGAGGAGAAGTCGGAAGGGTATGGCCACAGATGCTGGCCATGGCTGCAGCTGCCCTCCATCCCCTTGACTTTGAAAGGTCAGTGTGCTCTGGTCACAGGCATCAATTTGTGAATGCTTCCAACCCTTGCTGTCGTTGGGTTGGTTTTAGCCCACATACATGCTAAACGCCATCCCCTCTGGCCACGTTCACCCGAACATGGAAGGTGGCGAGTGCAGGGATAGCAGATGCGGGCGTTATGTCTCCTGGCCCCCGTCCTGCGTCTCTGACATCCTTGCTGTGCCTCTCATCCTCACCCCTTCTCCTGCCTCAGCTCTCAGGCTCAGTGCCCTTCTGTAGCCCTCAGGCAGAGGCAGGCATGAGGAGAGCCGGCCTGTGAGAGGGAGCCTGGTTGTTATTCCTCGAGTAACATAAGGAACATTCCACCTGGATTTGGTGTCAGCTGGAGCCATGCCACCTGGCAGCTTGGTGACCTTGGGCCACTTGGCTTCTCTGGGAATTTTTCACCCTCCACAAAATGGGTACAAGCTTGCCTCTGTCCCTATCACTCAGGGTGGCTTTGAGGATTGAATGAGCTATCAGTGGCTGTGGGCTAATTCCTCATAATTACTCACCGTGTGCCCCCGCACCTCCACTTCTGAACACTTTATGGGATTTATTTCGAATCCTCATAAAACCCTACAAGGCACAAATTAGTCTCCCCAGACTAAGAACAGGAATAAAACTGCCAACTCTTAGATAAATAGCTAGCCCTCTGGACTGTTTAAGAACCTTTTGATTCCAGGTGACAGAAGAGCTAGTGCAGTTGCTATTACCCCGGAAGGGACTTGGCTGGCTCATGTAACTAGGGATGCTGCGGTGGGTGGGCCTCAGGGAAGCTCTGTCTAGGAGACACAGTGTCATTAGAGTGGTGGCCTCCATTCCCAGCCTGTCTCTGGGCAGTGCTGCCTTAAGGGCTGGCATGTCCTCAGGCCAGGCTGGCTCCCCTTGGGAAGAGAAAGGTGGTAGCAGGTGCATTCCCTTCTGGCCTAATGAAGGAGTTGTCTCCCTTCCTGACAGCAAACCCAATCGCACCTTAGTGTTAGGGGACCAGCCTGAACCGAGCACGGTGGCCAGAGGATGGCTGGGGTCAATCCCACCCAAACACATACCCTCAGCCCTAGGGATACAGGCGATAGATGAGGGGCACATACCCCCAGTGACCTCTCTCTGCCATTATTCTTTCAACCCAAGACGAGAACACTGCATGGAACCAATATACATTAATTAAGTGCCTCCTGATCTTCCCAGGCTGTATTCAGAGATTTTAAATTCACAGACAAAACCAGTGGCCTGGCAAAGCATCTGCTCAGTCTTCACAAAGCTGGCAGGGAGTGGCGAGGAAGAGCTTTAACAAAGAGGCCCCCGCAGAACCTCTCGGGTTGTGTGAAGCATTTATGGTAAAAGGCCATGGAGGCTGTGGCCAGGGAGACGCCTTGGCAGCTCTCTCACAAAGGAGCAGCTTTCCTCTGATGTTGCTTGGAATGTGCACACAAAGACGTGGTAGGATGGAAGCAGCAGAAAGTAATGCACCGTGACCACCGAGGGTCTGCTGGGCTCGGGTAGGGGCACCAGTTGGGCTCGAGTTGAAGAGAACTCTGTCATGTCTGGCTCCCTATTCAAGGACTCTGAGAGGAGATTCCAGAGTAATGATGAGAATAATACTGGTAAGATAATAGTAGGTGAGACCTCTTACATGCTCACTGCATACCAGACACGGTTCTATGTTCTTGGCATGTCAAGGGAGTCACGGGAGTGGGACCCTTCATCCATCTTGAGAGGGGAGTTCTCCAACTTCTAAGCAGCTCTGGCATGTGGTCTCCATTGGCCTCGAGTAGTCCAGTGGCAGGGGAGGCCCACAGAGCACGTCCGGAAGCCTAGAGCGAGATGTCAGGAAGTTTGCCCCATTGCATGAGTCATGGGCCTTTCTCAGTGACAGCCAGCCTGGGGCTCGGGGGCTGTAATCGCACTTCTCCCCACAGCTTTTTGAGATATAATTGACCGTAACTGGTAATGACGGTGAGTTGCCACCATCGTTGTTGAGACCAGTGTTCCTCCTTCAAGACTGCACACTTGACGTTGCAGGACACAGGGTTACGGGGTGCTGAGTGTACTGCAGGAAATCTTGGAGAAGGGAGCTCAGAGCTGGTTGGCAAGGAGCTCCTGGTCCTCTGGGGACCCAATCGGGCATCGTCTGTGTCAAAACTGAGCCATGGGGGCCGGAGGAAAGGAAGCACGGGGACATTTCTGCAGATGCAATAGGCAACTAAAGCAATGATTTTTTCGAAGATGGCACGGAGCAAGAAGGGCTCGGGAGGAGATGACTCCAAGAAGCAGCCCCGGGGAGGGGGTGTCGGCAGGACCACGACCAGCGCCATTCCCCAGGGGCTTTCCGGGCTGGGTTCGTTTGACTGACAAACAACACTTGGCATCTCTGGCCATCCCAGTTCAAACTGCAACAAATCCCTCTGCTTTGCGGCATGGGACAGACAGCTGTGTGCCCAGGGACGAGGGTGCTGGCTCATTAGATGGAAACGAGATTAAAGAGACCTCAAAGAAGGATTTTGATTCGTAGTTCCTGTGTTGAGGCACGAAGATTGCCCTGGACCAAAGGAAATACTTGGCATGTGGGGGGTGAGGGTTGGATGTACTAAAGCTCCTCGGCTCGAGTGGTTAGCCGCCCCTCTCGTATTATCCCAGGGAGAGGCGGGGCATTAGGACGGTCACGGATGGTTGGATGAGGACTTCTATGCCACAGGCACTGTGCTTCCATATGAGGGCGCTTTGATCTCATATTTAGTTATGGAGGCAAGATGTGGCTGGGTCTATGAGTCTTAGTTATAATTGTGTTCTTGGGGGGGGGGGTGTCAGTTCTATTTGTGCTGTTTTATTGTTTGTTTTTTTTTCTACTCCCGAACACTCTTAGCTATAGAGTAGAGGCGCCAAATTTCCACATGGCCAGCCTACCCCCTCCCACCTCCATTTTGACAGCTGACATCACTTATTCCAGATAGTTCCAGGTACGAGAACATGCTCCCCTCCTCCTCTGCCCAATCTTGGGCCACCAGCCCCAGCTCCTGCCTCCAAGTGCCCAGCACTCAGGTTGGCCCCTCTTCCCCCGGCCCAGGCAGGGCTTTAGCAGCTGTAACAGTCCCAGATTTAGTACAGACTTACATGCAGTGGAATGCTGATCTTGCCTTTCAGTACCTTCTCTTTAGGGAGCTAAATGCCCAGAGCAGCCATTATGTATCTGGCATGATCTACCCTCTTCCTGGCCTAGTTTTCTTATTCTCTGTTGTCTGGGCTGGACCCAGAGTCCTTGCTTCAGGGCCAAGGAGACAGGCCAACCTGGATCAGATCCCACATCTCCTGCCTGAACTTCTCTGAGGCTTCATTTTCCCCATCTGGGAGGGTCCAAGACTCTGGATATCACACACTTCTCACAGTGCCTTGCACAGGCTAGGGGCAGATGGAGCTCTTATTAATTTAAGTCCGGCAAAATACAGTTGCTCACAATGTGCTCAATACCTAGCAAGATCCAGGTTGCCTGCTTCATCTGGTGTCCTGGCATAGCTCTCCGTTCCTCGGGGTGCAGCCTCTTCCTCCTCCTTACCCACCGGCTGTATGTTCTGCTGCTTCCTAGACGACACCACTGTCTCTGGGGCAGTAGGGGGGCATGCTGTGCCATCTCGGGCGGAAAGATTTTCTGGTCGAACTTTAAGTTGTAACTTGCAGCCCTCCCCTCAGGGCCACGACATGGTGTCAGGAGATACCCAAGGGGCAGCACTGTTCTCCCCGAGGCACAGCATGAAACCTCCCCCGCTGCACCCACACACCAGAGAGTTGGGTTAGCGCTACTGAGCCACTTCGTGCACCTCGTCCAATTTAGGCTCCGCTAGCCCATCTCACTCTCATTATAACCCTGTGCGATAAATGGCAAGTGTACGTCTTCCCATTTTACAGATTGGGGGATGAGGCCCAGGAAGCGAGTGACTTGCCCAGGGTCACCCCTCTAATCAGAGTGGAACCTGCTTTAGTGCAGACCCAATCCCCTTGTCCAGTGCCCATCCACTAGATGCGACCACATGTGGCGCAGAGCAGAGGTGCCCAGCACTTGTGGGAGGGAGACGCCCATGGGGGTAGCCGGGCCAGAACCTTATACCTGTCACACACGCATGCCAGCCACGCGGCCCTGCCTGGAGCCAGAAAGACAGCCCTGTTTTCCACAGGGAAACCACATAGCTCTCTCATTTAGACGGAGTTTCCGGCCTGTTCTCTATCTTTTTGGGTTTGACTGGCTCCAGCAATGCTCACTCCCTTGTGTCAGAGACAAAACACAGTCCTGTTCCAATCTCAGATATAGAATAACTTTCTGGTAAGTGAATCATAATGTGGAGTTTCTTTGTCAAAAATTTCTGCCGGTCTTGCTGGCTCAGTGGGAGACCTAGTATTCTGTGAGCAAAATCATCTGTCATGTCGTGGGGGGGGTGACTCATTGTATATGAATTCTCATTGTTGAAGTATGAATTAGAGCTAAATTTAGTTTAGTGCAGCTTTGCTGTTCTGAAGGAAAACGGTGATGACAAAGCAGATCTTTTTCAGCTTACTGAACGCCCTGGGCCTGAAAGCACGCATTTATACAAATGATGTCCCAAAACTTTCATTTTATATTAAAGAGCTAAAGAACTAAGTCCAAGAAAAGAGAAGAGGAAGGGGAAATCTTTGATTCTGCAGGGTGTGAGGTGCAGCTGGGGAGGACGATCCAAGCTCAGAGGCAACAGACAAAAAGAAAACACTGAATGATTTTAGCAAAAGAAACAAGTCACTGTGCATTTAACAAGAAACCACAACTCAAAAGGAATTGGGGGAAATGTTTGCAATAAATATGTCAGACCAATGTGAAAGGTGCATGCAAACCTGTAGGAAAAACTCAGGACCCTAATACATGATAGCAGATGTCCATACATCATTCGTAAAAGGGGAAACACGATTAGACACATGCTGGAAATGCTCATTCTCACTGGCAGTCAGAGAAATGCAAGTAAAAGGGAGATTACAGTTTTA
This sequence comes from Mirounga leonina, assembly GCF_011800145.1. Taxonomy (NCBI): domain Eukaryota; kingdom Metazoa; phylum Chordata; class Mammalia; order Carnivora; family Phocidae; genus Mirounga; species Mirounga leonina. The sequence goes on along the minus strand of NW_023270265.1, from coordinate 14,467,394 downwards.
TTCATTAAGCGAGTAATTTTTTTAAGCTGATAAACCTGGTGTTGAATTTAGGCTGAAGACAGAGATACCCTCGTCCACAGTGGCTGTGAGGTAGTACTAACTTGTTGGAGATCATTTGGACAGTGGGGATTAGACACCCTTTAAAATGGTCCTCCCCCATGAACTAGTAATCCCAGCTCTAAGACTCTCACCTAAAACAAAAGTCCAAGAGTGGGAAACTATGATGCACAAATACATTTATGGCAATATTACTCAGGTATCAATATTACTTAGATGTCAGGGATTGGCTGAGAAGACCGTGGCATAGCTTCTTACCGGAATAGTATGAGGATGTAACAATATGGAAAAGAGAGATTAGGTAAAAAGAAGGGCACGAAAGTATAAATATGTTATGACAAAAAAAAATACAATGTATAAAAATCAAGGAAGGATTGAAACTTAATGTCTCCACGAAAGCTTGGACATGGATAAACACTGCTGGCAGTGTTATTCATAATGGCCCAAGCTTGGAAGCAGCCAACATATTCTACAGTACAGGAATGGATAAAAAAGCTGTGGTACATCCAGACAGTGGAGTATCATTCAGGGCTAATAAGACATGAGCTATCAAGCCATGAAACTTGGAGGAAACTTTATTTTTTTTTCTTTTTCTTTTTTTTTTATTATGTTAATCACCATACATTACATCATTAGTTTTTGATGTAGTGTTCCATGATTCATTGTTTGTGCATAACACCCAGTGCTCCATGCAGAACGTGCCCTCCTCAATACCCATCACCAGGCTAACCCATCCCCCCACCCCCCTCCACTCTAGAACCCTCAGTTTGTTTCTCAGAGTCCATAGTCTCTCATGGTTCGTCTCCCCTTGGAGGAAACTTTAAATACTAAGTGAAAGAAGCTGCTACCTAGTGTATGATTGCACCTATGTAAGATTGCCGAGAAGGCAAAACTATGGAGACAGTAAATAGATTTGTGGTTGCCAAGGGTTGGGGGGCAGGAGGGATGAATGGGTGGAGCACAGAGGTTTTGGGGGCAGTTCAGCTATTCGGTCTGATACTACACGGTGGATACATTATGTATTTGTCCAAACCCATGGAACTCACCCAAAGGGAGCCCTAATGTAAATTATGGACTTTGGGTGCTAATGATGTCTTGATGTAGGTTCATCAGTTATAACAAACATCCCACCATGGCGGGGGACGTTGATGATGGGAGAGGTTGCACATATGGTGGGGGGGGGTGGGGGGGCATATGAAAAATCTCTGTACCTTTTGCTCCGTTTTGCTGTGAACCTAAAACTTCTCTAAAAAAAAAAAAATGAAGTCCATTAAAAAAATTAAGCAAGGAAGAGGAAAAAGACTGGAAATATTTAAATAGGCTGTGTTTTGGTTAGGCTAGACTTATTTATTTTCCTTTTTCTCCATGCCTGTAATTACCATTTGAAAACATGAATGTGCATTAATTTATAATGGAAAGAAAAAAATAAACACTTAAAGAGTTTAAAGCTATGAGATGAAGCTGTACCTGCAGTTGTGTATTTAAACAATTCTGAGAGTTTTTGATCCCTTGTTTCTTCTTAGTGGTCAGCGTTTTGTAAACGCACATTCCTTTGGGCTATTTGTGAGTTTACACAATTGACCCTGTACTCTCAACTTATGGCCAGTTGGAGTTTCAGTTCCCAGTAAAAATAAGCCATCTTTGGGGACTCTCAGCACGATATGTATTCTTGGAGTTTTTCCCACAATGCGTGAGTCAGTCTTTGTTAATTTTAAAAACCCTAGGACTCTAGGGCCACCTGGGTGGCTCAGTCGTTAAGCATCTGCCTTGGGCTTAGGTCATGATCCCAGGGTCCTGGGATGGAGCCCCGTGTCGGGCTCCCTGCTCCGCAGGAAGCCTGCTTCTCCCTCTCCCATTCCCCCTGCTTGTGTTCTCTCTCTCACTGTCTCTTTCTGTCAAATAAATAAATAAAATCTTAAACAAAACAAAACAAAACCCTAGAACTCTGTTAGAATAGCCTACCTTCTCTTAAGTGTATGCAGATACTTATTTGTGTTTAATTTACTGTTTTGCAATGATTATTTTTTTTAATGATTATACAATCACATGGTTTAAAAATTAAAATTAAAAAATTAAATAATTGGGGTGCCTGGGTGGCTCAGTCGATTAAGGGTCTGCCTTTGGCTCAGATCATGATCCCAGCATCCTGGGATCTAGTCCCACGTTGGGCTCCCTGCTCAGCAAGAGCCTGCTTCTCCATCTCCTGCTCCCCCTGCTTGTGCTCTCCCTCTCTTTCTGTCAAATAAATAAAATCTTTAAAAAAAAAGGTTAAATAATTGACTAAAAATATATATAGTGATAATTCTTCCTGCCTGGTCTCCCATCTGCTTCGTTCCTCAGCACCCCCATTTTAAGGAACCACTATTTTATTTTATTTTTAAAATTAATTAATTAATTTATTAATTTATTTATTTATTATTTGAGAGAGAATGAGCGAGCAGGCGAATGGGGGGAGGGGCAGGGGAAGAGGGAGAGGCAGAGAATCCCAAGCAGACTCTGTGCTGAGTGTAGAGCTGGACGTGGGACTCCATATCATGACCCTGAGATCATGACCTCAGCTGAAGCCAAGAGTTGGACACTTAACCTACTGAGCCACCCAGGTGCCTCAGGAACCACTATTTTAAAATTCTTTGGACTGCTTCCAGAATTTCTTTATGCATGTATATGCAAACACTAATATATATTTTTATTTTTCCCTATTTTAATACAAAAAGGGGCACATTTTATACATTGTCTAACACCCAGCTTTTCCACTTAGCAATGTATCTTTCCTCATCAGCACATAAATAGCTTCTTACTCCTCTTTGCAGCTACAGAGAACCCCACATGTGTATTTGTAGACTCACCACCATTTCCTTAACCAGTCCCCTGCTGATGGACAATTGGGTTCTTTCTGATCCATTGCTATCAACAACAGCACCATAAGGACGATTCTTACATGTACATTTCATACACGTGCAAGGATATCCACAGAATAAATTCCCGGAAGTGAAATTGCTGGGTCAGAGTATAAGCCTCTATAGCTCTGATTGCCAAATTATTCTGATTGCCAGGTTATTCTGATTGCCAAGTTATTCTCCTTTGGGAAGGGTTTACACTCATACCAGCCCTACTTCTGAGTGCCCGATTCTCTACATCCTTGGCAAAAGAGTGCTTTGCTTCCAGTGTGATTATTGTCATTCTGATGTGTGGAGAAAGGAAGTGCAGTGTGTTTTAATTTGGCTTCCTTTCGTGAAGGAGCCTTAGCGTGTTTTCATAGGTAAGAGCCTTTCCTCTCATGTGATAACTGCTTACTGCCTTCCTTCATTTTGATTATTAGGCAGTTGGTCATAGTCTTACGGATTTCTAGAAATTCTTTATGTATTAGGGAGATAACCTCTCTTGGTAACTGCACCTACCTGGCTGGAACATGTGTCTCAGGACAAGAGATTCTGAAAGGGGCCTTTGCTGGAGCCAATACGACACATTTGAGTTAAGAGTGATAGCCATTCAAGGAAGTGCATGGACTCCAGCCCACATGTAGCATCGAGGTTTCCCATCAAGCCAGTCTGTGTGTGTAACTTTTGTCACTTAACGCCTTTACATCTTGGTTTTCTTACCTGCAATATAAGGCTTATCAGTACCATCATTCTGGGTAACACATACAAAGAACCTGAGAGCACAGTGATTGCACAGGGCCAGATAACTGAAAACACCCACAGCCCTCCTCAGGGTGAAGCCGCTTACTCTCTACTAAAGGTAAAGTTACAGCAGGAAAAGAAAGTGTGAACAATCATGGGGGACCCTGGAGAATTCTGGGTGCAGCTCCCACAGTCCTTTGTCCCTTGCATAGGAGGTGCTCTATTTGTGGATTGTGAACCACAAAAATACGTGCAAATCTTAGTTTTAGGGTAGCTCAAGCAGAAGTTTCTAATCGTTTCTTAATACCCTACTGGTGATGTGGCCAAGCCAGACTGTGTTCCTGATGCAACCTGTATAAACCATCAATCTCTGCATCTGTAACTGTGTAGACAAGCTGGCCCTGGATCTCTCCAGGGATCTTTGAATGTTAAACAGCACATTATACATCACTAACTAGCTCACCTCACCATCCTTATCTTAGCCACAGGTCAGTACTAGACCTCCCAGCATCCCTGGAGACCAACATAGAGTGATCCCAGTCCAGCTGTAAGAGAACTTCACCTTACGTAGGTACTCAGGAAGCCCACAGAAACTATGGCTTCCTTTCCCTTTTTCTGGAACAAACCTGCTTTTGCCTTCACCAGGACTCTCTTCTTGTATAGCTCAGGGGAGACCGTGACCAGTGTTACCAGCTTGGCCCCACTGCAACCCAAGAAGGGCAAGAGGCGGAAGGAGAAGGCCGACGTTCCTCCTGCAGTGCCTGCCAAAGGTAGGAGTCTAGCCTACAGTTACCCACGTGGGAGCCAGCACGGCTGATCTAGAAGTGGGTCTGGGGTCTGCAGTGGGATCGGGACAGGGGGAGTAGACAGATGGAGGATGTGACATCTGCTGATGATATGGCTTGCAGAACCCCACCTAGATTCTGATCATAACTGAGCCCCATCACTGAGGTGGGGCTGGGGGTGGTGCGCTGGCCCAGCATGGCATTAGTGGGGAGATGGGAGGGGGGAGGTCAACGTGCACAGATTGATTCCACAATGTACTTCACCTTGAACTATTAACATTCTCACACATAGTGGGGTGGGACAAAGGGGTATCAACATCTTCTTGGTTCATTCAAGGGAATGAAGCCTCTCTGATTTTTCTAAGGATGTAAACCAGGTATGTAGTTTATTTTGGATTTGTTCTAGGGATAAAATGAGGGTTAGTCTTTGATTCCAGTTGTAATGTAGAGCAACATAGGTGAGAAAGATGAATGTTTCTGGAGAACTGCTCATGTCTTAGGAGAACTGAGACCATTTACAGATAGTTCCTAAAATAACTGTGGCCAGTTTTGGAGATGTTCATACCTCAAAGAGTTTGAAATGTAGTTGGAAGTACTAGGACTGTCCCCTAGAGATCCTTGGGGTCCTGTGCTAAAAGCCACTGGTGCTCAGGCTGAACACATGTTGGGTAGACAGAAGGGCTGGAAGGCCTGGGCATTCTGGGAGGCATGACAAGTTGTCGGTCTGGGGAGGGAAGGGGGCAGAGAACCCTGCTTAATGTCTCATTCAATCAGAGTAGATAGTACCTTACCTTACAAAAGATGAGAGTGAGCCTCAGAGAGCTAAGTGGTAGAGTCTGGCTTGGAGGTGAGGCTGCCTAACTTTCAAGGTCAAGTTCAAGTTCCAAAACATTGAAGTACTCATTACATGATATTTGGGGGGAAGAGCCTCAATTTTCTCCTCTGTTAAATGGGGACAATAAGACCCGCCTCCCTGATGACCTCTGAGGGCTGCTCTGAGGGTCGGGGTCACTGCTTTAACTGTTACTGTGTAGTTAGGATGAAGCCCAGGGAAGTTTCCGGCCTCAGGCTTTACCAGACATACCTGGTTCTCACCTGCACACCTGACCTTGGTAGCTGGCAGTGTTTTATGCAGAGTTGTTTCATTGACCTTGCTGTTGGGAGATTATGACATGTCCAAAGACTAGGGGAGGATTGCTCTCCATGGAGGGGCACCCAGTGATGCCTAGATCAGAAACCGAACTTCTTCTGTGGGGGCAGGGAGGGGTGCGTGAGTCTCCACAGAGTATGTCTGTGATGCTCATGCTACGTGGGTGTTACAAGTCCTGGAGGAAATGCAAGCTAAACCCTTGACATCCTTCCACAGCTCCCATAGCTACCACATTCCATAAACCGAAGCTGCTGAAACCACAAAGGAAAGTCGCCCTGGTGAGTAACCTTATTCTGTGTTGTTGTTGTCCCCTCAAGCCTTAAACACACGTGAGGTCCAAGGAGTACCTTGACTGACTCAAAATGTGCTGCAAGTTCTTGGTGCTTCCGTCCCCAAATGAAGGCATTCTCTCTTCTTGGGTCAGCTTTTGAGCCATCTTTTCTCCACATCTGGTTCCCACAGTGGCTTTTAAAAAATCCAAGGAGAACCATGTTCCATTAGAAATGCTATTTTTCAAAAAGAAGGGGGAAAAAAAAGCCACACTCCAGAAGGTATAAATAGAATATGGACCTGTTTATGTAAATTTACCTGATAACGACTCTGAAGAGACTGCTGAAGAACCTTCCAGAAAATATGTCATAGCTATTTATTTTGAAATAACTGTAGATTTACAGAAGAGTTTTAAAGACACGGCGAGTTCCTGTCTGCTCTTCACCCAGCTTCTCCTAGGGTGAGCATCTCACATAGCCCTGGTGTCTTTGTCAAAAGTAAGATTACCATCAGCACATTGCCGTTAACCACACTCCAGACTTCGGCCAGATTTCAGCAGTTTCTCCACCCATGTTCTTCTCCTGTTCCAGGATCCAGTTCAAGATATCACATTGCACTTAGTTGTCGTGCATCCTTAGTCTCCTCCAGTCTGTGACGTTCCCTAATCTTTTTTTCTTTTGTGGCCTTGACACTTCTGAAGAGAAGCAGCCAGTTATTTTTTTATAATGTCCCTTGATTTGGCTTTCTCTGAGATTTTCTGATGAGTAGAGATGAGGTTCTGGATTTTGGACAAGAATACAGAAGTGATATTTCCTCCTCATGGCATGTTTTTGGGGATGCATGATATCAATATGTCTTATTAGTGACATTAATCACGATAGCTTGGTTCGTTAGGGTGGTGTTTTCTGGGCTTCCTCCATACAAAGTTACTATTTTCCCCTTTCCATACCTGTTTGTTAGAAGCCAGTCACTAGGGACGCCTGGGTGGCTCAGTCAGTTAAGTGTCTGCCTTCGGCTCGGGTCATGATCCTGGGGTCCTGGGATTGAGTCCCACGTCGGGCTCCTGGCTCGGTGGGGAGTCTGCTTCTCCCTCTGCCTCTCTCCCTGCTTGTGCTCTCTTTCTCTCTCTGTGTATCTCTGTCTCGAATAAATCAAAAAATCTTTTAAAAAATCCTTCTATTTTTACTACTTGAAATTCTTCTGTAAGGAAAAGCTGGACACCTTCTCTCATTTATTTATTCACTAATTTCTATCAGTATGGGTGCATGGATATGAGAAATTTTAAGTTTCTAATTATTTACTTTGTCGCTAACATTGCTTAGCAGTTGTATATTTGTGTGTGAGAGAAAGAGAGACAGAGACAGACAGGCAGAGAGGGAGGGAGAGAGAGAGAGACTGAGAGGGAGAGATATTGGCAGCCCTATTCTAAAATGTGGATGTACTGAGAAGGGCTGAAATGATCTTGAAGGAAAAGAACAAAGTGGAGAATTTATATACCAATTCTCAAGACTTACCTTAAAGCCACAATAATTAACAAACTATGATATGAGCACAAAGATAGATAAATAGATCAAAGGAACAGAATAAAGAGCTCCAAACAGATCTATATATGTATTGTCACTTGATTTATTACAAAAGTGACATTGCAAGTCAGGGGAGGGATTACCTTTCAATATAGGGTGATAGGTCTCTTGGATATCCATATGAAGAACAATGATCCGTTACCCCTGCTTTATACCATAGACAAAAATTAGAGAAGAATCATAGACTTAAATAGGAAAGGTAAATATAAAGCTTCCTAAAGATTGCGTATCTCCCTAACTTCAGCTCAGGCAAAGACTGTTTAAAACAAGACTCACTAAGTACCGACCATAAAGGAAAAGATGGAAAAATTTGGATTACCTTAAAATTTAGAATGTTGATTGTTGGGGTGCCTGGGTGATTGGGTTGGTTGAGCATCCAACTCTTGATTTCAGCTCTGGCTGTGATCTCAGGGTTGTGGGATCAAGCCCCCTTTGGACTCCATACTCAGTGCGGAGTTGGCTTGAGATTTTCTCTCTTCCTCTCCCTCTGCCCCTCCCCCTGCTCTCTCTCTCTCTCTCTCAAAATAAAAATAAATAAATAAAAAATCTTAAAATTCAGACTGTTGATTGTGATTTAAAGGCACCAAGAAAGAATGCAAAGGCAAACCACAGTTTGGAAGAACATCCAGCATGCATGCATCTAACAAAGGATTCTTATCTAGAATGTCTGAACACCTACAAATCAATAGGAAATAAAAGGACAACTCTACAAAAAAAGTATAATAAGCAGAAGTCTTCAACATGCACTTCACAAAAGGAGATAAACCAATAGTAAGCACATGAAAAGTATTTAACCTCATTAGCATCATGGCAATGCAAGTTAAAAAGCGTAAAGTTTACATCTAGGAGGATGGCTGAAATGGAACACTTGTTTCTTTTTTTTGCCTGTTTTTCTCTGACCCATTGGGAATTTGGGAATGTATCCAGTTTTATCTGTTTGTCAGATTCTTTTTTATTTTACTTTATGTTTTGTATTTCAATAATCATTCCTTGCCAGTTTTATTAAACTTCATCCCTACATTCTAAACAGTTATTTGAACTAAACATTTACTAACTTTATTATTATTCTTTCTTGAATCTAATGTCTTCTCCCCAAATATCTTTCTTTGCATTTACATTTGAGCAATTTGCCCGGGAATGGAATTCTAGTTTTATAAGCTTTTTCCTTCCACTCTGTTCTGAGAAATAAGCTGAATACTTTATGTTCATTTCTATTTACTTCCCATATTGCCCAGGGTAAATGCCAAACTCCATACTGTGGCCTCTAATACCCTATATCATACAAGCCACATACGTCATTTAAATTTTTTAGTATCCACATTAAAGAAGGAAAAAGAAACAGGTGGAACCAATTTTAATAATATGGTTTATTTAACCCAATATAGCAAAAAGATTATCATTTAAACATATAATCTATGCAGAAATTATTCATGAAATATTTTACATGCTTTTTATTCTCCAAAGCCTTCAAAATCCAGTGTATATTTTACACCTACTGCACATCTCATTTCAGAGCCACATTTTCAGTGCTTAACAGCCACATTTGACTAGTGGCTACCATATTGGAAAGCTCAGCTGTATATGATCCAGCCCCAGTTAGCTCTTTGACATCATTTTTGCCACTGTCTCCCTTCTTTGTTTCCCTCTGGCCATCCTGGCCTCCTTGCTAGTCCTTAAACATACCAGGCATGTTCTGGAAGGGCGTTTGCACCAGTTGTTCACTCTGCCTGGAACGTTCTCCCCAGGATATGCTTGCGGCTTGTCACTCACCCCGTAAGGTCTCTATGCAGATATCACCTTGATGGAGAAACCATCCTGAAATCCTATATAAAACACTGCTCACCCTCTGACGGCGCTCCTCATGACAGACACCCCGACATACTTTATATTTATCTAATAATTGCCTCTCCCTTCTACCAGAGTGCACGGCCCATCAAGGCAGGGAGCTTGTCTGCTCTGGTCGTGCGATGTCCTCCGTGCCCAGAGCAGGGTCCAGCATGATGGAGATTCATTAATGACTGCACACCAGCTCCGTGGAGTAGGTTCTGTCATTCTGCTTTTACAGATGGGCATAGTGAGATGCAAAGTCAGTGAGGTGCAAGATGGAACCCAAGGTCACGCACACTTGAATCTGCTTCTGAATCCAAAACATGCTCATTTGGATTCTTGCCTCAGAGTGGAGCCTGGGTTGGGTGGCTCTCTGGGCGTGGGTCGGACATACTGTCCTGGCTCGGCCTCATCCGCGACCTTGCTGCTTTGCACCTATATTTCCAGCTGTTCCATCGGAGAGGCTGATTCACCTGTTTCCAAAGAGAGCCTTCTTTTGCCTGCAGTGAATTGTGGGTTCCAATGGACTTTTCATTCCATGTGATTCCCTCTGGTTCAGATCATCAAAAGTTCCTCACCAGTTCTGCTCTGTTCACTACCCCTGTCTTGTCCTCAAATGCTGCTGGAGAGTCTTTGCTGATTTTAATAGATCTCTGGCCATTCAATGGGCTTTTGGAAACTCAGTGGGGCACGAAGGCTAAACCTATCAACTTTTCTCACTCCCTCAACTGTGCATATCACTGCGCATCTGTGTGAGTATGTGTGTATCTTTTTCAGATCTTTCCTCCTTGTTCTGATATTTATCAAAACCTCAAGAAAGGATATGCCTTGTAAATTTTCCCACCTTACTTTCTGTCTTAGTTGCTCAGGAGTTTTTGCTTATAATCCAAAATTTTAGCCCTGGTAATAACAGAAACAGCTACTTACTGACGCTCCATGGATATATCCCAGAGAGAGAGCCAAAAAAGTGCTTTTTGCACGTCGTCATAGTTAATTCTCACAATAAGGTCCCTCCTCCCAATGTCCAGTTTTGCATGGGAGGACACACACTCTGTCTAAGAAAAGCGAGGTCCTACAACTCACAGGAGTAGCAATCCACTTCCCGTGAAGATGGTGCTTCTGCCCTGGTGGACAGCCCCTTTGCAGTGTCACTGGTCATAAATGGACAACTTTCTCTAGTCCACAGCCTGGGGCGGGGGAAGCCCACCTCTCATTTATCCACTAAACAAAAATCAGTTGTACACACTTCGGGGACAGAATGCTTCAATAAGCACTTTGGGGCCACCTATAAAGAGATGGGAGTCAACAGCATTTTCAAAAATAACTCTGGTCTTTTTAAAAAATTTTTTATTGTTATGTTAATCACCATACATTACATCATTAGTTTTTGATGTAGTGTTCCATGATTCATTGTTTGTGCATAACACCCAGTGCTCCATGCAGAACATGCCTTCTTTAATACCCATCCTCCCACCCCCCCTCCCCTCTAGAACCCTCAGTTTCTTTCAGAGTCCATCGTTTCTCATGGTTTGTCTCCCCCTCCGATTTCCCCCCCCTTCATTCTTCCCCTCCTGCTATCTTCTTCTTTTTTTTTTTTTCTTAACATGTATTGCATTATTTCTTTCAGAGGTACAGATCTGTGATTCAACAGTCTTGCACACTTCACAGCACTCACCATAGCACATACCCTCCCCAATGTCTTATCACCCAGCCACCCCATCCCTCCCACCGCCCCCACTCCGGCAACCCTCAGTTTGTTTCCTGAGATTAAAAATTCCTCATATCAGTGAGGTCATATGATACATGTCTTTCTCTGATTCACTTATTTCGCTCAGCATAACACCCTCCAGTTCCATCCATGTCGTTGCAAATGGCAAGATCTCATTCCTTTTGATGGCTGCATAATATTGCATTGTATATATATACCACATCTTCTTTCTCCGTTCATCTGTCGATGGACATCTTGGCTCTTTCCACAGTTTGGCTATTGTGGACATTGCTGCTATAAACATTGGGGTGCACATACCCCTTCGGATCCCTACATTTGTATCTTTGGGGTAAATACCCAGTAGTGCAATTGCTGGATCGTATGGTAGCTCTATTTTCAACTTTTTGAGGAACCTCCATACTGTTTTCCAGAGTGGTTGCACCAGCTTGCATTCCCACCAACAGTGTAGGAGGGTTCCCCTTTCTCCGCATCCCCGCCAACATCTGTCGTTTCCTGACTTGTTAATTTTAGCCATTCTGACTGGTGTGAGGTGGTATCTCATTGAGGTTTTGATTTGGATTTCCCTGATGCCGAGTGATGTTGAGCTCTTTTTCATGTGTCTGTGGGCCATTTGGATGTCTTCTTTGGAAAAATGTCTGTTCATGTCTTCTGCCCATTTCTTGATTGGATTCTTTGTTCTTTGGGTGTTGAGTTTGATGAGTTCTTTATAGATTTTGGATACTAGCCCTTTATCTGATATGTCATTTGCAAATATCTTCTCCCATTCTGTCGGTTGTCTTTTGGTTTTGTTGACTGTTTCCTTTGCTGTGCAAAAGCTTTTTATCTTGATGAAGTCCCAAGAGTTCATTTTTGCCCTTGCTTCCCTTGCCTTTGGTGATGTTTCTAGGAAGAAGTTGCTGCGGCTGAGGTCAAAGAGGTTGCTGCCTGTGTTCTCCTTTAGGATTTTGATGGACTCCTGTCTCACACTGAGGTCTTTCAACCATTTGGAGTCTATTTTTGTGTGTGGTGTAAGGAAATGGTCCAGTTTCATTCTTCTGCATGTTGCTGTCCAGTTTTCCCAACACCATTTGTTGAAGAGACGGTCTTTTTTCCATTGGACATTCTTTCCTGCTTTGTCAAAGATTAGTTGACCATACAGTTGAGGGTCCATTTCTGGGCTCTCTGTTCTGTTCCATTGATCTATGTGTCTGTTTTTGTGCCAGTACCATACTGTCTTGATGATGACAGCTTTGTAATAGAGCTGGAAGTCCGGAATTGTGATGTCACCAGCTTTGCTTTTCTTTTTCAACATTCCTCTGGCTATTCGGGGTCTTTTCTGGTTCCATACAAATTTTAAGATTATTTGTTCCTGGGGCGCCTGGGTGGCTCAGTTGGTTAAATGACTGCCTTCGGCTCAGGTCATGATCCTGGAGTCCCGGGATCGAGTCCCGCATCAGGCTCCCTGCTCAGCGGGGAGTCTGCTTCTCCCTCTGACCCTCCTCCCTCTCATGCTCTCTGTCTCTCATTCTCTCTCTCTCAAATAAATAAATAAAATCTTAAAAAAAAAAAAAGATTATTTGTTCCATTTCTTTAAAAAAAGTTGATGGTATTTTGATGGGGATTGCATTGAAAGTGTAGATTGCTCTTGGTAGCATTGACATCTTCACAATATTTGTCCTTCCAATCCATGAGCATGGAACGTTTTTCCATTTCTTTGTGTCTTCCTCAATTTCTTTCATGAGTATTTTATAGTTTCCTGAGTATAGATCCTTTGCCTCTTTGGTTAGATTGATTCCTAGGTATCTTATGGTTTTGGGTGCAATTGTAAATGGGATCGACTCCTTAATTTCTCTCTCTTCTGTCTTGTTGTTGGTGTATAGGAATGCCACTGATTTCTGTGCATTGATTGTATATCCTGCCACTTGACTGAATTCCTGTATGAGTTCTAGCAGTTTTGGGGTGGAATCTTTTGGGTTTTCCACATAAAGTATCATATCATCTGCAAAGAGTGAGAGTTTGACTTCTTCTTTGCCAATTTGGATGCCTTTGATTTCTTTTTGTTGTCTGATTGCGGTGGCTAGGACTTCTAATACTATGTGGAATAGCAGTGGTGATAGTGGACATCCCTGCCGCGTTCCTGACCTTAGGGGGAAAGCTCTCAGTTTTTCCCCATTGAGAATGATATTCGCTGTGGGTTTTTCATAGATGGCTTTTATGATATTGAGGTACGTACCCTCTATCCGTATACTCTGAAGAGTTTTGATCAAGAAAGGATGCTGTACTTTGTCAAGTGCTTTTTCTGCATTTATTGAGAGGATCATATGGTTCTTGTTCTTTCTTTGATTAATGTATTGTATCACATTGATTGATTTGTGGATGTTGAACCAACCTTGCAGCCCAGGGATAAACCCCACTTGGTCGTGGTGAATAATCCTTTTAATGTACTGTTGGATCCTATTGGCTAGTATTTTGGTGAGAATTTTTGCATCCATGTTCATTAAGGATATTGGTCTGTAATTCTCCTTTTTGGTGGGGTCTTTGTCTGCTTTGGGGATCAAGGTAATGGTGGCCTCAAAAATAACTCTGGTCTTAATCACAAGTTTTAGTTGCTGAGTTTTGTTTGTGTGTTCGTTCGAGCTGGTGTGCTCCTCTTCATGCAGACGCAACATAGGACATTCTTCATCTTCACAGAAAGTAAGTTGGGGCAATTATATGCATTTCAGAGGGGATCTTTGTTTTATGAAAGTATCTCCAATAAGAGCTGGTAAGTACCAAATTATCTGTGGATCGTTTACGAGATGAAAAGACCTAAAATTTTCCATACCAAAATTTTCCAGCAACAAGACCATTTGGAAACCAGTTTATACCCATAACAATAGACAATAAAGAAAAGAGCTGACTTTGAGTGGGACTCTATCTGACCAGCAGTTTAGAGTCAAAAATCCCAGGCCTAGCATCTGCAGGTTTTAGTTAATATTAAGATTTATTTTCCCGGGAGGGCAACATTGACCTTAGTCTCAGTTGGGTCGATATTTAGCTCTCAGGTCAGTAAGTGTTGATGGGAGCTGCAACTAAAGTCCACAGATACTTGTTGGCTCACAGAGGCCTTGGTGGGTGTTTTAGGAAATAACTAGGAGACATCTCTTCTTCGGGGCCTGGTACCAGTTGGGGCGTTTATTTCTGTCGCTGTTCCATTTTGTCACCATCTGCATAAAACGGTGCTTCCTGGAGTGGTCATGGGCCGCAGAGCCCCCCAGCCCTCTTTCCAGAGGGCTGTTAGCACATGCTCACCCCGAAGAAGCCACGCTGCCCGCCGCCTCCAGCAACTCCTCGACAAGAAGGGAGGACCTGTATTTACTGAGGACCTACTAAGTGCTAACTCGTCTGCTAGGGGCTCACAGGCTCCATCTCACTCATCTTAAGTTCACACGTGAGCTCCCGGGGGGCCCTCTGGACGCCGGCAGGCAAAAATGACCGACGCCTTGCAGTGTGTTTTCACCCTCAAAGCATAAAAGTGGGACTCTTTTTGTGTTTCCGAGACAACGTGGCATTTTGTGGGCAGTATGGATGCCTGATAGTGGTTGGAAAGTTTAAAAGATAGGATTCATGAAGGAAACAAAGAGATGAGAAAGGCATTTTAGGCATTTTATAATCAAGATACCAAAACCGACCCTCCTCTTTTTTAACAAAACAAACACAGTGGCCTGCTTTCAAGGTGACCTCGTCCACGAGTGAGCCGTGCGTGATCACGCAGCGTCTCTCTGACTGACGATGTGATCGGTTTGTCTCATAACCCTAAACGCCGAGAGTGAGGCATTGTTCCTACATCAGAGGTTCTTCCTCCTTTTGGGGGCAAGGGAGTACTTTCACAACCCTCAAAAATGTGTCGTTTTCCTTTCAGTTAGGGGAGAGGGATTGCCACTGGCTCAAGACCCCTGAAACCTTCGGCGAACCCCCGCCTCCTCCCCCTGGTTAAGCAGCCCTGCAGCAGAGCCCCCCAGTACTCACTGAGCGAATGCAGATAACTTCCAGGAAAAGCCGTCCCGGCTTCCTGGTTTCCGAAGAAACAGAGAAAGCCAGAAGTACTTTTGATTGATTTTTATTGCACCGGGTCAGTTATTGATTTGGAGGCCAAGAGGAAGAAGAGGAAACAGTTTCTGTGATGTGGAGGCAAGAGCTCAGTGCTTCACGAATAGCCACAGGAAGTATGGATTTGAGAGGAGGGTAGTCAGCACCCCAGAACGAACCAAAAAAGAAGAGGATGCAGTCCTCGCTGAGGACCGCTCAGGGCCTCACCCCTGCACATCAGTAACGAAGACACTTGGGTGTAGTACTCAGGAGCTGGAAGGCTCGGGCCACCTCTCTTCTCTGAGGAGGAGATGATCTCTTGTGAGCAAAAGACTGAAGACACCGAGAAATGAGGCACATCACGGGCTTCATTATCACAAGTTTCCCTGCAGGTCTCTTGTATCCTGTCTGTCCCGCTCAGATCCATCCTCCACATTGCTGCCTAGAGATTGTTCCCACACACAACTCCAACCATGTCATTTCCCTGTTTAAAATACTCTCCAGGCTCCCCCTTGCTTCCAGGATGAAGCGCAGCTTCCTGTGAGCGGCACGAGTGCGGGCTGTCTCCCGCTGGCCCCGATACCCCGGTGGCCCCATAGGCTCTGTCCTGCACCACTTACCTCGTGGCTCTCTCACGAGCTTCTTATGGAGCCCTTCTGCCCCTTGAGCCCCACTTATCCCCAGTCTAGTTCTCTGGGCATCAGTTATGCTCCTTCATGTCAGGGAGCTCCCCATCACCCACCCCCATGGCACTTTTCAGTGACCTGTTATTTCTGACCCTTCCAGGCATCAGCGTCCTTGTTCCTGGAGGTAAACGTGGGTCGTCTGCCACCACCCCAGCTGACTGCTTTGCTTCCTGGCTGTGGCCCTTCCCCAGATGCTTAGGCTGCTTCTCCTCCTCCACCTGTCTGGATGTTGGCTGTCTCTGGGGTGCTCTTCTTCTTGAGCAGATTGCCTGGGAGAGTCACCACTGCCACAGATGTGGCAGCCCGTCCGTTCCCTCACTTGGGTCTTCATGGCGATTCCAGACTGGGCCTCCTGGCTGTTTATGGTACATTCCCTTGGAGGCTCCCCCTGCCCCCCAAATTCACCACAGCACACACAGGACTCATCACCTGCCCCCGGCCCTGCTCCCCCCGGGATGCCCCTGCCTCCAGGAATGGCTGTCCCATCCAGACCTGTATTTTAGCACTTCCCACACCACACTGAAGTCATGTTTAGCTGCCCGATTTGACTTTCTCCTCCCCTAGCACCATGTGGTTCCTTTTTACAGAGTGACTTCTACATTTCTTAGACTACAAAGGCTCTACATTATAGACAGCTTAGATACTAGAGACGGGAGGGGCTGTTTTTTTAAATTGTGCTAAAATGCACATGACATAAAATTTATCTTAGCTGGGGCGCTGGGTGGCTCAGTCGGTTAAGCGGCTGCCTTCGGCTCAGGTCATGATCCCAGGGTCCTGGGATCGAGCCCCGCATGGGGCTCCCTGCTCAGCAGAGAGCCTGCTTCTCCCTTTCCCTCTGCCTGCCACTCTGCCTACTTGTGCTATCTCTCTGTCAAATAAAGAAATTTAAAAAAATCTTTTTTTTTTTAATTTTTTTTTTTGAAGATTTTATTTATTTATTTGAGACAGAGAGAATGAGAGACAGAGAGCATGAGAGGGAGGAGGGTCAGAGGGAGAAGCAGACTCCCCGCCGAGCAGGGAGCCCGATGCGGGACTCGATCCTGGGACTCCAGGATCATGACCTGAGCCGAAGGCAGTCACTTAACCAACTGAGCCACCCAGACGCCCCTAAAAAAAATCTTTAAAAAAAAAATTTATCTTAACCATTTTTAAGTGTATGGTTCAGTAGTGTTAAGTACCTTTACATTGCTGTACAAACCATCTCCAGAACTCTTTTCATCTTGCAAAGCTCTGTACTCGTTAAATAACACTCCCCCCTCCTTGCCCCTGAAGCCCACCCTTCTACTCTCTGTCTTTATAAATTTGACGACTCTAGGTACTTTGTGCAAGTGGAATCACATAGTATTTCTCTTTTTGTGATTGGCTGATTTCACTTAGCATAACATTGTCAAGGACCATCCATGTTGCAACATGTGTCAGAATTTCTTTTTTTTTTTTTCTGGTAAGGCTGAATAATATTTCCTTGAATGTATATACCATAGTTTGCTTATCCATTCATCTGTCCATAGACACTTTAGTGGCTTCTACATGTTGGCTATTATGAATAATGCTGCTGTGAACGTGGATGTATAAATATGTTTTTGAGTTCTTGATTTCGGTTCTTTTGGATATATACCTAGAAGTGGAATTGCTGAGTCATACGGTAGTTCTATTTTTAATTTTTTGAGGAACTGCTCTACGGTTTTCCACAGCAGCTATGCCATTTTACATTCCCACCAACAGTGCAGAAGGATTCAGTTTCTCTACATCCTTGCCAACACTGCTATCTTCTGGTGTTTTTGATAGTAACCATCTTAATGGGTGTGACATGGCATCTCATCATGGTTTTAATTTGCACTTCCCTAACGGTTAGTGATGTCGAACATCTTTTTATGTTCTTGTTGGCCATTTGTATATCTTCTTTGGAGAAATGTCTGTTCAAGTCTTTCCCCTGTTTTTTTAAATCAGGTTGTTTTTTTGTTGTTGTTGTTGAGTTGTAGAAGGTCTTTATATATTCTAGATATTAACCTCTTATCAGATATATAATTTGCAAATATTTTCACGCATTCTATAGGTTCCCTTTTCCCTCTTGATTGTGTCCTTTGATGCATGGAAGTTTTAAATTAGCACTGGTTTTGAAAACATCAAGAACTTGTCCTCCTCATCACTGTGTCCCCAGTAGACGAGCTGGAACTTGTAGAGTAAGTGTGGAGTGAATGAACGATTGAGGACAGAGATCTGTGATTGGAGCTCTGAGTCTTCACTGCTCAAAGTGCAATCCATGGACTAGCAGCCTGGGCATCGCCTGGGAGTTGTTGGAAAAGTAAAAGCTCACATCCCACCCTAGACCTACTGAATGAGAATCGCAATTCAACAAGATCCCAGATGTATCTGACGAACATGAAAGTTTGAGAGTGTGGCTCTGAATAACTATCTAACTCAGTAGCCAGCTCTGGTTGGGTCACCGCCGACAAGATGGAGTCTGTCACATCTGGAGAAGACTGATTTTACATTTTGTAAAAAGTTCAGCCCACAGGGGAGAATGGTGAGTTTTCTTATTTATCAACAACGAGAAAATTAAACACGAGAATCTGCTTCTAAAGGGTATGGTGAGTTTCCTTCATTCCTGAGGACCTTTCCTGGACAGCTTATCCCTGTGTCAGCTGGGGGTAGCTCTGCCCTGTGATCTCCTAGGGCCTCTCACAGATAGAGAGTTCTGACATGTAGGGAGTGTGTGACCAAGACTTGCCCGCCTGGGATTCCCTCAAGCTTACTATCTGCAGTACACCTGCCTCCTCTCGTGGAATCTGACAGATCAGAGCACTCCGAGTGGACATAAAGGATGTGGTTCATTCCATCAGAGCTGAGAGGGAACCTGTCTTGGGAACGGCCTTCCACTGCGTGGTCAGCCCAGGACCCAGATGCCTCGCCTTGTCCGGCGTGTTCCTGGTCTCAGGAAAGAAGCCCCCTTTCCCGGCCCCGTTTCACTATCGAGAATATCCTGCCAAGACCAGAAGAGTTTCTCTCTGATCCGTAGCAGTGCAGGGCTGGGAGGCGCATTAGGCACTGGTGATAGAATTCTGAGAGGATTTTAATAATAACCCAAATCCCAGCAAAATTATTTCCAGAGGACACGCATTTCAGGTTTCTTGAAGGATGTTTATAATAAGCCGGAGAATTTCTCTTGTTGTCGTTAATGGGCTAGAACTGGTTTCAGTTAAATTTTACATGAAAAGGATATATTAACCTGCATAAAATATGTTCATAATCTAGATTTAAAATTAAAAAGAAGAAAAAACCCCACAACCACATGTACAATATATCGCCCCAAGTAAAAGCCTTGGGAAAAAAACAAAAACTTTGCTGGCACCACGCTAGTACCATTTTTGAGGAGATAAAAATTCTATGCTCCCCTCGGTACACATGCATATCCCATTATTGTCACGGGGAGTTATGTATGTTGACTGGAGGGAAGAATAGATGCTGAGCTTCAGAAGGGATGAGAGGAGGGGAAACAGAAGTCATTTGGTTTCATGGATTTCCTCCAGTCCGGAGAGAGCAGGCGGCGGGGCCTGTGATAAGCGTGATGCAGTCGTCAGGGAGGTGAGGCCCCCCCACCCCTGCCCCAAGTGGAGGTGGAATCCGATTAGTCTCGTGTTAGGGACTGTTAACTCTGTCACAGGGTTGTCACCTCCCAGGCCCTCTGCTGCCTGGGGCTGACCACAGACAGCCACCAGGTTGGATGCTTCTCAGCTGTGTCAGAGGCCAGTGGAGATTGCTGGAGGCTCTGATTTTTTTCACGATGGGCCAAGTGAAGCTCTTACTCTCCAGGAAGACTAGTAGCACCTAGGCACTCGTGAGGAACCCCCTTTTGGGAGACGGTGGGGATCCTACCCCAGGATTGCTGCAGGAAGAGTCTGCCTCACCCCGTTCTAGGAGGATAATGTGACCCTGTGCTTTGAGGAGGAAGGTGCCTCGGGACTGACCACCTCAGGACTGCGGGCCCCTGTTTATTGCATCGTTGATGCAGGTCATATCACGTTGCAATCTTCCACATCCCCATTCATTCCTCGCCCATTTATTGAGTGCCGGCAGGCAGTGTGCAAGAAGCTGTGGGGACAAGAGCATGAGCCTTAGAATCTCCCGACAGACGGGAGCAGGTGGTGGAGAGAGAAGCTGGGCCAGAGGTTGGCCGAGGCCGGAGGGAGGCCTAGAGGTCCTGCAGGTCCAAGGCCGGAGGGGGGCCTAGAGGTCCTGCAGGTCCAGCCCCATGAGTGACCCCACCGGGTGGCACAGGCCCATCCTTCTCCTGGACGTCCTGGAGAGGCCCCCTCTGGGAAGGCCCACCCTGTGGGTCTGCAGGGAATGTCCCTTCAGAACGGTAGCTTGTTTCCCAGCTCAGCTCAGCTCAGCTCAGCTGATTTGCTGCTTTTATTGGGCACTTCGTTTTGGGATCATTGCACTGCTGGGAATTTTTTTTTTTTTTGACTTTTTTACTCTATTTTATTTTTGTAATCTCATGGAACAATATCATTTGTGCTCACATTTGATTTTTTTTTAATAGAAAAAGCTGATTTCATTTAAAACCTCACTGTTTTCAGTGCAGAACATTTCAGAATTGTTATTAAAAGACTTTTTCAATCTCAGATAGAGAATACTAGAAAAAAGTGCCATTTTGGGAAAAAGAAAAGAAAAGAAAAAAAAGTCGTCACTGTATCTGTGACATCAAGCTAAGTATTCAAAATATCCAGAAGGAGGGCGCCTGGGTGGCTCAGTTGGTTAAGCGACTGCCTTCGGCTCAGGTCATGATCCCGGAGTCCCGGGATTGAGTCCCGCATCGGGCTCCCTGCTCAGCGGGGAGTCTGCTTCTCCCTCTGACCCTCCCCCTTCTCAGGCTCTATCTCATTCTCTCTCTCAAATAAATAAATAAAAAATCTTAAAAAAAAAAATATCCAGAAGGAAATCGTGATGGGAAATCCTGAGTTCATGACAAGCTAATGGAACATTGAAGGGATTTTATGCCCCTAGCCAGATTTAATTCTAACTTACTATTATAACTCGCAAAAGCTGAATTTATACATTCCAGCAAGCACATGTGATGTCCAAAAGGCGGTAAGACACAGCCTCGTGAATGTATGACTAGAGCACGCATAGAAAGATGAAGATGGCAAGCTACAAATTCGGTCATGTGTGCCCATTGCTCACGTTACGTATGGATTCAGCAAATGAGCCACAGACCCGCTGTTATTTTATGTCTGGTCTTACCACTTGGTTTGTGCCCTGTACATCGTGTCCATGACCTAGTGATGGTGATGGTGGTGGTGGTGACGCATGCCCTTCACTTCCGTGGCACTTCCCCACGCAGCCGGTATCCCCGTGCTTGTCCCTAGGAACGCGGGGACAGCCTGACATGAGCATTGCTATTGGCTCTGTCTCCCAGATGAGGCAGGGAGCCACAGGGAGGTAAGGACGGATGTGCACTGTCGGGCGCTTGGCCTCGGGTCCCTGTTCCTCCCCACTGGGCTCCGGGCTCCGCTGCTCCTCATCGAGAGCACTCAGTAAAGTTCTAGTCCACCAAATCTTGGAGCGTTTTCTGCCTTGACCTCACTGGATGGGATCTTATATGATGAAAGTTGCAATGGTGATTCTAAATGGGGCGAGAGTGGGGCTGGCAGTTCAGAATATCCATTTGTTAGGATTAGAAAGTGAAATTCCTTCCATAGGCTCATTTCTCTGCAGTTGCCTAATTCCTATTTGGCATATATTCTTTAAGCAGTTTTCTGTGTATTCACAAACTTATATCCATCTCTCTCTATATTCCCAAAGTGTGTACGTGGTCACCCCACAATCAGTGTAGGTCATGGCTACAGATTGTGACAAATAATTAATGTGTGCCACCTTCCCTAAAATTGAGAATGACCTTAAACAAAATGATTATACATTGAAGTGTTTTCTCACTAACAATATATCAGGCTCATATTTCTACGTCAGTACATACAGATCCATCTCATTCTTTTAATAACTGGCAGGTGTCATGGTATCATCATTCCTTTCATCTGTCTATTTATCTGATATCATCATATGTCTATATTTTAACCTATGAAGTTGAAAGCCATATGCAGATTTATGTGATTCCAAGGAGTGGAACCTAAGTATCCTTCTTCTCGGTAGAAAGTCTTCATGGAAACCCTAGATAGGCCAAAAGAGAAAAAAGTCCCATGGTTCTGCTCGCGATTTCCAAGAGCATCCCCTCACTGTATTCCTGAGGCCCAGGATATTCAAAGGAGGGTTTTTTTTTTTTTTTTAAAGATTTTATTTATTTATTTGAGAGAGAGAATGAGACAGAGAGAGAGAGCATGAGATGGGGGAGGATCAGAGGGAGAAGCAGACTCCCTGCTGAGCAGGGAGCCCGATGTGGGACTCGATCCTGGGACTCCAGGATCATGACCTGAGCCGAAGGCAGTCGCTTAACCAACTGAGCCACCCAGGCGCCCAAAAGGAGGGTTTTTAATGCAGTGTCAGACTGGTTTTCTTTCATTTTGTCTTAAACTCATTCAGTCGATCATGTAAGAATGTGCACTGACTATCCCCTACATGCCAAGGTAGCACTTGAACTGGGCACCT
This sequence comes from Mirounga leonina, assembly GCF_011800145.1. Classification (NCBI taxonomy): domain Eukaryota; kingdom Metazoa; phylum Chordata; class Mammalia; order Carnivora; family Phocidae; genus Mirounga; species Mirounga leonina. Next base: position 14,445,037 of record NW_023270265.1, on the reverse strand, counting down.
TGCCGGAAGCTAGGTCACAACCAGTGGCGTGCGCCCGCCCACTTCCATCCACGAGAGAGAACAGATCTCTGGTGTCATAAAGTTTACAGGTGTAAATCAGCCAGTGCTGTAAAGCAGAACGTTTCTCTTGGAGAACTAGTTGCTCACCGTTTCCCAGCACACTGTGAGATGCAGCCGTGAAGGTTTGACCGAGTCCGTGCTTCTGCAGAGCTGAGCGGTGTGGTTCGAGGCTAGCTCTAGTCCCAGCTCCCCACTTACGAGCTGTTGACCCCAAGCCTGCCATTTCTGCGCCTCTGTTTCTACCTTTGTAAAATGAGGGTGATGATAAGAGCACTTTCTGCGTAGCGTTGTCGGTACGCTGATATACCACGTGTTAGGTGCTGTGATTACATTCTGGTGGGAGAAGGCCAATGAACAGGACTTTATAATTCCAAGGAGTGATACATCCTCTGCAGAGCATATTAGCCAGGGAGGGACTGTGTTTGATGGGGAGGAGCCTCCTTGGAGCAAAGGCCCAGTAAAGTAAGGGAGCAAGCCACATTGCTATCTGGGGGAAGAACATTCCAGGCAGAGAGCACAGCCTGGGCAAAGGCCCTGAGGTGGGCTCTGGACAAGGAGAACTGTGCCCGTGTGTCTGACATACACCAGGAGGCCAGTTTGGCCTGAGCATTGGTCAGCAAGGGGTGTGTGTGGTGTGAACGGAGGCCAGAGGACTCCTGGGACAAAATCATGAAAGATCGGTGTCCTGATAGGGACTCTAGATTTTATTCTAAGTGTAATAAGAAACCATTGGAGAATTTTGTGCACAGCAGTGAGTGGTTTGACTTATCTTTTTAGAAGGATTAACTTTACCACTATGAAAAAAATACATACAGATTTATATTTATATATATCACTGGATTTATTTGGCACTGGCCTGAGGTCCAGTGGCATCCATCAGAATCTGGCAGGTGGTGTTTTCCAAATGATCTCTGAGTGTCTTCTTCTCTCTGCCTCTAAGTATTTCAAAGGGACCAATTTTCAAAACAACACTTCTCTGTACTCTATAATAAAAATTATAGTAATAATAATAAGTGAGCACTTGTATAGTATTTACTATTTACCCACAAGGTAATTTTCTAAGTACATTACACGTATTAATGCATTTAATCCTCAAAATAACCCTGTGGGATAGGTACTATTATGAGTCTCACTTTACAGATGAGGAAATGGAGGCACAGAGAAGCTACAGAACTTGCCCAAGGTCACAGAGCTGGTAAATGGCAGTCTTTCTGTCTCTGAGAATGATGCTCTTAAGTACCACTAGATAGATCCTTGAGCCCCAGACATTCGATGAATCAGAGTGTTAAAGATTGCAGTGGATTGGAAGACTGAGGGTTCCAAATTGAAGATTCTCAGAGTGGACTACTACAAAGAAGGAGATAACCAAACACCCTCTCTTTCTAAACATAAATATTCTTTTGAATAATATTGCCAGTAAAAGTACTTTTGGAAGGAAGCTGGGAAAACATACATCTATGGTCCATGGGGAAGAGAAAATGAGTGTCTGTATTAGATCATGGAGCTAATCACCGCTATCACTGTGTCACTATGAAAAGTTTCATGTGTCAGGACCCTCCCCAAGAGCTTTATCTATAATCACATTTTAGCTTCCAAACATACACTGGTGAAATCTAGAGACCTCCATCTGTCTGATGACTTGTAAAACCTTGGGCCTTTTCTGTGCATGGCTTTAACAGGTTCTATAGCTGGTCACCTCTGTGTGTCCTCAGAGCAATTAACCAGGGGCATGTGACTTTCCGTCATGTCATATTCATTCTGGGAATGTGCTTTGCTAAACATCCTTTGAATTCTCCAGAGTCAAGAGCATGATGCGAATTTGCTCTGCTCAAGAGTTCCAAGTGACTTCATCCAATCCACAGTGCCAAAAACCTGGATACAACTTTGAAATCTTAATCCCCATCCAAAACTTCTCTCCTGAGTTCCAGATCCTTTCTAATCCTCCCAAAGTCATAGAGATCACTGGTTCATTGGCCATCAGTTACTGAAGAATCATGTGAAAGCCAGGCATGGGGGAGGAATTTGGGCAGATATCATGCCAAGGTTTGTGGCTGTCTGAAGCAACTGAGGAAGGAGGCATTTGGTGCCTGAGAGAGTACCTGTGTGCTGCTGGTGCTGACCAAGGGCCCTGGTCTCTAGACCCCGGCTCAGAGCATCAAGAGGCACCCATGTCAGCAGTCACAGCTGCATGCTGAATTTGGGGAGTGCGGCTGAATTCCAGCCCTCACTTCGGAGTCAGGATTCTGGTAGCACTTATGCTGCTGAAGCCAGAGGTCCTAGTGGACCAGTGATCTCACCTCCAAGGAGATGGTGAGTAGAGCTGGCATGTGGCTCCAGCAGTTATCTCAGAAAATTCCCCAGTTCTACCCTTTCACCGCTTAGCTTCCTATTCCCACCTGTCCAGTGGACATCTCTAATCAAGAGTCTCTTCTTGCCAGGGGTGCCTGGGTGGCTCAGTCGGTTGAGCCTCTGACTCTTGATTTCTGCTCAGGTCATGATCTCAGGGTCGTGGGATCGAGCTCTGCATCGGACTCTGCCCTCTGTGCAGAATCGGCTTGTCTCTCTCCCTCTGCTCCTCCCCCTCCTCTCTCTCAATCCCTCAAATAAATAGATAAATAAAATCTTAAAAAAAAGCAACAAAGTCTGTTACCACCTGACACACAGCATGGCCAAAGCAGAGTATGCCAGTCGGCTGACCTGTGGAACTCAAAATTAAGTCAAGTTCATTTCCAAGGCATGTCGATTCTAACAGGGCCAGTAAGAACCATGACATCGTTTTCTTTCCTGAGGTTGGACCTACGGATACCTGTCGAGGGGTCGAGGGCCCTCCATCAGATAGAGCCTCCCCGACTGCACAGCCTCTGCCTCCTCAGTGGCCATAGTCATGTGGGTGGGCGTCGTGAGGGGAGAATTTGTTTTACTAGGTACTCCTCTGTTGAATAAAAAATGAGCACTTATCTTGAAGGGGGAAGAGGAAGTCTGCCCTCGATGATATGTAATTCTCTCTTGGGTAAATAGATTCCTGATAGTGCAGGTCGGTAGAACTGCAATCACATTTTTTAACTCTAAGGTGACGTTAGCATGAACATCCCCATGTCCTAGTTATTGATCTCTTGCTCGGATAATGCTATTACCCAATTGAACTTCTGACATAGGAGAACTTGCAGTGGCTGCAATTCCATTTTTCTTTCATTCCTGCAACTTAATTCAACGTGCACATCCAGCTGTGATCTCTATGAAAAAATGTTGTTTTGCAGGAGTCGGCATAGAATGTTCAATCAGCCTCTCTTTCCCTCTCTCTCTCCTGGTAGGAATGTTAAGTTTTGGCTTGAATCCTGAAATGAAATACTCAGAAACTACCAAATAGGAGCTTGAAGTGTGGTGTCCCCAAGAGGTGCACAACTTCTGAATTCTTGGGGGTTGACTTCTCTAGTGTGAGCCATATCAAGTAAATCCTTCCCCATAGATCCACTTTCCATAATCAGTACTCTAAAACTGGGGGAAAAAGAGCTTAAATTAGAAGTAAGAGGTCCAGCCTGGGGGCTGTAATCTGCTGTTGAGTGTCTCACCACTGGCAGAACAGAAGGATGGGCCATGGAAGACTTGGCATTTCATTGCATACTGACCTTGTTACACCTAGAGTCCAGAAGGTTCCATCACTGCATGAGAAAACTGGTCTGTGTGATAATGCTTTCTGAATCTTTCTGAGGGGAAGTTGTGCTATGTGGGAATTTAATCTGGCTCAGTGGTGGTCAGTGAGCAGTTGAGTTCAAGTCTAGCATCTGTGAGATCCTTAAGGACAGCGGAAGGGTCACACAGCTGATATTTGAACTCAGGTCCAAAGTGCCCCTGAAGCCATGCTCTGCAGTCAGCCACGGGATGATGGCCTCCGGGCCGGTCTCCTTGCCTCCTCTCCATGAACATTTCCACCAACCAAGAGAAGAATTTTTCAGAATTCCATTCCGGCCTTTCTTTGATGCATCAACATATGTCTGTATCTGAACCTCCATCCCCTCTTGCTTATCGAATCCCCTTCCAGACTAAGAATGGATTCTACCTTGGCTGGGAGGAAATGTATCGAAACTGAGATTATAGGTACATAAAACAAAGAGGTTTAAGAACAGACAAGAGCCCAAGCAGTGGAACACAAATACCAGGTCCTTATTGGAGGAATAGAGAAACTGACCAGGGGTCTCTGTAGGCTGAGAGGGAAAAGAAAATAAAATCAGACAGTCCTGGGAAAGAGGAAATGGGGCAGATGCTTCTCACGTGTTTGGAAAGTTCTGGGGCCTTTTCTAAAGGACCCTGTCACACCTTCCCAGCAGTTGGTCCACTTCCCCTCCTTCCCGTTTCTTCCTTCTCCTGCTCTCTAGTGAATACAGCAACATAAGACTTAAATGTCCGAGGCCTGGAAATCCTGCTTCCAGGGATTTCTTTTGTGCCCGAGAGCAGTCTGAAGCACTTGCAAGGGTGTGGACAGCCCATTCGAGGTTATTGAAGGTTGTACCCTGGAGTGCACATGCACTTCTGTGTGAGTAGGAATGGGGTCTTGAAGACCCGCTGCAGGGTCCTCACCCAGGTTGTGCCCCATTGCATCACCCACTTTAACCTTGACATGCTGCTCCTGGCTCCTGGCTTTACTGCCAGTTCTATAGTTTTACCAATAATTAATGATTCTGATCATTTGCTCTAAGCTGCTTCTCCCCTGAACCTTCCACTAAAGCATCCGGGCGAAAACAAGGTGGCTTGGTGAGAACCGGTGAGGAGTCTACATTTACCGCCTTCCGTTGGCCATTAGGAATTTATCTCCAGTTAAACAAGCCGGGAAATGTAATTAAGCACATGGTTGATGGTGACAGCCAAGTGTGCATGCCAGAAAAACAATAGGTTCTTTAAAGGTGCCAAGGACCGATATTATGCATCTTCTGTTGGAAACTGTATACACTTCACAATTCGGAGCCTCCTGTGTGCTGCCTCATATCTTCAATCAAATTATTATATCCCAGAAATATGCATAAGGGAAATGATTCTACACATTTTATGGAGGGTTGTTGCTTGTAGCAGTAATTGAAGTACCTTTCCACTTATGAAAGTACTAATTTTATTTGTTTTTATTGCTTTTCTAGATGCAATTATTTATTTAGTGTGCTTTGGCTTTATTGAATTATGTTTACTATAGGAACATCATAAAAATGTATGAAAACAACACATCAGCCCAACCAGCCTGGTGACCTGTATTGAGAAAGCTAGTGTTATTTTTCATATCCAAACGTAATGGAATAACTTAAGAATAAACAGATAATCTACACTAGAAAACAATGCAATTTCAAGGTAATGTAATAAAACACCTGGACAATATGATTTCATAAATCTGGGTTCTAAAATTTACATGAGTTGGGTTTTGCGTGCTTATTTGAGGACACATGGCATTTCTAAATGGAATCATTTTAATGTGAAATGTAATTAAACTGAAAGGCAAGATGTTGGCTGGGAATATCTGGACAACTAAGAAGGAATGTTAAAACTTGATGTTAAAAGACAAGCAAGAGGCTCTCATCCCTATAAATCTCCTTTGAAATTTAAAAATGGCCAATTTGTGAAGGTCGATTGGCAATCCGTACTGGCTGTAGGAGTTTAGGAACTCTCTTTGTCTCTTGCTTCCTGTCTCTATTAGGATGCTCCATTTCAAAAGAAAAGAGGTTTTTGCTTTAGGCATTCTTTTTAAGAAACTTAAATTGAATGTAAATGATTTACTGGTCCTGAATCTTGGCAAGATAACCAAGGTGGAAGCACGAAAATCAAAAACCATAAAACAAAACAACACAACCAAAGCCAAGAAACAACGAAAAGCAGGTTGCTTAAATGCAAGTCAGGTGTCTTTTATGACTGTAAATTCGCGACTGACTTTTATTTTTCTGATTATGACTTAAAATTAATTAATGTGTTGTTTAAATACACGTGCCTACTAGTAAATGTGAAAGGTATCAATAAATGTACACACTCAATTGTGGGTCTCCCTTCGGCCATCCAGGTTATGTCACCAGAGGGCACCATGAATAGGTACCAGGGGCTTGATTTCCCAAGCAGGTTCCAAGGGCTTTCTAAGCATGTAAAATACATATACACATATTTACCCAAGTGATAGTAAAACATACAGTCCACGTATGGTTCCCTCATTCTTTTTAAAGACTGCACCAATACCCATTGTATGAATACATCAGTCTCCCACTGATGTCCATTGAAGTGTTTCCAGATTTTTGCTTTTGTACCAACAAACACCTCCATTAACAACATACAAGAGGACCCTTTTCTTCTGTTTCTTTTCGCAGTCTTTCTTTTTTAATGTTTGTTAACGTGAAAGACAAATAGTGATGTCTGATTTTAAATCATGATTCTCTTATTACGAGAGGTTGAGTCTCATTTGTATGTGTAAGAGCCTTTGTAATTTCCTTTCCTGTGAACTATCTGGTCCTGTCTGTTGTACTTTGTTAATATTCTAATGGATTATTGGCCATTATCTTTGTTGAATTGTAAAGCTTTTTGATATGAGTTGCAAATATTTTCTTCTTCATTCGTTAATTGTCCTTTGACTTTATTTAAGAAATATTTTGCCGTCTATGGCTTGAAGATGTACATATCTTTTTTGTATTGATCCTGGATTATTCTGTAAAATACCTTCTATACACTGAGGTTATTTTTAAAAATGTCCCCACTCATTCTTCTAGCACTTATGAATTTATTTTCCACATTAAAATTTAAATTTATCTGGAATTTGTCTGGTATAAAGAATGATGTAAGGATATGATTTTTTTTAATGGCTACCCAAGTGTCTTAACACTATTTATTGAAAAATAATAATTTGTTTTATTATTCTGGGTTCATTTCTAGACTTTCTCATCAGTTTCATTGACATATAGGTGTATTCCTTTGCCAGTACAACAGTATTTTATTTTTTTTATTTTTTTATTTTTTAATTCTTATGTTAATCTCCATACATTACATCATTAGTTTTAGATGAAGTGTTCCATGATTCATTGTTTGTGCATAACACCCAGTGCTCCATGCAGAATGTGCCCTCCTCAATACCCACCACCAGGCTAACCCATCCTCCCACCTCCCTCCCCTCTAGAACCCTGTTTGTTTTTCAGAGTCCATCGTCTCTCATGGTTCGTCTACCCCTCCGATTTCCCCCGCTTCATTCTTCCCCTCCCGCTACCTTCTTCTTCTTTTTTTTTTTTCTTAACATATATTGCATTATTTGTTTCAGAGGTACAGATCTGAGATTCAACAGTCTTGCACAATTCACAGCGCTTACCAGAGCACATACCCTCCCCAGTGTCTATCACCCAGTCACCCCATCCCTCCCACCCCACCCCCCACTCCAGCAACCCTCAGTTTGTTTCCTGCAATTAAGAATTCCTCATCATATCAGTGAGATCATATGATACATGTCTTTCTCTAGTACAACAGTATTTTAATTATTACAGCCTTAGACTTTAATATCACTAGAACTGGATTACCAGTTATTCTTTTTATATTTATTTAATAAAAATATTTATAATTTATAATTATTTAATAAATATATTTATATTTACATATTTATATAAATATATTTATATTTATTTAATAAATAAATAAGCACTTATTGCTTATTTATTTATTATTGAATAAGTTTGATGTGTAACATTGTATAAGTTTAAGGTATACATGTGCTATTTTGATACATTTATATATTGTAATATGATTGCCAATGTAGCAATGTTTATCACATTACATAATTATACATACACATGTACATAATTATAGTGCAATATTATTGTCTACATGCATTATCTTGTGCATTAGATCTCAGTGCCTTATTACTGCTCGTTACAAGTTTGTACCCTTATGCACCATCACTTTTATTTGACTCCTCTCAGTCCCCGGATAACCACCATTTTACTCTCTGCTTTTTATAGGTTTAACTTTTTGAGATTCCACATATAAGTAATAAGTAATATCATACAGTACTTGTCTTTCTCTGTCTCACTTTAGCATAATGTGCTCAAGGTCCATCCGTGTTGTCACAAATGGGAGAATGTCTTCCTTTTTCATGGCTGAATAATATTCCATTGTATATATGTAGCATATCTTTTTTATCCATTCATCCATTGATGGGCATTTGCATTGTTTCCATATCTTGGCTTTGTGAATCATGCTGCAATAAAATGGGGTTGCATACATCACATTGAAATCCTGTTTTTTGTTTTCTTTGGGGATACACCCAGAAATGGAATTGCTGGATCATCTATTTTTAATTTTTTGAGGAACCTCCATATTGTTTCTATAGTGGTTGGACCAATTTACATTCTTTCCAACAATGTTTAAGGGTTCCCTTTTTACCACATCCTTACCAACTCATGTGGTCTCTTGTCTTCTTGATGATAGCCATTCTGACAGGTGTGAGGTGATACCTTATTGTGGTTTTAATTTGCATGTCCCTGATGATGACTGATGTTGAGCATCTTTTCATGTGTCTGTTGGCCATTTTGATGTCCTCTTTGGAGAAATGTCTAATTCTTTTGCCCATTTTTAAATTGGATTTTGTTGTTGTTGTTGTTATTGAGTTGATGGAATTCTTTATATATTTTGGATGTTATTTGATGATTTCAACCCCTTATCCATTAATAGAGTTCGAAAAAAGTTCTCCCTTTCTATAGGTTGTCTTTTCATTTTGTTGTTTCTTTTGCTCTGTAGGAGCCTTTCAGTTTTATTTAGTACCATTTGTTAATGTTTTTCTTTTGTTGTTTGTGCCTTTGGTGTTATTTCCAAAAAAATTATTTCCAAGACCAGTATCAATGAGCTTCTTCCACATGTTTTCTTCTAGGGCTTCTATGGTATCAGATCTTTTGTTTAAGTCTTTGATCCATTTCAAGTTAATTGTTGTGAGTGATGTGAGAAGTGGTCCGATTTCATTATTCTGCATGTGTTTCTCCACTTTTCCCAGCACCATTTGTTGAAGAGACTATCCTTTCACTATTGGGTGTTTTTGGCTCCCTTGTCAAATACTAGTTGACCATATATGCTAGGGTTTTTCAGTTGTCTGATGTGTCTATATTTGTGCCAGTACCATAGTGTTTTTATTACTATGGCTTTGTACTGTAGTTTGAAATCTGGAAGCATAATATCACTGGCTTTGTTCTTTTTTCTCAAGATTGCTTTGGCTATTTAGGGCCTTTTGTGGTTCCACACAAATTTTGGGATTGTTTCTTTTATTTCTGTGAAGAATGCCTTTGGTATTTTGATGGGCATTATGTTGGATCTGTAGGTGGCCTTGGGTAGTATGGCCATCTTAGCAATATTAATTCTTCCAATCCATGAACAGGGAATATCTTTCTATTTGTTTGTGTCTTCTTCAATTTCTTTCAGCAAAGTTTTGTACAAAGTTTTCATTGTACAGATCTTTCACTTCCTTGATTAAGTTTATTCCTAAGTATTTTTTTGATGCCATTATGAATGGGTTCATTTTCCTTATTTGTTTTTCAGGTGCTTCGTCTTTAGTGTAAGGGAGTGTAGTTAATTTCTCTATGTTGGTTTTGTATCCTGCCACTTTACCAAAATAGGTTTTTTACTAAATCTTTGGGATTTTCTATATGTAGGGATCATATCATCAGCAAACAATAACAATTTTACTTCTTCCTTTCTGATTTGAACGCCTTTTATTTCTTTGTCTTGCTTAATTGCTCTAGCTGGGACTTCCAGTATTATATTGAATAGGAGTGGTGAGAGTGGGTATTCTCACCTTGTTCCTGATCTTGGGGAAAACACTTTCAGTTTCTCTTCATTAAGTAAAATGTTAGCTGTAGGCTTGTCATATATGGCCTTTTGTATGTTACTTCTATATCTAGTCTGTTAAAGGTTTTTATCATGAAAAGATGTTGTGTTTTGCCAGATGTTTCTTCTATATCTATTGAGATGATCATGTGATTTTTAGCTTTCATTTTATTGATGTGGTGAATTACATTTATTGACTTGTGTATGTTGAATCATCCTGCATCTCAGGGATAAATCCCACTTGGTCATGGTGTATAATCCTTTTAATATGTTCATGAATTTGATTTGCTAATGTTGTTTTGAGAATTTTTGCATCTATATTCATCAGGGATATTGGTCTACAGTTTTCTTTTCTTGTGGTACCCCTGTCTGGTTTTTGTATCAAAGTGATGATGGCCTCATAAAATGAGTTTGGAAGCATTCCCTCCTCCTTGATACTTTAGAGGAGTTTGAAAAGGATTGGTATTAATTGTTCTTTGCATGTTTGGTAGAATTTTCCAATGAAGCTGTCTGGTCTTGAAGTTTTTTGTGTTGGGAGTTTTTTATTACTGATTCAATCTCTTTACAGTTAGCTAAAGCTACTCTTTAGCTTTTCTATTTCTTCCCAATTCAGTCTTCTTAGGTTGTGTGTTTCTAGAAATGTAAACATTTCTTCTCAATTATGTAATTTGTTGGCATATAATTGTTCATAGTAGTCTCACGATTCTGTGTATTTCTGTAGTATCTGTTCTAAGGTCTTCTCTTTCATTTCTAATTTTTTTTATTTGATTTTTCTCTATTTTTCTTTAATTAGTCTAGCTTAAGGTTTGTCAATGTTGTTTATCTTTTCAAAGAACTGTCTGTTAGTTTCACTGATCCTTTCTATTATTTTTCTGGTTTCTATTTCATTTATTTCCACTCTGATCCTTACTTTTTCTTCTTTCTGTTAACTTTGGGCTTAGTTTGTTTTCTTTTTGTAGTTCCTTATGATGTAAAATTAGGTTGTTTGAGATCTTCCTAGTTTCTTAATATATGTACTTATTGTTGTAAACATTCCTCTCAGAACTGCTTTTGATATATCCCACAGTATTTGATGTTATGTTTTCATCTTCATTTGCTTTGAGATAATTTTTTATTTCCCTTTTGATTTCTTCTGTGATCCAGTGGTTGCTTAGAAATGTGTTGTTTATTTCCACATATTTTTAGATCTTCTCACTTTCCTCTTGTTGATTTCTAGTTTTATACCATGTGGTCAGAGAAGTTGGTTGTTATGATTTCAGTCTTCTTAAATTTCCTAAGATTAGTTTTGTGGACTAACATGATCTGTCCTGGAGAATGTTCCAGGTGCACTTGAGAAAATGTGTATTCTGCTGGATGGAATGTTCTGTGTATGTCTGTTAAGTCCATTTGTTCTAAAGTATGTTTCAATTTCAACATTTCCTTGTTGATTTTCTGTCTGAATGATCCATCCATTGCTGATAGTGGGGTATTGAAGTCCCCTACAATTATTGTATTGTTGTCTATTTCTCCCTTATGATCTTTTATTAATTACTTAACTACTTTTATTAATGACTTAATATATAATATACATATATGCTTAAATATTAATTACTTAATATAATTAATGTATACTTAATTTCATTGTTTAGTTGTTGGGAGCATATATATTTACAGTTGTTCTATCTGCTTGATGTATAGACCCCTTTATCATTATATAATGACCTTTGTCTCTGGTTACTCTTTTTGGCGTGAAGTCTATTTTGTCTGATATAAGTTTGGCTATGTCTAATTTTTCATTTCTGCTTGCTTGGAATATCATCTTCCATTTTTTCATGTTAAGCCTATTGTGTGTCTTCAGAGCTGAAATGATTCTCCTGTAGGCAGCATTTAGTTGGGTTTTATTTTTTATCTGTCCAGCCACTTGTGCCTTTTGATTGGTGAGTTCCATCCATTTTACATTTAGGATGAATATTGATATGTAAGTATTTACTATTGCCATTTTGTCTTTTGCCTTCTGGTTATTTTGTCTTTCCATTGTTTCTTTTTCCTTTGTTTCTGTCTACTTTTGTAAGTTGGTGGTTTTTCAAGGTTATTGGCACAGTCTCCTCCCCCCCCCCTTTTTTAATGTTTTGTGTCTATGCTTTAGATATTTGCTTTGTGGTTGCCATGAGGTTTACACAAAACATTTCATAGATAATGTAGTCCTTCTGCTGCTGATAGTAATTTATTTTCATTTGCCTATGAAGTCTCCATTCTTTCACTCTTCCCCTTTTATATTTTTGATGTCACAAATGATCTCTTTTTAGGGGTGCCTGGGTGGCTCAGTCGTTAGACCTCTGCCTTTGGCTTAGGTCATGATCCCAGAGTCCTGGGATTGAGCCCTACATCGGGCTCCCTGCTCAGCAGGAAGCCTGCTTCGCTTCTCCCTCTCCCACTCCCCCTGCTTGTGTTCCCTCTTTCTGTGTCTCTCTCTCTCTGTCAAATAAATAAATAAAATCTTAAAAAAAAAAAAACCCAAATGATCTCTTTTTATACTGTGATTTTGTTACCAAGTTGTAGTAACTGTAGTTATCTTTAATGCTCTTTTCCTTTAACCTTCATGCTGTAGTTAAGAGGTTAACAAACTGTTCTAAAGAAGAGTTATCATATTCTAATTCTATGTATTGCCTTAATCAGAGTTTTGTGTACTTTCATCTTTTCATTTCAGCTTGAGGAGCTCCTTTCAACATTTCTTGTAGGGCAGGTCTAGTGGTGGTGAACTCTCTCAGCTTTTGTGTGGGAAAACCTTTATTTCTCCTTCATTTCTGAAGGATAACTTTGCCAGGTATTCTTGGCTGACAGTTTTTATCTTTTAGTACTTCTTTTTTTTTTTTAAAGATTTTATTTATTTATCTGAGAGAGAGAGAATGAGAGAGAGCACATGAGAGGGGGGAGGGTCAGAGGGAGAAGCAGACCCCCTGCTGAGCAGGGAGCCTGATGCGGGACTCGATCCAGGGACTCCAGGATCATGACCTGAGCCGAAGGCAGTTGCTTAACCAACTGAGCCACCCAGGCGCCCCATCTTTTAGTACTTCTAATATGTCATTCTTCTCTCTCTTGGCCTGTGGAGTTTCTGCTGAGAAATCTGCAGATAGCCTAACCAGGGGTACTTTTGTAGGTTACTGTCTTTTTTTCCCCTTTCACTGTCTTTAAATTCTTTCTTTATTGTTGACTTTTGACAGTTTTAATATAATGTGTCTTGGAGAGGATCTTTTTGCATTGAGATAATAAGGTGTTCTATTAGCTTTGTGGATTTGTATATCCCATTCCTTCCCCAGGAGTGGGAAGTTCTCAGCTCTTATTTCTTTAAATAGGCTCTCTTCCCTTCCCCTCTCTCCTCCTTCTGGGATACCCATTATTCTTATGTTGGCTTTTCTAATAGAGTCAGATGATTCACATGGTTTCTTCACTATTTAAACATTTCAGTTCTCTCTTCTCTTCCACCAGAATCATTTCTATTTTTCTGTCCTTGAGCTCACTAATTCTTTCTTCCATATGATATGCTGTATTTCCAGTACATTCTAATGCATTCTTCGTCTCATTTATTGAGTTCTTCAGCTCCAGAATTTCTATTTGGTCCTGTTCTGGAATTTCAGTCTCTTTAGTAAAGTATTCCTTCTGTTTATTAGTTTTATTGCTGAGATCACTGCATCATCTTCTTGAGTTTTCTTGTGGCTTGAACTTCTTTACAAGAAGTGTTTTAAATTATCAGTTAGGTTATAATATTCCATGTCTTTGGTTGCTGGCAAATTGTCATTTTATTTTTGTGATACCACGTTACTGTGATTGTTTTCATATTACTGTGATTTTTCATGGTGTTTGAGGAGAAATGGTTCTGCCACTGCATTTGAAGTAGTGAACACCTTCTTTTAAAATGTAGGCAAGGTTTTGTTTACTTTGATTCTAACTGTTCAACAGGTTGGTAGTTAGGAGCCTTCCTTTTGTTTTCCAGAAGGTGGCGCGATAGCACAAGATTTTGGCTTCTGTTAAGGGATCTGACAAGCTGCTCAGATTGGGAGCACTATGCATTTAAAAAAAAAAAGCAAAAGGTGGGGCAGAGCAGGGGTGAGTAGGGAAGGTGTATACTCAGTGCTTGGGGTTTTGGGTGTGCCCACTGCTCCGTAGGGGGATCCTGAAGTGGGGATGGTCCTCTTTCAGTCTCTTTTCCTCTCCCCCATCCCTGTGGTCTCCTCAGAGAGAGCAACTGGTCCCTCCAGCTGTGTAGCACATAGCCAGGCCGACCACCACTCACTCCTGACTTCACCCTCCACCTCCTCTGCCAGAAAGGTGGTGCTGGCTGGTTGCTGGAGCAGCCCACACCTTCTCTGCCATCACAGCACATGCCACCGCTGGCTCCGTCACCACCACCACCCTCCCTCTGTAGTCCCGTCCGCCCACCTTAGGTGCACAGATGGTCAGATCTCTTGGCTATCCTGGTATGCTGTGCAGAGGTGTTTTTCTTTTTGGTTATGGATGTCCAATTAGTTGTACGTGGAAGGGGAGAGAAGAAAGGAATGACTCCTGCTGGTGTGATGCTGACATCACTCCATAGTAATCCACCAATTATTCTTTATTTTAATTATGTTCCTTAATCATAGTAGGAAAATATACACCTCTGCCTCCTTCATTCAAACGTTGTTTTTAACAAAAACGTTTCTTTTTAATTTTACTAAATACCTTTCCACCATCTATAGAGATAACCGTATTGTTGTTTGCATCTATGGCTATCATGGATTGTATTGGTAGATTTTTCTAACATTGAACCATCTTTGCATTCCTGGAACACGGTTATCTGCCTTTTAATGTGCTTCCTCATTCTGAGTAAATCTGATTTAAAATTTACATTAATAGATTGTTTTAAAATACATGAAGTTTTTCTTCTTCTTTTAATGTTCTGGATCAGTTAATTACACTGGAATTATCTTTTCCTTAAGGGAATTTCTCATAGAAAGTTTCCTATAAAGCTGCCTGGGCCTGGTATTCTTGAGAAAGAGCTCTTTGACAGTATTTCCTTCCCTTCTTTTCTTTTCCTTTTCTTTCTTTTTTTGATAATAATTAGTACATTCATATTTTCTGGAGTTAATGTTTATAATTATATTTTTGGAACATTACCCATTTTATCCTGTATTTTGAAATTTGGGGCAATGAGTTGAGCAAGGTTGTTTTTTTGTTTGTTTGTTTGTTTTAATTAAAAAAATTTATTTACATTATATCCCCTTCCTCATTTCCTATGTTAGTCATTTGGGCTTTTTTCCCATTTTATCTTGATTAATTTATTTTTCAGTTTATTTGTTTTATGGTGTTTTCCAAGCACAAGCTTTTGGGTATTTTTATAATTCTACTATTGTTCTGCTTTCTGATTCATACAGTCTGGTTTTAATTTTATTGGTTTTTCTTTCTACTTTTTTTTCACTTATTTTGTTCTTTTCTAACTTCTTTAATTGGGTGCTTGATCCATTTAATTCATATTATTAATATAAATATTTAAGACTGTGAATTTTCTGTGAGTACTGCATTCTTTGGTTTCTAGCAAGTAATATTTTCTTTTTCATCATTATCAAGATATTCCAGAGCTTTAGTTTTGTACAGGTTAAGTCATTCAAGGCGATGTATAGATGGTATTCTAATTTTGTTATTAATTTCTAGAATTTTTTGTTTCTGCTCTATCTTTTATTTATTTATTTTTTCCTTTTGACCAGAAACTGTTAGTGGGACACCTGGGTGGCTCAGTTGGTTAAGCATCTGACTCTTGATTTCTGTTTAGATCATGATCTTAGGGTCATGGGATCGAGCCCTGAGTTGGGCTCCACACTTAGTGGGGAGTCTGCTTAAGATTCTCTCCCTCTGCCCCTCCCCGGTCTCGTGCTCTCTCTCTCTCTCTCTCAAATAAATAAATAAATAAATAAATAAATAAATAAAATCTTTTTTAAAAAAGAGAGAAACTGCTAACATTATTTTCAGAATTAAAGTTTATTTTATGGCCTCATGGTTAATCATTTTTTGTTAGTGTTCTATGTCAACTTAAGAATAAATGATGGTGTCTCTTTGCAGGGCATAGTGTTCTTTAGAAGACAATGAGATCTTTATTATTAATTAGGTTTTTATCTATCCTTGGAAAGTTTGTGTCCATCTTTTCCCCCTTGGATCCTCAGAATGCAGTGAAAATGCATGCCCGATGAATGAAGGTATGATGTGGAACTCTTTGTGGTCAGCTAGAGTTGTGTTGTGTTCTGTCTTCTAGCCAAAGATTGCCGAGGAGAACCTGACCTACGCTGAGCTGGAGCTGGTCAAACCCCACCGGGCTGCCAAAGGCCTCCCCACCAGCACTGTCTACGCCCAGATCCTCTTTGAGGAGAACAAGCTGTAACGTGGCGTCCTCTTCCGTGGTCCTATTTAATACCTGCCACCCCAGTTATTTATGATATCTTGGAAACAAAATCCTTATTTTTGTATTTTACCTCGTGCCTTCTGTGTGGTGAGGAGCCCTTTTCCAGCGGCGTCCCAGGTGCCTTCGAGGAAAGGTATGACACACGAGGTACGAGGCTCCTCTCCATCAAAGAGTAGGGGCCACAGC
Source organism: Mirounga leonina (assembly GCF_011800145.1). NCBI lineage: Eukaryota > Metazoa > Chordata > Mammalia > Carnivora > Phocidae > Mirounga > Mirounga leonina. The sequence continues at coordinate 14,428,572 of NW_023270265.1, read as the reverse complement.
CCTTGGACGAATCTCCCAGGACAGGATGTGTCTGGGTCCGAGCCCTGAGCAGTGTGAACTCTGATTCTGAGAGCACCCAAGGAGATTTTCTGCTGAGCCAAACCTCTTCATGTTTTCTTCTCCTTTCTTTGGGCTTTAATCTTTTTAAAATCTTATTTTAATCTTCTACTCTTCCTGTATTTGTGATACCAAGCTCATAGTATATAGCTAGAGGAAATGCCATTATAGGCCAAAGTGTGGGATGGTAGATATGTACTAATTGGTTTTTCAAAAGGTCAGAGAACATTTCTAGGGCACCTCGATCAGAGCGAACTGCTTATTGCAAATGGTCACTCAAGATAGCATCTCTTGTTTTAAATAGATGCACTGACCCTGGTGGTTTAAGGGCAGAGGCAGATTGTGGGGAACTTTGATGTCTAAGCTAACAGTCCACTGTCTCTAAATACGCCAGTGCCCATTTCCCCACCTGTGATCACCCAAGGATGCAGGGCGAGTAGCATACCATTCTAAAGGACACCCCCCCCCCTTCAGCACGGTGAACTTATATTGCTATAGAAACTCATATTCCCCAGAAAGTTCTTACTCACTGTTTTCCAAAGGAGCAAGGGAGGGAGCTAGCCATCGATGGACACGCTGGAGGAAGTAAGTGGGCCTCTTGGAAGTAAGCCGAGGTTACCAGCTCTGATTGAATGTCCGCTCTTGTGTGAGCAGAGTTTTTTTGCCTGGTTCCACTGGGGTAGGAGAGTAGGAAGTGCAGGCCGAGCTGGAAAAATGTGTTTTAAAGACCCTACTGTTGTAAAGTGCCTCTCCCAACTCGACTTCACATGTGATTTCTCATGTGTTTGGGTTGGGCTCAGGCAGGGATGCGGGGCAAATACATCTGTGCTGAAGTTGCCCTGTGTGGACTGATGCAACATCCAGGATCTCCCTGAAGATGGAGACCTTCTAGAAGAGAGACATCCTGTTGCCTGTGTTAAGGACACTTTCTGTGTGGGTGTGCTCTGGGCGGTTATTTACTGCACACTGCAGAAATTGTTTGGCTTTGTAATGGATCATGTATATACGGTAAATTATATATTTTAAACACAGCCTTGAGTGTGAGCTGTGCTCCTCTGTATAGCCATGTGCACTCGGTCTTACAAGTTTCTTATTCCCTAATTATCTCAGACTCATGTTTATATTAAGGTGACTTAACCTGTCATAGAATTCTTGTAATGGGATAACGACTACTGCGAGATTCTGGATACTATACGTTGCTTCACAAAACACTGTGTTAACATTCGTGCGACAGCCAGTACTTATCTTCAGAATGAAAATTTCTTTACAGTGTAAGGCTCTCATTACAATAGCTTCAAAAAGCAAATGTTTGTCCATGAGCTTAGCTCTACAGTAACACTCGCAAAGACCCATGATAGCTTATGAGTACATCTTGTGGTTTATTGGAAAGGGTCCGCATTGGGAGCAGGTAGATTTTCTAGAAGCAGAAATAATCTGCCTTTACAAAGAGGAAGTCATTCTCTCTGGCCTATACCTGCATCTCATTTCCCTTCCCCTCTGCCAAATTTCGAAGATAGTGAATAAACCACACAGCTTTTGAGGAAGAAATACCACCTGGAAGGATTCACTGGACCTTCCCAGAGCATCCTTTAGGAGAGTGAATATATGGTTGGCACACAATTCATATAATTATCATGGGCAGCATATCCTATTTTATCATGGCAATGTTCCAGCAGACTGTGGTTCTTTGGTGTTTTGAGAAAGGAGGGTGATTTCTTCATTTGCACGAGGAGCCATATGGGCTAGTGGGGCCCCCGGGGGTGACAGGTGGGGGTGGAGAGTGGGGTACATGGAGAGAAGATTGTGGGGAGAGGCAAGAGGGTAGGGAGCCCCCAGCCTTCTGCAGAACCAAACTGAACTTCAATCACCCTCAAATCCATGTCCTTAAATTCAGAGGGAGTTTAGGGCCATCATATATGGAAATAAACACATGCCACTAAGAAGAGCACAAGCTTTTCAGAGCTGGTAGCTGCAGGTTAGTCTTAAAGGTCACTGTTATAGAGTCAACCCAGACTTTTTCTCCAACATTCTGGTCATAACTGCATAAATCCACCCTATGCTGTGTGTCTGGGGGACCAGATAGACATAGAGTATAAAAGGAGTCTGCCAGACCATCACCCCCTACTGAAAATGCTTCCTGAAGGAATCTTGGAAGGTACCGTCCACATCTGAGCAGAGTTCATCCCACCATTATCTCCAGAAGCAAACCGTCCCAGTTCAGCTCACAACTAGAAGCAATGGATGATCTGTCCCTGGTGCTTCTTTGGGATGATAAATCTGGACATTATTGTCATAGTAAACTAAAAAAATGGGTCTACTTGTTTATTCTCTATCAAGCAAATCACTAACCATGCCTTAAATTTCTAAAGTAAGGGGAAACATATCAAATAGAAATTAGGAAAAGCTCTTCAACTTGCTTTTACTCTCAGGCATCTATTGAAACAACTATATTAAAGCAGTTTATAAAAGGGACAATTGCTTGTACATTTAAATGAAATCAAAACAAGTAAGAACCCGTTACTCACAGATACTCTAAGGTTTGGTGGTGAACTTTGACCTAGGCCAGGCATAACATGGAAACATGGAAACATGGCAGGAAGCAAGGCAGTGAAAAACGGCATCTTCAAGCTCTGAACTAAAGTTCTGAACTAAACGCCCCATGTTGTGGGGGGAAAGGGTTGGGATTTCTCTGGGATCTTGTCTTCATTAAAGCATCATGATTTTGTTAGCTCACAGGGCGAGTCAGAAAAAGCCAGCACCCCCGCCCCCCACCTTCCACACCCTTCCTGATACTTGCTGGAGTGAAAATGACATGGGCACTCGGTATTTTTTAGTGCATAGTCATCTGGGTCATCCCACACATTGATAAGCCCAAACTCTCACTTGGGATAAGAACACTAAACCAGTTGATCCTTTCAGGGACTGTTCACGCCCTCGTTCATCACTCAGCCTCTGATATGCATGACTGCAACCTAGGCTGGGCCAAGAATGGGGCTCATGCTCCAGGCCACAAAAAATGGTCCAAAGCTTGCAAGAGGCCTGGCCTGGACTAATCAGAATCCTTGGGAGAAACAAAGCATCTTTCCCTTGGGCAGCGAAGCTAGGATGCCACATACCAGATCTGCCTCCAGCCATGTCTCTGGTGAGTAGAGAAGCCTTGAAGAATGAAGGAGACTTCGAGAGAGAAGCAGGGAGGAAAGCACAGAATCCTAGCTCCCAGACCCTAGAATCCCCCGGACTTTTCTCTTTCCTTCAGATCTGCTTTTGATTCAATTAACTACCCTCTTTTCCTATCTTCTAAATCCTGGTTTTGTTCAAGCTCATCAGGTTGCAATGGCAAGAATTCTGACTAATATAGTATGCATCAAAGTTGCTTCCCAGCTCAGGAAGCAAAAGACTCCCACTGAGTGTCCCTACCCAAGGAGTCCACTTACATTATGTTCCATGAGGTCCTTGCAGCCATGAGTTTCTGCTGTGCTCTGCACTTTCCCACTGAGCAGACCTTCTCAGGGCCCTGAAGACACTTCTCGATGGAGAGGGACTGTCAGGACTGATATTCTCCTGATGGAGGGACCCTCTGGCTCGGAGTAGGGATAGCAGAAGGCCTGGAGCAGTACTAAGCAGCACTGGGGACAGCAGGGGAAAGGCACGAGGAGGAGATTCAAATGAGCCACGCCACAGGGATACTGGAGGGAGTCTTTTTGTGTGGCTGTGAAGTTTAGTGTGGCTTCCATATAGAACATGTCTTTCAGTGTCCCTGTGTTTCCTGGGGGAGAAGGTGGGACCCAGCTCTGTGTCGTTCCTAGCCCATTATAAGGTGAGGCAACCACATGGTGGGGATGTTGACTCTCCATCACCCCCCACCCCCCAACCCCACCCCATACACTGGACAGAAGCTATTCACCAGGATGGAAAACAAAGAAGACGTCTTGTTCATGGTCTGGAGGAAGGGCCTGCCTTCTGCATGGACAGGTTGAATGTGAGCTATGGTGGAGTGTTCAGATGGGTAGGATAGATGAGTGCTCCCTAAACTTTAGGACATTACCGGATCTTCATACACTGTGGATCGTAGTTCAGGAAGTCTATATGGGGCCCGGGAGTCTATGTTTCTGACAAGCCCCCAAGGAATGCCCATGCTTCTGAATCCGGACCGTGTTTGGAGTGGCATCGATGTGAACTGCTGGGAAATGTGGATCTGGAACCCCTGCAAGGTTGGGGGCTGTCCTGAGAGTATAGGTCACAGCCGAAGCCTGACAGTGAGCAAAATCCCCAGGGAGAGGCAGCCCAAAGTGGAGAGAAGGTGCCCAGGCCTGAGGGGTGAGGAGCTCCCTGCTGGCAGCTCCAGGAGCAGGTGCGGAGCCTGAAGGAGGCCAGGGGAGAGCAAGCGATCAGAGAAAGCCATGTCTGGGAGTTTCTTGAAGGAGGAAGCACTCAGCCGTGTGCACTCTGCAGAGGTCAAATAGAATAGAGGTTGAGCCTTTGCTCTTTCTGAATTAATTGTACATTTTGCATTTTTAAAAATGATTTGTTTTGCTGGGGAAAACAATTCCCCAAGTGCACAGGGCTAACAGACTTTGGCACTGAGCCCTGTGTGCTCTGCTCAGTAGATTTTCCCCGAGGCAATCGGTGTCTTTCCAAAGGGTGGCGATTTGGGGAAGACTCTTAATTAATGCATAGGGTGGGGGGGCAGTTTTCTGCTCCTTCTGTTGTCATTGATAAAAGATGACTTGGTGTCTCCTTCCTAATAAACACAGCTCGATTAGCTTCACACCAATTTAGAGTCTGATTGTTAAACGTTAATGTACTGGACCCTATAGTTTTAAATAGAATTAGAGATGTTTACAGCTTTGGTTAAATGCACCGTGTTCTTCCACATTAAACTTTATTACAAGTGTCCTCCATCAGCAAACAGGAGAAAAACTCATTATTAGCTGGTGTGTATGAGGGCCGTGGCTGCGGCGGGCAGACCCAGCATTCTGTTTTCCTTTATTACAGCTTGCTAGCTGGCAGGTGGGCATGATCGCTCCCTATGTATGAGGATGATTAGGACCCCAGACTCCCAGGTCTATGGGGGGATCTGAGAGAATCCATGAACACCCAGGAATTTTTATGCAGAAGTTTGTGTTGCTTGTGTGAGGGCCTGATGCCCTCTTCAGTTTTCTAAAGGAGTCCATGCTCCACATAAGATGGGACCTTTAGAGACTCTTTGCCAGGGTCCTAACAGTAAGGTCCCCTAGAAGCATCATGATGAAGTCTGTCACTTTACAACTGGGGAAGGTAAGGAGTAGGAAGGGACCTGCTAGTTGGTGGCAGAGCCCGGTTGGAACCAAGCTTTTTTGTCGCTAAACCTGGTGACCATCCCCCCTCAATCTCCCCACCCTAACCCCCCAACTCTACCACCAAGCTCTGGCCCCAGGCAGCCCACCAGTTGAACGCTGGACATGGAGTCTCTGGACCCTTCTCCTGAGCTCCATGTCTACCCACTAGCCCCCCCCCCCCGCCCCGAGCACAGCCCGGGTCTCTCAGAAGCCAGTGTCCACAGCTGACCACATCATGAACACCCTGCGCCCCTCAACAGCTAGCCGTGCTGCTTAAGAACACCACTGTTCAGCCCGTAACTAAGACAGGAAACCTGGTGTCATCAGTGGAGATGGAGGTCATGAACAGCAAGCAGCTGCAGACCTACTGCTGACTTTTGGAGAAAAATACCAGGGGCCAGGCACCGTACTGAGCACATTTTCTGTATTATCTCATTAAACCCATACCGTGCCGCACCCATCTGCAGATGGAGAAGCAGAGGGTCGGAGAGCTCAGCTAACCTGCTCAAGATGGCAGAGCTGGATCATGATATCTCCCGTTTCACGTTTGCCCGCACCTGCCGCTCCCCTCCATCCACACGGCTCCTGCCTTCCACCGGCTCTGGGCACCTCCCTCATGGGCCTCCGCATTCACACCCGACCTTCGCCCTGCTGTCTAACCCATCATGACCCGGCCCGGCCTCCCTTGCTGGTTCCACTACCGCTGGCCGCCCCCTCCCCTCACACCATTTGCTCAGCCCAAGTAGGGCGTCAGGGCTGCAAGAGGAGGCAGCTCTGGCCGGCGGAGGCTGCCCCAGCAATTCTCAGAGCATGGGGAGAGGAGACCACGCCTCTGGCCACCGACCCAAGCCCCAGGGGCAGCCATGCAGCTCTTGCTTCTGCAGCATCTAGGGCCAGAGCCCCAGGACCAGGGAGCCCAGGCAGGGTCACCGTGCTCCCCGAGTGTCACAGACACAGCTGCTGGCTTTGGTGGCACAGTGGTGGCAAGCTCTGGAGCGACGTGCATCTAAGGCAGTAGAATAGGGAGACCTCTAGCTCTTGGGAGGTGCGAGGGTTTTGTCTACACTGGCAGGGTAAGCTTAGCCAGGACTGACCGTGGAGACAACCACAGGTAGGCTCCTCCAGGCCTTCTGTGATGTCAATGGAGGGGCAAGCAAAGAAAGACGGGGCCTGCTCCTGGGCTGGGAGAGTGCCACTCAAGTCATACGTCCCTGCGGAGGGACAGATCTTCTCTCGGCCCCAGCTGGCAACACAGGACTCCCAGTCACCAGAAGCCGATGACTCGGCATCTAGGAACATGCCCTCCTTATAGAATGTTAGGACTTACAGGGCCCTGAGAGGTTGCTTAAACCTCCCCGTCAGTGCCCCGTCACTTTACAAACAAGACCATGACTTAGAGGTCACAAATTTGACCATTAGTGGTCATCAGGATCCCAACCCAGGGCTCACCTTCTTTACACAACTCCTCTCCCCCCAGCCTGTGTGCCTTTCCCTCCCTGCCCCACCCCCAGAGGTCAGTCATGTCTCAGCCTGATCGAGCGGGGCTGGATGGAGAGCACCCATCTGAAGGTGACAGCTAACGGCTTCCAGCTGAAATGAGCAAGGTCAGTGTTGCGGAGGGGCGGATGCATCAAACCCAGCAAGCTTAGCACCCCCAGGGGAATTCCAGAGGGCAACACTCAGTGCCACAGATGTTTACTGAGCACCAAGTATGTGCCAGGCATCGAATGCAGAAGCCTGCACAAAGATGCACAGCCAATGGGCAAATTATACTGACGGTGGTTGCCGTGGGCAAGGCAGTCGCGGTGTGCTGGGCGCGGCTTGCTGGTGCTACGGGCTTCGCAGCAGCCCCGAAGGAAGGTGGCATTCCTGCTGTGTTATCATTGGCAGAAATGAGGGTCAGAGCATCTACGTCGCTTGCCCAAGGCTGCACCTCATGTTGCAGAGCTGGATTACAAGTCATGGTTGCTGTTGAATCTCAGATCTGTACCTCTGAAACAAATAATGCAATATATGTTAAGAAAAAAAAAAGAAGAAGAAGGTAGCGGGAGGGGAAGAATGAAGCGGGGGAAATCGGAGGGGTAGACGAACCATGAGAGACGATGGACTCTGAAAAACTAACAGGGTTCTAGAGGGGAGGGGGGTGGGAGGTTGGGTTAGCCTGGTGGTGGGTATTGAGGAGGGCACATTCTGCATGGAGCACTGGGTGTTATGCACAAACAATGAATCATGGAACACTTCATCTAAAACTAATGATGTAATGTATGGGGATTAACATAAGAATAAAAAAAAAGATTAGAAGCATGAACTCATGTTTCTAAATAGAGATAGAGAAATAGAAGGGCAGACAGACAGAAAGATGGACAGGTTGACAGATGAACAGAGAGGGAGATAGATAGATGTTTGATAGATATAAAAGTGTGTGTCTGCTAAATATAATATGATATTCTGGATTGGATTCTGGAATAGAAAAAAGATATTAGTAGAAAACTGATGTAATCTAAATAAACTTTGTAGTTTAATTAAAAAACAAAAAACAAAAAAACAACAAAAAAAAACAAGTCATGGTTGCTCGGTGTCAATCCTGTGCTCTTTCTATTGTGGTCTGGCCCAGAAACACAAAGGAAATAATCCCAAATTGCCCTGGCAACCAGAAGGAGGAAAGGGTCAGACAGGCTTTTTGGAAAAAGTGTCCATTTGAGCAGAGCTCCGTGGAGGGGCGAGAATCTGCCCAGAGGCAGAGGGCAGGGGGCTCCGTGGGCCGTAAATATCCCGCTGCACACAGAGCTCCTGGTGGGAAGGTGCGTGGTGGGAGAGCGGTGGGGGTGGGGGGTGTAAGGCTCCTATCTGCCTCCCCTGGGGGACCGCGGTACACAGGAGCCAGGGCTGCCTGGGAAGGGAGATGGGCCACAGGCTGTTCAAATGGGATTGTAAGCAGTGCACAGGCTGGGAGGGCTGAGCGCTCTGTTTCCCCTCACAACCAGCAATGATGATCACCTTATCATCACGCACAAACGGGCCAGTCAGGTTAGGAGAAAAGCTGCAGTAAAAAGATAATTTGGTACACCTGATGGATGGCAGAAAGAACAAAAAGATAACACTGCAGAGAAAAGGTCTTTACTGAAAGTCCCTAAAATTCTGGAATTCTGCCCATTCCCATCCCCAACGAAGGGAGTTGGTGGCCTGGTCACTTTAGCTTTAGTGTGTTCTCTTATTTTTTTTTTTTTTTTAAGATTTTTTATTTATTTATCTGAGAGAGAGAATGGGAGACAGAGAGCATGAGAGGGGGAGGATCAGAGGGAGAAGCAGACTCCCTGCTGAGCAGGGAGCCCGACGCGGGACTCGATCCCAGGACTCCAGGATCATGACCTGAGCCGAAGGCAGTTGCTTCACCAACTGAGCCACCCAGGCGCCCCGTGTTCTCTTATTTTGATAGATTTGGAATTTATGCACTTAACTGGCCACATGCTTGTTCCAGGAAAGTGAGTAAAAAGGAGACCTTTGCTAATTGACCGGCTCCTTCTGTTTATGGCCCGCGTGACCATGATTGTGGTAGGAAGGGAATCATGAGGGATCCAGCCCGGGCTTGGGACTTCCTGAGTTAACAGACCGGGGACGGGGACGTGGTGGGGACTCACCGCTTCCTCGTGCCTCCCCCAGTCCTTCCCGTCAGGCGCCTCTCCCCGCTCTTTGGCCAAGTCTGGACAGCAGCCCCGCGGGTCCGGGTAGGCAGCGCCTCCTGGTGGCCACCGCCGAGAACTTGCGGACCTCCCTTGCTCCCACCTGTCGTCCTTGGCCCGGACCTCTTCTCCTGTCTTCAGAGGCCGCTCCTTCTGCCTCTCCTCTACATTCCCGCGCATGCTCGTCCTACTCCAACCTTCACCAAATCCCACTCTTGCTCTTAGCATTTTCACTCCCTTTCCCGCTCTCCTCATGCCTTCACTCCATTTGCAGGGAAAGCGGTTATTTCGTCGTGGGCCATAAGCAGGCTAGGACCGGGCCCGCGCGTCCGGCCATTCTCTCTGGCTCGGGGGCCGGAGCCCAGATCAGAGCCTATAAATGGAGTTCTGTGTCTGCGTTCTTTCTCTTCCCACACACTTTGTTTTCTTTTGCTGGTGTCCTGGCTTTTCTCACTCGGTAGCATGAGCACAGGATTTAGTCAGAAGCTCGGGTCCAAATTCGGAGTCTGCCTTTTAATTGCTGTGTGTCTTTGAGAAGCTATTTGACCTCTGGTCTTCAGTGTCCCCCTGTGAAAAATGACCAATCATCATCACCGCCGCTCCATGTGGGCCTCAACAGACAGCGGGAAGGGGCAGGCGTGTGGAGGGCTCCCAGAGGGGCTGCACCCCAGGGAGGAGCCGCCCCAGGGCCCAGGACGGGATGCTGGTGCAGGGAGTTCTAGCCCCCGGGCTGGCTCTCCCTTCGGCTTGTTCTCACTTAGACTGAGGATGAAAACATCTACTGGTATTTGTTCGACCCACATGAACACATGGAGCACTAGGCCTGGGCGCAGTCACCTCCTTTCCTTGCTCCCAGGACCTTCCACGAGGTGCCAGCAACTGGCCTCCAGCTCCCGGCTCTGCTTCCTTAGCACGCCTTCCTCCTCCGAGTGCTCACGGTTGGGGAACAGGACGAGGAAAGGATGGCTTTCTTCTCCCCAGGGCACAGTGAGTCCCACTAAGGGCAGCCCCTATCTGCTTTGTCACTACACTGTCCCTGCGGCCTGTCGCAGAGCCTAGGACCCAACTGCTTCATGATACCTAGGAAGGGGACAAAGGGTGGAGAAGGACAGTGAAGGCATTTTGAAAACTAAAAAACACAACCCACATGGACGGAATTTTTTTTCCTATAGATTTTATTCCTCCCGAAGGCATCCAAACCCTGTACCCCAAACCGCATTATCCAGAGCTTCCACAACTCAGCAGAAAGACACTGCTATATTTGTCCTGTTGGCAGCCCCCTCAGCCAGTTTCCATCAAGGACCAGCCTGCAATCACATGCTTGCCAGGGGCGGGGGGTGGGGTGACCAGGCGGCCGTGGCTGGCTGCAGTCTGGCTGCGGTCCTGGCAGGGTGGGGGGCTTGGCGGGAACCCTGGGGTGTCGACCACCTCAGAGGCCCGCAGAGGTTCCTCTTTTGTGGGACAAGAAGGAGGCGGTACATTTTCCCCGGAAAGCACTGGACCATGACGGCCAGGAGGCTGGCTCGGGGTTGGCCCCACAGCCTCAGAAACATCTGGAGTCAGAAGACCAGAGCTGAGGGCTTGGGTCTGGGGGAAAAGTCCTTGCCTCCCTAGGAAGGTACCTGGCTTCAGTGTCTAGAAGGGGGCAGGCTAATGTGTAACGTGTAGAGGCTTAGGCAATATTTTATTTCCCCAGATGAAATCCCAACTCTAAACCAGGTCGTGAGAGGAGCTTAGGCTTGCAAGTTGCTTACACTTTACAAAGGGTCTTCGGGTGTGTTGTTTTTCTCCCCCAGATTCGACACTTAGTTTTCTAGTACTCTCTCTGGGGAAGGGCCAGGGTTGGCCTACTTTCCAGCCACTCTAGCCCTTCCCTGATCCTTGACAAAAGCAGGGGTGTCAGCCACTGCCTCCCTGCACCCCCGCCTGGCCCACCCTGTCCGGCTCCTTGTCCGTGTGGGTAGCCTTTCGTGCCCCCCAGGGGCGCCACGGCCCTGTCTGCCCCGCTGCTCGCTTCTCCTCCGAGATCCCCAGAGTGACCTTACAGCTCGCCAGCGGACGTTGTGCGGCAGAGAGAAATGGACCTTTTCACCACAGATGAGCCCAAGTAAGACCAACGTAAAACCGATTACTCTGCCTCCGTCACTTGAGCTTTCCCGCATGCCACCACATGTCATCGACAGTGTCGACGGCCCCACTAGGGTGCATGTTTCTTTACTTTTTACTCTTATTTGTTTTATTGTAATAAAATACACATAACATTAAATGGACCATCTTAGTGGTTTGTAGTGAATGGATGCACTCACACGGTGGTCAGTCATCTCTGCCATCTGTCTCCAGAACTTTTTTGTCTTCCCAAACCGAAACTCCAATCCCCCCACCTCCCGAGTCCCCGGCCACCACCACTCCGCTTTCTGGCTCTATTTGACCATTCCAGGTACCTCACGTAAGTGGCATCATTCAGTATTTGTCTTTTTGTGACTGGATGGCTCTATTTACCATACTGTCTTCGAGGTTTATCCGTAGAATGGCACATGTCGGAGTTTCCTGCTTTACGAGGCAGAATACTATTCCATCGCATCTATGTTCCATGTTTAGCTTATCTGTTCATCCGTCCATGGGCTCGTGAGTTGTTTCTGCTCTCTGGCTTCTGGAATAGTGCCGCCATGAATGTGGGGGTATGAATATTGGTTAGAGTCCCTGCTTTCAGAGAGCGAGTGCTTTCTCTGAAGCTTTTTACCATGGCCCAGCTCAGGGCCTCACGCAGATGGAGTGCCCAACAGACACGCCCGGGCTGACTTGTTGCCGCTTATCTCTTCCCTGGAGCAGTGGGTCCCGTACTGCTGAGATGAAGATGCCTTTGGAAGTCAAGATTCCCTTTGGGGGACATTTGGAGATTGTGATACGTTAAATCAATGATAACCAAGGATGTAATTTAGCACTAAATTAGGTGTCCAATTTATAGTTAAGAACGTTCTATTTATTGAACTTAACCATCAGGGGTGAGCTGGTAAGTGGCTCGAATGAGAATGGGAGAAAACCCGCAATGTTTGGTTTTTTATGGTGGAACGTTCCAGGAGTCGTGCTTGCAGAGGGTAGTTTGAGATCTGCACCTGATTTGGATGCTCTCAGGAACACCATGTGACTGATGGGGCCTCGTGAGGGTGCCCCGTACCCATCAGGCCTCCTGCGTGCTGGTACCCAGCTCTCCTGTAAGCCAGCACCGTGGGGCAGCAGAGCCTCCCTCCCAGGAACTGCTGGTCTAAGTTTGTGGGGCGAGTGGTCCAGCTGAGGCCACTCTTGTTTCTGTTCTTTGCGAGGAGCCCTCAAGGCACGAGGGGCACAGGCCGGGGGAGGGTCAGGACGTGGTGGAGAGAGGCCTGAGCTATGCGAGCTAAAGGGAGCGGGGCTGGGCACTGAGCGATACTCTTCCTGTTCTTGAGTCTTACGGCATTTCCAACCACTTTCTTGCTGTTTCCATCTTCTCAACCTCCCTGAGGATCAGTTTTCTCATCTTTGAAATGGACACGTTTCCTCTAGGGATGATGACCAGGCTCGACAAAGCCAGGACATTAAAGGGCTGGCGGACTCCCAGAGCGTGCCAAGTGCTCAGCACACAGGGGCCGCCGCTCGCCGCCCTGCCGGCCCCCAGGGGCCGCCCTGCTCCGTTGCTGCAGGTGGCCCCGGCTCCCGTCTGCAGCATTCCCACAGTGCCGGTGTCCTGAAGCCCCCGTGAGGGTGGGAAAAACTGCACGGGAAGTTGCTGTGGAAGCACCGTGCACGGAGGGTGGGGTCCTCGGCCCTCCTCCTGCTCCATGTGTCCTAGCGGCTGCCTTGGGCGGGGGCTGCGGCTGGGAGTCCCCCAGCCGGCCTCTGCTCGAGCGACACTAATTGTGTCAGGGAGAACGGCTCACTAGAGTGGAAAATAGTCCTCATATATCTAGCTGAAGACGATAATGACCTTTTAAATTACAGAAGCAATTTTATTTCAATACCTCAATTACTCTGAACTCTGAAATGTCAAAGTGCTCGGCACTTTCGAAATAGCTTAATATAGACATTTATAGCACTTAGACACAGCTAGTTTCTTATCTAACCTAATTACGTGTTGTACAGGAAATGGCGAGGCTCGCCATCTGTGTTATTTTTCACAGCGATCCCCACGCACGGCCCCGGGCTCCGCCTGGGGTCCCACAGCTGGGTTCCTGCCCGGCCCGGGACACGCCGGCCCCGGGAGCAGACGTGAGCGGGTCCCTGCCGGGGGCGGGGGGCCAGGGGCCCGGCCTCAGCCCGGTGGGGAGAGGAGGAGGATGTGGGCCCCCCAGTTTGGGTGATGCCCACAGTGTTGCGGCCAGACTCCAGACACGGCTCCCATGGACGTGAGATGCCGCGGCCGCAGGAACGGGAAGGAGTGGCCCACGAGAGCTGGTGGCGGTGGGGCCGAGCACCCTGCCTCTTCGGGAGGAGCCGGGAGGCACCGTCCCAGGATGGGGGTGCTGAGAGAGGCCAGGGTCACCTGGCCAGACTTGGCCAGACTGGAATCTTCTGTTGCCATTTTTTAGAAGCCGCCCTCCCTTCTTCACATCTGCAGCGTAGAGACCTCTGGCCATCCTGGGTGACGGGCTCCCTATGACCCTCCCCTCATTTCTACTCTGCCCCTGTTCCTGCTTCTCTCCATCACTCTGCCCCAAATCAAAGTCCCCCCCCCCCCCCCCCCCCCCCCCCCCCGCTCCCGTTGTTTCTCAAAGCAGCATGCTCCGGCTTTAGAGACTCGCACTGGCTCATCTCTATGCTGGAATGTTCTCCCCTGACACCCACCTGGCTCACTGACTTGCTTGCTTCAGCTCTCAGATGTCACCTTCCTGGGGCAGCGATCCCTGGGCGCCCGGTCACGTGTCTCCTCCCCGCTTCCTTGCCCCTTTCCCACCCGTTTCTACTTGGAAAGGCACCTTACTTACCAGGTATTTTCCTTATGTATCTGCTGTTTGTCTCCTGGAGTAGAATGCAAGCTCCTTGCAGGCCAGGGCTTTATCAGGCACTGCTCCACCTCCAGGGCCTTGACCGGCACTGGACATACAGTGATCACTTGGCGAAGAGTGTTCAGTGTTCAATGAATGAGCGGATGGGAGGCCAGGAGAACAGGCTGGAAGGTCCTGGGAGGAGATGGGCAGCCCACGGCTCTAGGCTGGCTGGCTGGCGGACACCGAAGGGCCAGCTTCGACACTGAGCAGCTGTACAGGGCACCTGGCTAAGGGAATGCATGCCTTGCACTGTAGACACTTTTACCCTCCAACAGGATTGGGTATGATCATGGACATTTCACAGATTTGGGAAACGAGGCTCAGAGAGGTCACGTCAGGTTCCTCGAGTTCTTCAGCGGAGCATGGGCAGAGTTGGGACATTAGCCACAGTCTGTCCTACTTCAAAGCCACATCTTAGCCAGGGTCCGGTGTTCCCACCTGCTGGCCGTGGCAGTGAGACTGCCAATCTTGGGAAGGCCCAGTTGTGTTTAGCTGGTTACCAAGTGTCCTGCCCATTGCTCAGAGGGTCCCAAGAGGTGACCTGCTCCCATTACGTTGCCCACTCTTTCTGTGTCTCTCACTCCCTGTTGTACCTCTGTCTTCCTTTTCCAGTCCTCACTGACCAGTGTCTGCTGGTCCACAGGCCACGGTAGCCCTGGCATAAGCAGATGGGGGCACCCCTGCCAGAGCTCAGGCCCAGCCTCCCAGCTATGGAGATGCTCTCCGTGGTGACCGCTTATTAGGACCTGGCCAAACACTGGGAAAACATCTTTGTAGAACTTCTGAGGGTTCCTTTCAGTTCATCATTCATTCGTTCACCACACCTTCCTAGAGTGCCCGCATGGGACCAGCCCCTCCCGGCAGTAGAGACAGACGTAAATACACAGGACATTATCTCTGATCTTCAGGACCTCACCGATGCTCAGGGGCTTGGCCAGGAAAGGGGAAATTTTGCTCCCGAGTAATGGGCTGGGGTGGAGGCAGCAGGGGGAAGGGGCACCAGGGAAGAGTCTGCCTGGGGCCTGGTTGGGGCTTCGGTTCAGGTGCTCCTCTCCCCGCAAACCTCTTCGCCTACAACCGAGGTGGGATAAAGAGCCTTCCTTGGAGTCATTATGGGAGGGGGCTGCCTCACCTGGGTCCACCCAGCCACGAGGTGCCCACTCTGGGTCCCTTGAAGGGCCGTGTGTCCCTGTCCCCTGCAGCAGGCCCTGGGCTCGGCACTTGTGCTCAGAGAGGAAGCAGGCACAGATAGTCTCCTATGTTGGTGCTAGGACAGTCCAGGGGGAGGCAGACAGCACAGAAGGGCCCACCCCTCCCTGCTCTACGTGCCACCCAGGTGACCCGTGGAGCACAGGGGAGAGAGAGCCACGATGCCTCGGAAGGAAGGGCAGGGGAGAGACAGGGTGGCCACGTCTTAGAGCCAAGGAAAGAACACTGGGAGAGGCCCAGCAGGGCTCAGTGCTGTCCTGACAAGGACCTCCCGCGGCTCTTCGATATGATGCCGTGTTAGGCGGGGACACAGACTACCCTGAATCCAGGCCCCTCCCGCTGGGACTGGGCCCCCAGCCTCTCCCAGTCTCAGTTTCCTTAACTGTAAGACACAAGATAACATGAGA
Source organism: Mirounga leonina (assembly GCF_011800145.1). Taxonomy (NCBI): domain Eukaryota; kingdom Metazoa; phylum Chordata; class Mammalia; order Carnivora; family Phocidae; genus Mirounga; species Mirounga leonina. Next base: position 14,412,880 of record NW_023270265.1, on the reverse strand, counting down.
CAACATGTATCTGGCTTTGCCCTCCAGCAACCAGTTCTCTGAAGGGTGTCCCTCACTGTTCTCCCTTGAGTGTCCCCTGATGTCCCACTTCCTCACGAGCTGTGATCTTTTCATTTTGTCCTTGTCTGTCTCCATGACTGGACTATCAGCTCCCCAAGGGCAGGGACCTTAATCTGTCTTGTTCACCATTGTGTCATGGCCCTGAGAAGAGTTGGTGTTGGAAAAGTAATTATGAATAAATGTGGAATGGGTTAGAAAGCGCCTGGAGGAGGGCATCACCCCCAGAGAATGGCTGAGAAATTCTTGCCAGCCACTTACAGACCCGGAGGGGTCTGTGTTCGTGGGATCCTGGGGGGGTGTTCTTTTGCCCCTGCGTGCAGTGCAGTGGTGGTGTTTGCACATTTCCCAGGCTTTGAGTCTCCCCCAAAGTGCTGGCCCCGTGGTTGTAAATTAAAATGGGTTTGGGGGCCAGCCTGATGATGTGAACCTGACATGGCTTGCAAAACCACAGCAAGAGGAGGCCGCAGGATCTGCTCCACACTGGAAGCGCCATTCAAACCTCCCCAAGGTGTTCAGACTCAAAATAAGGGCTCGCTCTGAACGGCCCAGACCTAAGACACTTGCAGGCTCTACTTGGCTCCTCAAACCGCCAGTTTGTGACCCTGCCCTGGTCCCAAGGCCCCAGAGATCCCCCAGTATGTGAGGTTGGGTGCCTCCTTCTCGAGGCAGCTGGGGGTAATCACTATTCACTACTCCGAGCCTTAAGAAGCCAGGAGCACAACTGGCCGAGGCCTGTCACTGGTGAGGAGGAGTCTGCTAACTGCACCGTGGGACCCCAAGTCCGTAGGCTTCTCTAGCATGGGGTTCAAGTGAGGAGAGGGAATGCCCTTCCTTCATGGGCTTTCTCTGCTACGCAATGGTGGGTCATTCAAATGGGATGACCCCTCAGTTCTTTCGGGAAGTTGCCTGGGGGTGTCATGTGCCCTTGGGAGCTGACTCTAGGGGTTCCCCTGCTCCAGCCTCCTGTGGGTGTCACCTCCAGCCCCTCAATGGCTCTCCACCTTCCTCACATTCTTTCACCAGGGCTCCATGGCCATCGGGGGTAGCTTATGCCGCTTGGCCCATTGAACCCCAATCATGCTGTGTTTCACACAGAAATGGGGAGAAGACGCCTCTCCCAATGTGGACCTGGCTTTGCTGCCTCCAGTCTCCCAGCAGAGGCCTTATGCCTAAAGCCTCTCCTTGTTCCTCATGGAAATGGCCCTGGGTACTTACCCAAGAGCAGGGTCAGTAAGCTGCAGCCCTGTTTTGATACAGCCCAGAAGCGAAGAGTGATTTTTCCATTTTTGAATGTTTGGGAAAAATCAAAAGAATAATAATACTTTGTGGTGTGAAAATTACATGAAATTCAAATTTCAGTATCCATAAATAAAATTGTGTTAGAACAGGCACACCTATCCCTTTACGTTATCTGTGCATTGTCTATAGCTGCTTTCATACTGGAAGGGAAGAAAGAGTTTATCTTTCTAGAAACTTCCTTTTCCAAAGTGATTGTACCATTTTACATTCCCTCCCACTGTACAGGAGTTCCATTTCCTCCACGTCATTGCCAATATTTGGTATGGTCATTCTTTTTAGTTTTAGCCGTTTTTACAATGTTGTGGCCTATTATTTGGTTTTAATTTGCATTTGCCAAATGATAATGATACTGATATCTTTTCGTGGGCATACTTGCCAGCCAGATACCTTCTTTGGTGAAGTGTCTGTTCAAATCTTTTGCATATTTTTTTTTTTAACTGGGTTGTTTATTTTTTTTTTCATTGAATTTTGGGAGTTTTAAATTTCATCTAGATACAAATCCTGAGACAGATATGTGATTTGCAAATATTTTTTTCTCCATCTGTGACTTGTCTTTTATTTTGTTAACAGTATCTTTCAAAGAACAGAAGATCTTGAATTTGACAAGGTCCAGTCTACCTACATTTTCCCTAGTGGATCATACTTTCGGTGTTATATCTAAGAGACCCCGGACTGGGTGGTGGTAGGTGGACATGGAAAAGAGTTGTTGTTTGTCCTTTTGTTTTTATGTAATTAGTAAAAATAGAGACTGTGCCTCAAACCTGTGATTTCACAGACATTAATGCTTAGAGGTTAAAATTCACGGAACATGTGGAGTTAAAGACAACAGTAAGATCATTGCAGTTGATACAGATGGCCTAGAGAAATCATGAAGGTGGTAGGGGAATGAGAAAAATTCTGGAAGCATTTGAATGAGGGGATAATGCCCCAGAGAAGAGAGACAAGACAAGGAAGGTGTTATTCTCTTATCAGGCCCTGTGTGAGAAACCACGTTAATCAGCATAATAACAATAATAAGCCTTTCCTGAGCCCTTGCTCTGTGGTAGGAGCTTACACGCATGATCTCATTGAATCTTCCAGCAGCCTGTGAGGTGGGGAATTGTCACTCCGACTTTACAGAACCCCAGGAAGGAAGGACAACCGGGGCAGAGGGACACAGAGCCCAAGAGCCGCACGGGGTCAGAAAGGGTGATCTCACAACCTCTGCTCCCGGGGGCTCCAGAGTCCCGGACACGCGGTGCAGGGGGCCTCCTGAGACTTGTGGAGGACCAACTTCCAGGTCCCAGAGCGCTGCTTTTTGAGGCAGTGAGTTCCTTGTTGCAGGAGATAGCCAAGCTGGTCTCTTCCGATACAAACTGTTCAACCCATTTTTCTTTTGTATTCTTCCAGGAGCATCTAGGCCCACTCTTCATCCTCCCTGTTTTGTTGTGAGGTGGGACGGGGCAGCCAGTCCCAGAAACCCAGGCACTGGAGAGTAAGGCAGGGTGCTGAGGCTCAGGGCCTGGCGGCAGGCTGTTTACACCTCCATCTGTCCGTGGCCCCCCAAGGAACAGGAGGCCATGCGGTACTGCAGAAAGGGTGCTCTTGTCCGGAGCCCTGAGCAGGTCCTGCCACTGCCCTGCTACACGACCTTAGTTACGTCCCTTCCCTTTTCTAGGCCCTGGCTTCCCCACCTGTAAAAGAGCAGAATTAGAGGCTGTGTGTGACCCCTGATGCCTACAGGCTCTTAGGGGTTAAGTTTCAGGCATCCGTGTCCAGACTCAGTCTCTCTCCATCAGGCCCCAGCCTGGCTTGGAACACTCAGTGGTCCCTTGGGCAATGCTAGTGAATGAATGAATAAAGGAATGAATGAATGAACAGACGAATGAGCAATTGCCTGGGTGGATAGTTAATGTAAGCCATCACTCCGCCGTCAGTGAAATCGCATCAGTGCCTACTGGCTGCGTGAAGAGCAGGGCTGCACAGTGTGCCGGGCAGAGCGCTGGGCCTGGGGGACTTGGGGTCACGGCAGGGTGGGGGGTGTAAGGTGATCATTTCTGGCAAATGGCGATAGTGGGTCTTGGGCAAAGTCTGTATCAGCTGCTTTGCGGGCGGACAGCTCAGCCCTGGACCACACAGTGTTCCCTGAGCTTTCAGGGATTTGGGGGAAGGAGATAACTTGGAGAATTCTGTTTACTAAGAAGACTCAGAAGGTGCCCCTGGCAGCAGCCCTAAGAATGAAATGGGAACAACACACTCGTGTGGGCAGACACACGCACGCACGCACACACGCATGCACGCGTGCATGCACACGCACGCATGTGCACGCCCTGGATCTGCACATGTGATATGTACCCAGAACTTATTAAAGCAAAACTGATTTTGGCTTAGAGAGATTTGATTTTATGCTAAACAAATTTCATCAGGATTTTCATATGAAGAGTCTATTCCTCCGCAGATGTGCCCTGCTCGGCTGCATGCTAATGTGGCCAAATCCAATCTCTGAGTTCTCTGCAGGCCCGTGACTGGGTTCTTAGGACTTGGCTTCCAGCTGCTGGCTAAGCCTGGGGGAGGCAGCTTCTGTCCCAAATGGAGTCCAGAGCACAAAGGAACAAAACCAGAAGGTCAAGGTATGCTTGCCGAGAGCAAGGGCCAGAGGAAACATGGTGGTGGCACAAAGAACCTCTTGTGGTCCCTCCACCAGGTTCTAGCAATTCACAGAAGCAATTCACTGTCATGCACTGAATATGATGGGCGTGTCAGGTCATTGGGCAGGCCACCATCCTTCTTTGCCTCTAGGAGGTCCAGGGAGCAGGGCACGGGGACTTAACAAGTACAAATACAAGACATTCAGTTAAATCTGAACTTCTGATAAGCAATGAATAGGTTTTAGGCTAAGTATGTCCCAGGTGAGCCCAAGCCTGTCCAGATAGAGAGGTGGGCATGGCTCGAGCCTTGCTGGGATCCACAGTGGGTAAAGCTGTCTCCCAGAGGGTTGATGCAAATGCAAACCCTGATCTTGTGCTTTTGCAGACTGAACTGGAAAGCCCTGCCCTCCTCTCTGCAATTAGAGGGATGTCCATTGCACTGGATTCTCTTCCCTGGCCTCCCAGAGGAGGTAGAAATCCAAAGGAGGTCAGGATGAGCGTTACTGTGATGAATGGGTGGGAAAGCAGCATTTACTTGGAATGGTGAGCAGAGCTGAGACTTTCCCAGGATGGGAGTGTGGGAGCCCTCTGTCATCGCAGTGGTGGGCTTGGGGGGTGGGGACTGGTCTCACAGTTTTTTTGCTTTTGTTTTTTTAAATATTTATTTATTTATTTATTTTGAGAGAGAGAGAGAAAGAGAGCCTGCGTGCACATGCGTGAGCAGGGGCAGAGACAGAGGGAGAGGGAAAGAGAATCTCTAGCAGACTCCCCTCTGGGCGCAGAGCCCGATGGGGGCTCGATCTCAGGATCCTGAGATCACGACCTGAGCCGAAACCAGGAGTCAGACGCTCAACCGACTGAGCCAGCCAGGCGCCCCTGGTCTCACAGTTAGTAAGTAGTTGTCATGGGGAGGAGCTCAACTGGGCGAGAACTGGGCACAGCTACTGTCTCTGGCTGAACCAGTGAAAGTGAGTGGAACATGGGGGTGCCTGACCCCAGAGGCCAGGGAAGCCCCTCACCACCTGTCTTGAGACTGCAGGGTGGGCAGCAGAGGGCAAATGACCTCCATCCCTGCCAGGTCCTGTCACTGTCTACTCCAGAATATCTCTGAGTGGGCACTCTGGAACCCTCATCAGCACGGCCTGGGAAACTTGAACATGCAGACTACAGCTTCTGCTCTAGGAGGGACCAGGTCACTGAGAGTTGGACTTGCATTCCAGGACATTCCTGAAGCAAGGCTATCCTGCGTGAACACCCCTGCTCCAGCCTGAGAAATCTCCGGGCGCGGGAGCGGGCTTCCCGTCATGCTCTCTCAGCCTCTCCCCAGCCCAGGCAGGGAGCATCCCTGGGAACAGGCAGAAGGGTTCTCTGTCCCCAGGACCCTGGCACAGGGCTGGGCTCAGCAAGAGAAGATACTGGTGAGTGACTGAATCTGTGATATATCGAAAGATGCATCATGTCAGGACAGGCAGTCTGTTGTTTGCTTCAGCCCTCCATAAAATAAGCAGATACAACATTAATCTCATGACAGGCCATTAGGTAGACACCAGGATCCAATTTTACAGATAGAGAAGCTGAGGCTGCTGTTGGCAGGAAGTGGGGATGCTGGGGAAAGGGCTCAGGCTGCCGGGGCCCCGGGGAACTGCTCTTATTCATGATCCATCCTCAGATTCCAGTCTCCAGATACCGAGCTACATCCAGACTTCTTGGCAGGGCTCCTGCTCTGGGGTCCCCTCGTCACTGCTAGGTTTGGGGTGTTGGCAGGGGCCTGGATCCACGTGACCCTCGCAGCTCAATCCCTGTCTGCCGGTTCTCCTGGTGAAATACGGAGGCCAGCAGTCACCGGTCTCCTCCTGTCTCTTCTCACCTTCAGTCCCTTTCGCTTCCCCTCGCCCCCTGCCATGGGGGCGCTGCTGCCCGGCCTGCTGTCCCTCAGAGCTCTTCCTCACCCCCGGAGCCATCAGCTCCGAAGGGCTTGCCACCATGGCTCATGCATTCATTTGTGCGGCCACGTACGTCAGCAACACGCGTGGAGCATCTTCTGTGAGCTGGGCTCTGGGCATCTATCTCTGGGGTGGATGGTCCATCTTTGCCCCCTCACTCCCGCTGGCCCTGCCCCACCGCCAGCCCGCGCTGGCCGCAGCCCCTGCAGCTCCTGGACCACAGCCTCTCTTCCTCCCAGCCTCCACGTGACCCGCCTTCTCTCTTTGCCGGCTTGCCCCTTCTGGCTCCGGCCTGGCCTGCCCTGCGGTCTCCTCTTCCTGCAACATCATACTCTCCACCTGCCCACGGCTAAGTCATGTCTGTCCTTCCAGGCTTTGCTGTAAGGCCACCTCCTTCAGCCAGGGTCCTGGGCTGAATTTTGTCCCGCCAAATTCGTGGGTTGAAGTCCCGATCCCTAGGACCTCAGAATGTGACAGTGTTTGGAGATAACATCTCTAAAGAGGTAATTAAGGTAAAATGTCATGAGGATGGACCTTAATCCAACATGACTGGTATCTTTCTTTATAAGAAGAGGAGGTTAGGACCCAGAGAGACACAGAGGAAGATCCATGTGAGGACGCAGAGAGAGACAGCCACCTACAAGCCAGGGAGAAACACCTCGGAAGAAACCAACCCTGCCGACCGCCACCTTGATCTTGAACTTCCAGGCTCCAGAACTGTGAAAAGTCTTTCCAGCCTGTGGCACTGTCCTGGCAGCCTGAGCAGACTATGACAGCCACAATATCGCCTGGGGCCTACCTTTGGGCACAGTGCATCTCTCTCTTTAGCATTCCACCTCAAAGTCACGTTTGTTTGCACAGACATCTTAGCCCCAAGACTCCAACAGTAAGACCTGATGCCCTCCCCCGCTTTTCCCAGTGATGTGAGGAAGCAAAAGGCAGCATTCAGGATATGTTTGTCAAGTGAATGAGCCCAAGGCAGCCTTTGGGCCATCAGACCTTTCAGCCCCAGGAAAATGCAATGAATGGTGTTTTGAAACAAGACAGCAGGCCCAGCCTTGATATTTATGACCCTGCTTCTTGGCCTTCCTGGGGAGTGGTGCTCTCTGCTCTTCAATTTATGGTCCTTCGGTGCAGCCCCAGACTGATGAGGGGATTGCAAATGGGCTCTTTGCTAACAGCACACGCAGACAGTGCGGGGGGTGGTGTGATCCTTGGCCCTGGGGTCAGACACAGGCCCTTCTCATCCAGGGAGGGGCGCAATGGACCTCAGAAGCACCTCCTCCTCCATCTTGCCCTTTGCAAAGCCCTCGAAATTTACAGATAGATCACTCTTTCCTATCCATCCCTCACTCACTCTCTTTGGCATAGCTGCATACCACCTCTATGTTCTTAAAATTTATCTTTAAATCGACTCACTGCCCCCAGAGACCGGATGAACCAGCTCATAAAACACTCCATTTTCTTGCCATCCCCAGGTCTGAGCTATGTTGGGTAGGGACACTCATCAGGGCCTCTCCAGGACTTGCAGAAATATGGAAAGGATTGTGTTCCCTGGAGAGGAAATCTCAGGTAGGGGAGTTGTTAAGGAGCTTCATTACCCTAAATCCCCATGCACCCACCTGGACTTGACTTCATTGAAGAGGCAGTGAATTTCCTCTCAAGGAGCTCTGAAAGGCTGGGGGTAGAGAGAAGACACTGGAATAGAGTGATGCCTTCAGTGCCCAATGACGGGACTGAGAGTGACCCATGCTCTGGAAGGCACTGGAATTCCTCAGAGGGGCTCCACTAACTACCTCACCTGCCATATTCTCCGCTGGAGGGCAGAAGTCACACAGCAGCCCAGATTCTTCCAGGATGAGCTCCAGCTCCGAATTGGCATGTGGACTGGGGCCCTTGACCTTTGTGTAAGGATAGGCTCTGGGAAGAGCCTGCCAAGCCCAAGCCTGTTGTGGGGTACAAAGACAGGGCAGGCATACCATGGTGGGGTGTCTCTCCCCCATCTCCCAGGCTGGCATGGGCAGCCTCATGTCCACGTCCTGTGGCTCAGCCACAGAAGTAGGCCTCCTGAGTGTGGCCCCTCACTCCCCATGAGCCCCTGTCCAGCAAGCAAGCCTGCAAGAGAGTCAGGTTCCACAGAGGGAGACGGGAGGGCCTGAGAAACATTCTTGAGAGTGGGCTGTGCGTCCCTGAGGGCTTCTTGCCTTTCTAGGTATGGGAGGCAAACAACTGAGTGGAAAAGGGTGGTGATTTTATACTCAAAAGCCCTCTTGCATCTGGAAAATAGTTGTTTTAATAAAATAAAGACAATCCAATATTTCCCCTTAGTTTCTAGTAAGCGACCCAATTTTTTTTCCCCACAGAATAAGCCCTCCGTAAAGGTGAGTCCTGTGAGTTCGTGGGCAGCTAGTGAGCAAGTCATGGTTTCCAGATCACCGCTCCCAGGCTCCCAGGGTGCTTTCCTTTTTATAGAGTGCGTCCTTGGACAATCCAAGGCCAAAGTCCCACGGGCCGTGGAGTGGTGCAGGGTGTGCGGCTCTGAGGCCAGCAGCCCTTTCTCGGGGGAGACGCTCCTGAGCCCCAGGCACCGCGTCAGCCCACATTTGCGGGGTGCTGCTGCAGCTCAGGACACACGCTGCTCGGCCAGACTTCCACCGTCTCTTTCTTCCTACCCTTCTGCAGACCAGCAGAATATTCTCCCCTTCTCATCGCCGACCAGGAGTCTGGTCTGGTTTCTTGGGAAGAGAAGGAATAGACAGGAGCGTTAGAGCCAAGTGTGAGTCCCACTTAGCCCAGCCGGCCCTCAGGCAACTGTGACACAGGGGGTTCAGTCCAGGACCCCGTGGGGCCTGCACCTGGCCTCCACCTGAGGCAGGGGGAGGGGCTGGGAGAACTGGAGAATGTTTTGACCCAGGGGGAGGGGGACTTTTGAACTAGGAGGGCTGCGGCCTCCTTCGTGACTACGGAGGGACACTCCAAGATGTCCAGGCTGCAAGTGGCAGGATGAAGCCCAGACTTTTCTCGCCAACATCTCCAGGTGTGCCTGATGTCCCCCCAGCCAAACGAATGGCAAGGTTTCTAGCAGAGAAGTAGGGCTCTGGACCCTCTGTCCCTTTGCCCATGGCCCACCCTAGCCTACCTCACTTCAGCCTGGCTTCTAGAACACTGTGTGGGTCCCACCACCACGGACCCTGAGCCACCCACTCCAGGGCAGTGAGGGAAGAAGGGAAGCAGCTCTCCAAGGTCCATAGCCTCCTGAGGCTACACTTCCTAGTGTGTGGAATGGATTAATGATAGGAAGTACCGCTTACTGCCATGGGGTAGCTGTGAAGAATAAAATGCTCTCTATCAAGGGTAGTGTCTCAGACTCGTCTATTCTACACTGCCTTAGAGCTTTCAAAGGCTTTTTTTTTTTTTTTTTTTTGTGACATAGGATCATCACTACACCAAATGTTATAATCGGTAGTGAGCCTCAGGAAAAAGGTCTCTCTATAGCATGAAACTACAAAGCCATATACTTTTACCCTTTAGATTTCTTCATGAATTCATGGATATTTGAGAGCGAGCGAGCAAGAACATGTGCGTGTTAAAAAAACGTCCCAGGGCCCGACATGGGCACCTTGTTTGCCTCTTGTGCGTGGTGGGCCCTCCCAGGTCCCTGTAGTAGTGAGACCACCTTCCAGGGCCAGGCAGCCTGAGCCTAGAGCTGTAGGGGGGGCCTTTCCTAGGGGTGCCCCTGGCGCCCACTGCTGGAGGCCTGAAGAAGCCAGGCCTTGGTTACCTGGACACGGCCAGAGCTGTCACCGCAGGGCTGGTCTTGCTGGGCTTCCCGGTCAAAGCAAGGCTGACATCCAGCTCTCGGCACAGGGCAAGATTCTTCTGCCACCTGTGACCTGTGCGGATGGTGCAAGGGAATCGTTCGAAACCCCGAGTGGGCTCACACACATGCACATGTACGTCCACATGCAGGGCCACAAACACATACACACGTATTTATATTTGTGGTCAGCAACTTGTTAAATTGAGGGGGAAAATATATTTAATCTTGGCCTTGCTGTTGCAAAAAGGGCCGTCCCAATTTAATTTGCAGCCTGTGATAGTTCCATGTGCTGACGTGCTGCGGTATCCATTGTGTACCAAATTGGATTTGTGTATTATTGCTTTCTAAATTGCATGCCTAGTTCAGCAAAATTGTTCATCAGTGTTTACTGGCTTTATGCTTAATAAGATGCCCCACAATACCTTGCTGCCAGGATGTAATGCAGCCCGTAATTGCCTAGTAAAAACAAATTACATAAAGTCGGCATTATCAACTTATCTAAATCCTCTCACGCCACAACCAATAATTAAATGCTGAGAACGTTTTTTCAAAAAATATAACTCAATGATTGTTACTTCACTCATTTTAATGACTGCATTTGGGGACAGACACTAATTCCTTCAGCATGGAAGGGTGAGATGGAGACACATGGGCAGGGTACATCCCCGCGAGGTCCCTCAGCAGCCGGGCGGGAAGATGCCGCTGCCCCAGCTGGGCCCAGGAAATGCATGCGCATTTTGTGTCTGTGCAAAAGTCCAAACAACAAGCCTTCCCCAAGCACTTTTTATGTACCAGGTTGAGTCCAAATCTACGGGGCGATTCCTAAAACGAATTGTGCTCAACGGGGTTGGTCCTTGCTTCAAATGACAAATAAATGAATTCCAAGCAGAAATTAGATTACATCTGTACACAAATGCAGCATCCTTAATATCTTCAAAGATCTCCTCTCTTTCCCCTTACGACATCTGAGGGATGCAGCGATATACACGCCAATAGGACACGTGTGCAAATATCTATGTGTCGTGCCCAATACTGTTGCTTTCCAGCAAAACCGTTTCGAGCAGTATTTTGAGAACAGCAAGACCTCCACTGGCTTGGGTTTGCAAGCCTTCACATGGACTTGCTAGCTCCATACTGTGGCCCAGCCTGGTTTTTATGAATGTGTCTGCGCCCTCATGTCATTTCACCTGAATCCTCCCTTGAACTGTGATCACAACCCTGGCACGTAATTCTATTTGACAGTGGTGACCTCAGGCAGGTCAGGGCAAACGGCAGGGGAAGGATGTGGACCTGGGCTTGAGGGGGCTCTTGCCAGCCTGAAACTGTCTTTGAGCTCCCTAATGTCATCAGCTGGTATATGGGGGGGGGGGGGAGAGGCTCTTTCAAGCCTGTGAAAATTATAAGGACGACCTGCATTTTGTTGAGTAGATTCTTGTCTATGTCCTATTATTTTTCTGTCATCACGTTAGGATGTACAGGAGCACCCCCATCTCACGGGGAGGGGGGGAACTGAGGGACAGAGAAGCTGTTGGGGACAGAGCCAGGTCTAGAGCCTTGTCTCCTGCTTTTTATCTCATTTTCCATTGCTCTGGACCTCACTCCCAATGAGCACAGTCTCAGCACAACTGCTGATTCCGAGTAGAACCCCATGAATACGCTGGCACTTCCAGAATCAGCAGAATGTCTCTGACGTGCCCTTTGTTCATCTGTCTTTCCATCCACGCAGCGTTCTTGTTCAGACATCCATTTATCTACCTTTACTTCATTGCACCACCATGGCTCCAGAAGTGGGCAGTACCGCCCACGCCGGAACTGGCATGCTCTCAGGCAGGTGCACCACAGACAGGGACACCTGGGCAGGCTAGAGAACAAGGATCCTGTGCTAGCTCTCTTCCAAGACTGTGGCAGTCGGGGAGGAAGTCTGGGCCCTGCTCTCCAAAGAAGTGCTGTCAGTTTCTTAGAATACACAAGCCCCACACATCTTTCTTTTTACTCTGAGATGGGCTGATGCCCTGTAGTCCCAAAGACCCTTGAGACACTAGGAATAATGAAGCGAATGTGGTTGTAGATCCTTGTGAGCTCACCGCTCTGGGTCAGCCCAGATTATTGACAAGTGTTTCCGGATGGCCCTACTTTGAAGGAAGGGATTCCCTGTGCAGAGCCTGGGACCTAGTAAGGGCTCATCAGATGTCTGTGTATGCTTCTGTGAAGAAAGAACCATAAATGGATGGCTAAATGACTCAAGGAGGTGTGGAGTACATTCTAGAAAGGAACTAACTGAAAATGGCTACTCTTTTCAGAAGGCAGCCCTCAGCACTCTGGGAAATTCTCTCCCATGAAAGATCATGGGTCCTGGGATGCAGAGCAAACCAGAGAGACTCATGATGACAGGAGAATCCATACTTCATGGTAACACCTTTCCTGTTGTCACAGACACCAGGAAAGATGTCTCAGTCCTGGGCCAAAATCTTCGATGAAGATAGAGCTGAGAAAGGTTTGCTGCACTGGAGGAGGTGACGGTGGGGCCATTGGGACAGCTGTGGTATAAGAGAAGGAGGTGATGGCTTTGATGGTGACCTTTGGGTCTATGGTCGGGGGTGGTGCTGTCGATAGTGATGCATGGCAGCATCTGTGGTCGAGGTTAGTCTGGCAGTGTGACGTGAGTCCGAGGTTGGTTGTGTCTGCTCTCGTGGCAGAAGTGAAAACTACAGTAGTCATATAACTTTGGGCAAGTTACTAAGCCTCTCTCTGCTTCAACTTCCTTATCCTACACAGGGGTGTCAGAGTAAAATCGACCTCACACGGTTGCCGTGACAAACAAGAGAACTCACGGCAAGTGCGCACCATGGAAGCCGCTCCTGGCCAGCCCTCTCCCTCCGGGTTCCGAAATGGTGGCCATGCCCGTTGTGGTACCAGCGGCCATGATGGCAGAAGAAAGAGCAGATTTCCCTCCTGTAGGCCCATCTGCCACAACCCAAAGAGGGCTTTGGAATAGTTGTTCCCTTACTTTAGTGCACACCACACTTACCTGGGGACCTGTTGGGTATGGAAATCTAACAAGCCCCAATCATTTGCTGGGGTTTAAGGTAGGAACAGGATCCAAATCTACATTTTTAATAAGGCTCCTGGGCGATGCTGATGCAGAGGACCCCCAGACCCACTTTGAGGAGCTTGCCATGGGGTTGGGTGGGTTGAACCAGGATCCACAGGGAAGGCTAGGGCACTATGGAACCACTTCTTCTCCCCAGGCATATGGTAAGGCCCCTCCGTGGCCCCTCCTTGCTCCTGTCTGTAGCCTGGCTATCTAGGCAAGTAGGTATTTGGACCCAGGCCCTAGGCTGGGAAGTTTGGCATTGAAGAGTCATCCAGGCAGATGGAGAACATTAAACCAAGTTCTGCAAGGCGTGTCCCCCCCGCCCCATTCTGAAGCTCAGGAGGTCCTGACAACCACCATCACCACTGTTCACATGTCCAGGGAGCATCCCAGAGCTCACTGGTCCCTGCAAGATGGGGCCAGGATGCAACAGGACTTCTCCATGATGCTTCACATCTGCTAGGAGCTTGCAATAAACTATGCTCTGTCCCCCCAACTTGGCAACATCCAGAGAGACTTGACGGCTTCCCTGGGCTCTGTATGCCTGAATGGCACTACAGGAGGGGAGAGGAGAGGGACGACTGAGCAAGGCAAGCGTGCCCCGCACCCTAAGCAGGGCAGGTACCTCTAGGGCTTGGAGGTGGGGCTGAGGTCTCCTCTGGTGCTGCCAGCCCAGGAACAGACGTCTTCATGTCCTCAGTCCTCCAAATCTGTCCAGAAAAGAGAAAAGGCCATGGCTGGGGAAATGATCCTGTCTGTAGGCTCGGGCCCATTCCATTCCCTCACGTCCAAGGGACTCTGAGGGAAGGTGTGGGAGCCTGGTCCCCTTTCACCTCCACTATTAGTGTATTCTCTGGGAAAGATTACTTGGGCTTCGGCCAAGCACAGTTCAACTTGGATGGGTTCACTTTGCACTCCTGTGACAGGGCATCTGCCCTCAACCTCAGCTCTAGGGGTGACACTCAGCAGCTAGTTTATTGTCATTTTACCTAGCTAATGCCTTCTCATCCTGCTGCCGCCATCCCTGGAGGCCTCCCTCCCCACTCAGCAGCTAGGGTTCCCCATCCTCTGTGTCTGGCTCTTGGTCCCAAGCCCTCTTGTGAGCGTCCTCTGGCTGACCACATATGGCTTCTCACTTGCTGAGTCTGGAAGTTCCGTAGCCAAAGGACAAGGACCAGCCTCCCCTTAATGCTTCTGTGAGCTCCACACCGGGCCTAGCACAGTGCTGGGCCATCCCAGGAGCTCAATTATCTTCCTGGATGAATGAGTGCTGAGGGTTTGAAAGACTCCCACTCATGACTTGGGGGTCTGTGAAAGAAATGCACCTGCTACTCAGACAGCCCGGGCTCCTCTGACTGACCCACAGCGTGGGCCGCACCCCACCAAGCCCAGGCCTCGCTGACCTCCTCATGTTCTGGCTAGCCCAGGATGCCCGGCTCTCTGCAGAGACCATGTGCCCCTCAGAGCCCACAGATAAAGGCTTCTTGAAGGGACTTCCTCAGTCTTATCTCTTGCTGTCATACAGCAAGCTTTCATAAATATTTGTAGAATTCAATGGGCATTTTCTTGAATACCTTGTGGCATATTTGACATTTCCTTTCATAAACTGTGGAATTCAATTGACAGTTTCTTGAGTTAGCCTCTGAATGATTCCTTCTTTACTTATTCCTTCATCTTTCCTGTCAGTCTCAGAAAAATTACCTTGTTCTTCACCTCAGTGTTTGTTTCCTTCTCTTCCTGGTTTCTTGCTGAGGGAGGATGCTCTCCCTCACCACGGCCTTCCTAAGAGGATCCATGGCACTCTTTGATTATCCTGGTCATAGCATGCATTGCATACATGTATTTTCTTTTTCTCTTCTCTTCCAGGATATGAGCATCTTAAGGGCCTATTACCATTAAGTTCTGTGTCCCCTATGGCTTGTATGAAAAGTTTGGCCCAGAGCCAGAGTTAGGTGTTTGGATAGATGAATAGATGAACAAATATGTGGGTGGATAGATGGGTTCATTGATAAATGGATGGGTATATGGAAGGATAGATCACTGGATGGGAGGATAGGAACAAAGGAATGAAGGGAGGGAGGGAGAGAAGGAGGGAAGAAGGAAAGGAGGAAGGAAGGACGGAAGGAAAGAAGGAAGGAAGAAAGGAAGAAAGGAGGGTAGAGGGATAAATAGTTGGGTAGGTAGGTAGATGTATTACTGGAAGGATGGATGAATAGATGGACATGTAGATGGATGAATGGATGGGTAGATGGAAAGATAGACGGAAGGATGCATGGATGATGAATAGGTATAGAGATAAACAGCTGGATAGATTAGTGGGTGGATAGATGGGTGGATGGATGGATGGACAAGTGTGTGAATGGATGGCTCAAATATTTCTTTTCAGCACTGGGCTATGTTCTTGTGCATTTGACCATTTGGCTTTCACACCTTGTGACAATAAGTATTTATTTCATTACATGAGTGTATGTATATATAAAATTATACATATATAATTTTATTTATTTATTTATTTATTTATTTATTTATTTATTTATTTATTTACTTTTTGCCTGGAGGGAGACTTGCCTTTGCCCTCACTTGCTGTGGAGATCTGGTCTGGTCTGCCACCTGGCTTGAAATGCAGCCTACAGATTTAGACTCTTGGAAGAAGTGAGCAGAACAGAGAAAAACACTTTCTTGTACCATGCCTTCATTTTGCCCAAGACACACCTACCCGAACCATGCCGTCTTGACTCCCAGTGATGATGACATTGTTTGTGTCCCATGCTGGCCCCTCCAACACGCAGCAGCAGGTTATGGCTCCTTCAGGGCCCCAGGCAGTGGTGATGCTGGCCAGGGGTTGTCCATTGACATTCCATAGAGACAAGTGGGCTCCCGCACAGGAGACAATGGTGCCCTGCAGCACGAGAGCCAGCTTTACTCCATGCTGGGGTCACTGCCTGCCCATCCGCCACTTGCTCAGACAGAGTTTGTACACCCAATCACCCTTAACCTGCTATCTTCTGAAGACTATCCAAGGTAATCCAAGACCTTCTAAGACACCTACTTCTTCCCAGATGACTCATAGGTCTGCTGTGTTTTCACACACTGCAAATTCCTGGCTATTTTCCTATTGCAATAATGTGTTTGGATACTGCTTTCCCTGACACAAGCTGACTGGCTCACCCTTTGGACTCCTCCCGCAACCCTCTCCCTGACCATATACTGACTGGCATAGAAGACCCAGCTTGGAGACTGCCCCTGGCTCTAGACATGGGACCTATACCTGGCTGGCTGGCCCTCTACCCATGAAGAAAATCTGGATATCACCTGGTGGAGGGCAAGGACAGAGGTTTGAATGATTGTATATGACTAATAAAATTGGACAATATCCCTCTGAAGGGAATTTCTGAGGAAAAATGTCCCCATTGAATCTCCTATAATGGTTATGTCCAGAGTTTTCTTCTCAAGTCCTTGTCTATGTTATAGCCAATGGTGTAGTGGTCACTGTCACCGAGGTCTCATAAAACCAGCTGGAGCCATGCTTTTGAGCCTTGCCCTAACCACAAAAGGGATGTAGGCAACTCAGTGCCCCTCCATAGCCCCCTGGACTTGGCTCCGTCATGTCCTTTCCTGAACTGTTTGGTATAGAGTCTGCTTGAGGCCAAGGACCATGTTGATATATCTCTGCCCAGTACCCAGCACTGGGCCCAGCAGGCACTCAATTGGTGAACTCGGTTGGTTTCAGGACAAGTTGAAGTCAACAAGTTGTTGTCCTGATGTAAGTCTTCTCTGAGGACTGAGGACATTATTCTATATGGGTTTTATGCTCTCTCAGATCAGGGCTTTTTTCTTTCCTAATGCCACCAATTCATTCGTTCACCCACCATCCATCCATCTATCCAACTATCCATCCCCTCTCTATCTGCCCATTTACCTATCCACCCACTAATTCATCCAAATATCCATCCACCCACATACCTATTCATCCATCCATCCATCTATCCACCTATCTGCCTGCCACTCATCTGCCTATTCATCCTTCAATCTCCCCATCCATCCATCTACCCATTTATCCATCTATTATCCATCCATCCATCCATCCATCCATCCATCCATCCATCCATCCACCCTCTATCTGCCCATGTAACATTCATCCTTGATTCAGGCCTACCTGGAGACCACTTTTGACTAAAGTTGGTACCAGGAGCCTTCTTAATCATCTCCCCCTCCTTCTATTAACCCCTTGCCCATTCTATCCATGTGCTGGACTCCTGGGGCTTTCTGTGAGCAGATGCAGAGGCTTTGAATCCTCAGGGAACCCTGTGCCCTATGATGGAGATTCTAGCCTGGGAGAACCTCCATATTGAGATTTAGATATATATTTCTCTAACTCTCTCTCTTCTCTCTGTCTCTGTCTCTGTCTCTTACACACACACATGTTCCTGACAGGCTCATCTATGGTAGCCAGCACCGAGGGACAAGCAGAAGCACTTCCTGCCATGGAGACCAGAAGCACCTGCTGAGTTAACACTCATTTGCAGTCAGTGAGCTGAATTAGTCAGTCAAGCCCAGCAGATTTCTTACCAAAGCCAACTTCATGCTTGTGCCAGAACAGACACTTCCCACCACCCCCACCACCCTGAGGGAGAGAAATAAAAAAGGAAAAAATAAAATCTAGACCCAGATGCTGCCCATGTTGATGGCTCCACTCTGTCTGGGTAAAGAATACTCCATACTATCGGGAGCCTCTTCACATTCTTGGGTGGTCAGCCTCTCTTTGCCCCTGGGTTTTCTCTTGGGGCACTGCACCGTGCTGCCAGGCAGGCTCCCAGACATTGAGAAGGCAGGGCCTTACTGAGACATCACTGATGGCGAGAGCAGAGATGCCTTCTCGGTGGGTAGGCAGGCGGGCCACGTGGGTGAGGTGATCCAGGTCCCACAGGATGCAGGTGCAGTCTTGGGAGCCACTCACCAGGAGGCTGAAGGTGACCGATGCTGCCAGGCACGTGACAGCCTGTGTGTGTCCATACAAGGCCTGGAGACAAGAGGCAGACCCACAGCTTATGAGAGGGACTCTCAGTCCAGCTACTTGGGGAGATATCCTGTCCTCCTTTTCACTGTTGGGTCCCAGAGGAGAAAAGAGAGATTCAGGGTGATTCTGTGATCCCAAAGTCTGTGGTATGTGCGCACGTGTGTGTGTGTGTGTGTGTGCACACGTGTGTCCATGCTGGCCTCTCAGCTCAGTTCCATCCATTTCTGGGAGTTGGGGCCCAGCCAGGGTGGATCTGCAGTCCTTTTGTCAACCGAAACAGAGACCAGTAGCGCCCTCTTGCTGTGTGCTCAACTGCACTTGTCTTCCATCTAGTCATAGGCAAGGACACTGATCTGCAAAGTGTGGCGTTCCAACCAGGTGCATAAGCATCATCGGGGAACGGGTTAGAAATACAAATTCTTGGGCCCTGTCCAAGACCTACTGAATCAGAAACTCTGGGGCTGGGGATCCAAAGCATGGGCTTTCACAAGGCCTCCAGGAAACGTTCGTGCTGCTCAAGTTTAAGCATTACGCCGAGGGAGCCTCGGAAACTAATATGCCTCTGCCCACTAAAACGGGAAGAGGGCAGGGAAGTCAGGTCATAGTGAAAAAAACATACGACTTTTCATGTGCGATGGGTCTGGGTTCATAGCCTGTCTGGCCACGTGGCAGCAGGTGACTCAGGGCCCTGGTCCTGCCCCTCCGGTTGGCCTGCGCTGGGTCTGGCCTGGTTCGTAGATGCCCGCGTATCCAAATAGGGCCAGAGCCCTCGCTCCCCTGGACGTGTGCCAGAGGGGCTGGGGTGACCTGACACCCCCAGGCCCACTGCTGCTGGCAACAGTATGGCTTCAACATCGCAACTGTCCCAGAAGCTTCCAGGTAAGCCTGGAAGGATCTGAGAACTCCTGTGTGTGCCCCTGCTGGCGTCCTTTGGAATCTGCCAGAGAAGTGTGGAGGCGGCATTCTGAAACGTGATTACGCTGGCTGGTTGCCTAGTGGTAAATCTCCACCCTCAGGACAGAGGACTGCTCACTCATTTGGGTCAATGAGGCTGAGCATCATTTTTCAAAGCTGTCACTTTGCCCGGTCACCACAATTAAAAGTTCCGCCAGGGATTCCTGTTTGTTTCTAATAGGTCTTAATGTGGCACCAACCAGATGGTGCCGGCAAGGTTCTGGACGTGGCCCACAGAAGACGGTTTGGGTCATCTTAGGAGACTAGAAACTATCTAAATGAAGAGAAAAACAGAGGCTTTGACCGGAGCTCTGATGACTAAGTTCTGACCTCAGGGGCCACGGTGATTCCAAAGCGTGTAAGCCGGGGGACCCTGCAGTCAGGGCTGGGGATTCAGAAGGAGCTCTGAGCCCAAGTGCCTACGTGTGTGCTGTCCATTAATGGGGCCAAGTCTGCTGCTTTCCGAGAGGAGGCCCTGGAGAGTGAGGGGGACCAGCCGGCATGCAGGCAGTGCCCATCCACCGTGAGGCACTCAGCCACCCGCTTCGGGAAAGGCTGGGGAAATCAGCGAAAGAGGACAGCAGATTTAAATGTGTTCTCTACTGGCTCTTTTGTTTTCTCAGAATACGGTAGTCCCCCCCCTTATCCATGGGGGATATGCTCCAAGACCCTCAGCAGATGCCTGAAACTGTGGACAGTACCCAACCCTATGTCTACTGTGTTTTTTTTTCCTATACATACATACCTATGAAAAAAATTAACTTATGAATTAGGCACAGTAACGGATTAATAGCAATAACTAATAATAAAGAATAGTTCTAACAATATACTGTAATAAAAGTTATGTGAATGTGACCTCTCTCTCTCTCTCTCTCAATATCTTATTGGACACTGTACTCACCTTTCCTGTGATGTGATGATGTGAGTTGATGAGATGACATGAGGGGTATGACAGGCACCGTGACACAGTGTTACACCAGTACCGACCTTCTGACAATGAGCCAGAAGGAGGAGCATCTGCTTCCAGGGCGGGGTTGACCGCAGGTAACTGCGACCATGGGAAGTGAAACCAGAACAATGGGGGGGGAGGGGACTACTGCAGTACCTGTCTATATGGCCAGTTAAAATAACTGCATGATGTCATCATACCTAACTAAAGTAGCAAAAAATAAATAAAATAAAAACCTCTGGAAATAACTGCTCATGCTGGACACCTGTTGTGAGATGGGCACTCTGAGTCGTCGGTGACACGGTAAAGCTATGGATAAAGCATCACATCCCTGCTTGGTAATTCTACTTCTTGAAATTTATTTTAAGGAAACAATTAATCAGAAGCAAACAGCAATCTATATAAGTTGTTTTCTGCAGCACTATTTAAAACAGTTAAAATTTGGAAGTAATGTAATTGCCTAGTTTTAGAAGAAATGGTTTATTAAACTGTGGCGCACTGACATAATAAAACAATTGAAATGTAATTTTATGGAAATGGAATAATGCGGAACAAATGAAATGTAAATTATAGAGACTGTGGAAAAGCAGAAACAATTTGATAGGCTGGGCGAAAATAGAATAAACATACCTACACAATGATCAGAATGGTATAAATATGTGTATCTGGGCATGGCAGTATGCAACAAAACTTTTATAGGGATTGGAAAGAATTATTCAACTTTGAAGTGAATTTGACATTTGTCTTTAATGTTGTCATATCTTTCAAAAATAAAACCCTCAAAAAAACTGTTTATGAAACTACTTAATGATGATTTTGTCAACAAGTGGGGGGCAGATCACTGAGCAGCTGGTGGTCTGGGGGAGCCCCAAGGCCATGTCAGCTACCATAGGTAAATGAGAAAGTGTGCTATTTGGCCTAGGAAATAAGAACGTGTGGGATTCTGCATCCTTTCCCTCTTGATTTATAACTAGGAGAGGATGATGAATGGCATTTTTATGCTGTCAATACTGGGGCTTTTACAGTTCATCTTCATTTCTAAAAGGGACCTCAGAGCAGCTGGGGCAGCCCACTTCCCCGACTCCCCAAGGCCAGCTCTGCAGTCAGGCTGGATCTCTGGCTATCCCCAGAGTGGTGCCTGGGAGAGGGGAAGGCTCCACAGAGTAATGCACTGTCTCTTCACTTAAGTCTGGCATTAGAACCCAGCCTCCTGACTGCAGTTCATGGAAAGGAGCAGGGAAACCCAGAACGATGTGAAAATGTGAAAAGGCAGGGCGCTCCGAGGCTGGCTTTGGAGGACCGCCTTGGAGAGTCTGGTGAAGGCAGCCCGCGCGTGGCCCACACTGCTGCCCCAGCCCGGCAGGTGCCATTGCTCCTCAGGATTCACCCGCCCCCTCAGCACTGACTTCCTTCACCTCATGTTCATGAGAGTCCACCGTGCACTGCCCATGCGCTGGCGGGTGGCTTGAAAAGCACCCAGAGGAACCCAGGATCAGTTCCGGTGAAACATGTTCAGTTTAGGAAATCTGGCCCATGGTGAGTTTTGTATGATTCGTTTGGGTTTTCGTTATCTTGGGTCTCTACGGCTAACTATAAAGCGGATGTAAACACAAGTTGCACTGCAGAGTTGAGGAGACCTAGTGGTACTGTCAGGCAAGTTCAAGGGTGCAAAGGCAGGAAGCGTGGGCTTAGAGTTAGGCCGACCTAGATTAAAATGCAAATTCGCTCTTTCTGAGCTTCGGTCTCTCCTGTGCAAGTGGGAATGATAGTGCCTGCTTTACAAGAGGAAATGATTGCACGAGTCGTAGTAAACAGTAAGGACACTGTGCTTGTTCTCAGAGCAGCGGTGGCTCCTGAGACGGGACCAGAATGAGGCCATTGCCCCCTGCTTTTGCTCTATTCCTGCACAACCACTTCTGTTCTGAAACAGCCTTTCCATTTCTGCCTCTAGCACCAGTCACTTAACTTCCTTGCACGGGCTTTTTTTTCAGCAGTAAAGTAAGGACGATAACAGTACGTATTTGACAGGGCTGTGGAGAAGGCAAAATGTTTGGCATAAAATGTCCCTGGCACATGGTCAAAAACGGGCTCTAGCACAAGGAAACTGGTTTCATTGGCTCTGCGGCGCAAGCAGCGTCTCTCATGGAGGCGTGGGTCTCCACGGAGGCGCCTGCCCCGCGGGCTTGACAAATCCACCGTGGCCATGAAACCGTGGCCCTCTCATGGCACAGAGCCGTGGGCTGCCCCCAGTGCCTCACTGTGTTCTCTGCTCCTGAGGGAGGCAGGGCTTTCGGGGCTCAGGGAGTTGGGCCACACTAGGGTGCTGCACCCGCCCCAGGCACCGTCCCCACCGAGGCACCATACCTGCTTGAGGTGCAGGCTTCTTGGGCGGCCTTTGGCTATGCTGAGCTCCCACACACACACCACAGCGCTGGTCCCAGAGGTGATGATCACTGTGGGGGCTGGGCACACGGTACACAGACAGCGGCCCCAGGGAGCCAGGTTCTCGAACGTCATTAGGATCTAGAGGAGACAAGCGGGATGAGCCCTGGTGCCCCGGCCAGCACAGGGCTGAGGTCCAGGACAGGGGGACACAGGGACAAAGGCAGGTCTGGATACTGCTGGCTTGCCTGTGGGCCATGGGAACGGGGGGACATTCACTTGTTCGGGAGGCTGGCTCTGGTGACAAAATCCAGACAGTCCAAGCCTGTCCCCAGGGAGCTCACACTCTAGGGAGTGGGGAGAGACAAGCAAGCAGGAAGTCATGGGGACATTGTGAAAATCCCTTGGGAGCATAGTGAGCCTCAGGAGGCCAACGACAGCCTGAGGAGGTCAGAGACCGCTTTCAGGAGGGGCTGATATCTGGGACTGGTTTCAGGCTGCCTCATGAAGTGGTAGGGAAGGCTGGGGGTGGAGAGGCAGAGCTTGGTGGGCAGGGAGTTCACGCCATGTGATCAGTGGGTGGGAATTAGGGTGGGAGGGGAGGGGGGCTAGGCAAGGAGCCTGGGAGGCTGCCAGGGCCCCAGCAAGAAGTGAGGTCACTGGATGGCCTGAGTCAAGGATGGAGTCATGGTTAGTCAAGACTAACCAGATGGTTGGCTTCTGGCACTGGCTGAATGCTTAGTGACTGTCCTCTGACTCTGAGCCATGACCAGGGCCAGAGGAACGCTGACTTCCCACCCAGGCTGAGTGAGAGTCTGAGTGGCCTCCACGTAGCCGAGTGACCAGCTGGTGGCAGAGACTGCTCTAAGGTGACGGCGTGCACCGAGAACTTGCAAGCTCCACTCCTCCGAACACAGGTTGGAGGCTTGGCCCACAAGGGCCCTGAGCCCAGCCGTATAAACCTCTCCCTCCCAGGCAGGGGGCACGGCCACGTGGAGGCAGTGGGGTGTGGTCAGCTGTGCCTGCTTTGGGCCAGCCCATCCCCTGACTGCCTCTGCCCCAACAGACAGAGGCCGAGGCCCCATGCCTGCCCTGCTCCCTGAGCCAGCCCCTGCATCCCACGCCCACCCACCTTGTCAGAGCCATAGTTCCCCAGGCAGCAGCTGAAGTCATCAAAGCCCCAGCTGAAGGTCCTGTTCCAGAGAGGAGGCAGCAGCACCTTGTTCTTCTCCACGGCCAGGATGCTCTTCTCGGTAGAGACGATGTGGCCAATGGCTCCTTTGGGCGATTCGGAGCCTAGAGAGAAAAGGTACATATCTACCCTGCAGTTAGTATGGTGGAGCTTACACGCCAAAGGACAACACCCCCTATCACTGGGCCCAGACAGGAGCCACGGGAGGTGACCCAGACTTGGCAAAGCACCAGCCTGGGCAGGGGCCACTTGCTCGCCAAGGCACCGCACCCGAGGGCCTCACTCCAGGGGCCGTGTCAGACCCTGGTCCCGAGCTGGGCCCTCCCCTGCCTTCGCACATACATGAAGCTCGCATGTGGCCATGCAGGTCTTCAGTGTCTCTGAGGGCTGATGCCAGGGGAGGAGCGGCTGAGGCTGTCCGGGCAGCCACAGGAGCCTTGGTGGGGCTCTGCCCTTCCTGCCCCTCCTGGGCACCTTATCTAGCAGGGTGGGGTATACCAAAGACACCATTCTTGGATTTGAAGGGAAAAAAAGGACACATCACAAAACCCCAACAAATCCCACCCTATAGTCCTTATACAACTCCAGAATGTTGCCCCATGCAGTGGGATTTCCCCAAAGCTGTGCAGCCCGCAGGTGGCAGACATCAGACTTTACACACACCGTGTCTCCAGGAAGCAGCCGGGCTGGAACTCCCACTGGGCTGTCTGCCCAGGACAGATGCTCTTGGCTAAGGCCCGCAGGCCCACCTGGGTGCTCGGGAGCAACAGTGACCGTGGGTACCACCGAGGGGAGGCTGTACTTCCCTCGGGAAATCTGGGACTTCCTCACTTGGCTTTGGAGGTGAGGAGGTGTGTGTGTGTATAGGAAAGAGAGAGAAAGAGAAAGAGAGAGAAAGAGAAAGAGAGAGAAAGAGAGGTGTGTGTGTGTGCGCGCATGTGCGCGCGCACATATATGAAAGAAAGAGAGGAATGTGTGTCTTAGATAGACAGGTCAGTCTGTCAGGATCTAACAGAGGTGGTTCTGGACATTTCCAGAGCAGAGGCCTCCCCAGATTCCTTCTGTGACTAGAGATACCGCCATCTAAAACCAGACCCCAAGACCCTGAAGGGTCTGTACCCCCGAACCTCCAAAGGAGCAATAGTCGCTGAAGGGACAACTCTGGGACAGGGCGCCAAACAAAGCAGACCAAGTAGGCACCTTTGACTGTGACCTGGGAGGGCTTCAGCGCATGCAGGTTGTAGAAGAAGGGCTGTGGGTGGCTGGGCAGGCTCCCAGGCAGGACAGCATCCTTTCCAGGTGAAGTCTTGCCCACGGTGGTCCTGGCTGGGTGGGGTTTTGTAAAGAGCTGGAGAGACAGAGGACAAACGCAGACCACACAAATCATTAGGGATGGATGGCCTGAGGCGGCGGCGTCCCCACGCAAGTCACAGCAGCACCTTTGCTCTGAGTGCTGCCTGGGCTGGGCTTGCTCCTGACTGAGATGAGCATAAACAGAACTGTCTGGTTCAACCCTCAGATGTTGCAGATAAGGGGCTTGGGGCTCAGAGAGGGGCAGCTACTTTCTCCAGCTCATGGTGCGGGACTAGCAGAAATAGCCCTCCTGGCTGCCAAACTGTCATCTTTTCCATGCTGCCTGGGACAGGATGACCTCATCGAGGAGCCCTGGTCCCTGGCAGAGCTGCATCTCATATCATGGAGTCAGAATGACCCTCTTTCCACTCTAGATCACATGTCTCTCTTCATTTGCTTGAGCTCTTTCTCGTATTTTTTTTTTTTTTCCCTTTCCCTTACAAACTCTCTGCAGGCACATCCATCTGGGCATCAACACAGAATTCTTTAATAGCATCCCTTCAAACATTCCAAAGAGCACAGGCAAACCCCATTAGTGGCCTTTTTTATTTTCATTTTTCTTAGATCTCTGCTGTCAAGTCGTCCCTAATGCCAAACTTTTTGCATAACCAGGCAAAACATGAAGTGCAAGGCCATGCTGCTAGCAGAATCTTGCTGCTGCCACAAAGGGCAGCTGAGGCCAGCTCTCCACCCTCCCCTCCCCAACAAGGCTGTTTTTTCCAGCCATCGGGCCCATGCTCCTCGATGGAAACATCCACTGGGTGCCACAATGGAGGGGGGAGATCTGGCCCCAGCTGGACCCAGGGGCAGAGGCAATGCTCAGCAGGCAGCTGAGGGTGGCGGGAGGGGGTTCTCACAGCAGTCTAGGCTCAGTGACAGCCCTTGATCAGATACTGGTCTACCTAGTAAAGCTGGGTGGGTGATCAATACAAACAGAAATCAGAACAGTGATTTTTAAATGAGCATTAAACAAAGAATGTCCCTCCTTTGCACAGCAGAATGACTAAAGCACCAGAGGCTAGAGGCCTGTCATAGCCTCAGCATGCACAGCCCCTTGATGGCAAGTCCATGGTCCTGAAGTATTTTAATCCTGCCTCTAGTTGGGACCGCTGGAAGAATTCTAATTCTGATGATTACTTAGAAATATTTTTGTAAAAGCTAATATGCTACATCACTAAATAAAATCAGAATCTAAAACTGTGTGCACTCTGTGAGCACACTGATGTGAAAATATTTTTTGCTCGTGGACAAGGGCAGTGAGTATATCATCCAGGGCACAATTGGATGGGGGTAGCTACTATTTTGATTTAATTGCTTTATCTGGATTATTTCATTTCTTGAAATGAACCATTATGCTACCCGAGCTTCTTTCCTGAGATTCTCTCTTTCCTAAGAAGTGCTCCCTGGCCAAACCCACATTTTGGATACATTGTCCATTCTCCAAGTCACCCTTAGGCACTTCTCACATTGCCCTCCCCTGGGAGCTGAACAAACCTGGAGCATGTCACGTAAGACCAGGTAGAAAAGATGTTACTAGATTTGCACTGTAAGATGAGCCCATCCAAGCCTTGTGGTTACATGTGGGTAAGGCTGCTGCCCAAGATGGCCCCAGAATTGGCTGGGCTTACGCACTCATTTCCCAGCATGGCTCCTGACTTCCTAGGCTGAGACCCCAGCCCATGGGGCTACGCTAGTAGCCAAGATGGCTGTCCTTAGGAAGAAAGCCTCTCCACGCTGAACTGAAGTTTGAGGGTCAACAAGGCTGGGATCAGTTAAATAAGTGCTCCTCTTGCCCACCATTCACCAGGATGTCACCATGAACATATAGCCTTATATTGCTACATGACTATCCTGATGCAGGATGGAGCCAGTGAAGCAAAAGGTCCATGTGAGACCCCAGCAACTTCACCAGGAGCCCAGGGGGCAGAACTCAGATACTCTCCCACTGCTGGTGAATGGCATAGGCTTTGGGGCCAGCCAGATGGGGCTAGAGCTCTACCTCTGGCATCTGCGAAAGTGCAACTGTGGGCAAGTTACGTATTCAGCCTCTCTGAGCCTCAGCTTCCTGATCTGTAAAAGAATAATCCCTATACCCAGAGCTTATGAGGGGATTCAATGAGGGAATCATACTAGTAACTAACATTTGTAGAGCACCCATCACGTTTCAGGCACTTTCGAGCACTTAATGTCTCCATTCATTGGCTCTTCACAGCAACTCTGAAGTATAGACACACATATAGACAATTAAATCCTATGGATTTACTGTAGTGTCTGTCACATGTATCACAGGGGAATGTAGTCCTCATTATTATCATTAATGATGTCGTCATCTTCATCAACATCAGATGGAAACAGAGGGGTAAGCCCTGATGTTGAGGGGTGTAGGAAGACCATTTCCCCCTCCCCAGTCCTCTCTTGTTCCTATCCAGGAGAAAATGTCCTCACTCTCACTCCCAAGCTCACAGTGCACATACTCTTTTGAGAAAGCAAGACCAAGAACGTGGATGCTGTACCTGTTTGGGCACCTGTCCAAAGTTGCTGACAAACCCCAGGATGGTGCTCCTGATCAAGGGGTCACTGATGCTGCTGAGGTCCATTTTGTCACCGTAGAAGTAGGGGTGGAAGGTATTAACAGCTTCCACCGCAGCTGACCCCTGCTGCTTGTACCCAAAAATGAGGTCTATCCAGTGGTGGAGGTTGGCACTGACAAAGTCACTTTCCAGAGCCTGGAACCAAAACCCAAAGAGCATGAAAAATGAAGGCCTCTCTTGGACTTGTGAGCCCTCTGCACAGATCACGAGGGGGCACATGCCTCAGGATGCTGGCTCTGCACAGGAAAGATGTGACATCTCACTGAGCTTGATGAGCACTAAGTGGGCAGACATGTGGGCCATCCAATGACCATCCAGTTCCTGCCTCCAGCTAGTGGGAAAAGAGATCTGACTGCTCCTATAACCCTAGCTCGTTCACTCCACGCTATAACCATGAGTTCAGAATATCTATGTCTTGCAGTGATATCTAAACAGAAGGCTGAAAATAAAGTCTTGGGGTCCTGTTGAGATTGATATAAGAAAAAAGGAGAGCTGATTCTAACCAGAGATGTCAGGAGGTTGAGACTAAGTGTAGCAGTTAGGAGAACACGCTCTGGAGCAGGCTGGACCCCAGCCCTGCCATGGACATTTCTTAACATCTCTGTTCCTCAGTGCCTTCATCTTCTTCATCTATGAAATGGGGACAGTAATTGTACCTTCTTTGTGGAATTATATGAGGTTTGGTTTGTGTCCATGCCTGGTGCACAGTGAGCTCCACGTAACGTTAGCTACAATGATTACACTGTGCACCTACTAGGTGCCAGGCACTGGCTTGGAGTTTGATGTGTATTGTTTCTTCCCATCCTTACCATTTCTGTTTCCTTATTATCACTCACCTCCTTTATTTCTTCATGTGGACTTGAGTTACTGTCCTTTATTTTAGCATGGAGAACTCCCTTTAGTGTTTTTTATAGGGCAGGTCTGCTAATGATAAATTGTTTTAGTTTTATATGTCTGGGAATATCTTAATTTCTTCCTTATTGAAGAATAGTTTTGCTGGCTATAAAATTATTGGCTTATAGTCTTTCAGCACTTTGAATATTTCATACCACTGCCTTCTTACCTCTATGGTTTCTTGTTTTTAAAGAAGATTATTTATTTGAGAGAGAGAGAGCATGAGCAAGAGAGCACAGGGTGGGGGTAGAGGGACAGAGGGGGAGGTTTAAGCAGACTCCCCACTGAGGAGGAAGCCTGGCACAGGGCTCGATCCCAGGACCCTGGGATCATGACCTGAGCCAAAGGCAGATGCCCAACCAACTGAGCCACCCAGGTGCCCCACCTCTATGGTTTCTAATGAAATATTAACTATTAATCTTATTGAAGATAGCTTGTAAGTGATGAGTTGCTTTTGTTGCTTTCAAGATTTTTCCTTTGACTTTCCTTTTTGACAATTTATGATGTGTCTAAGTATAAATCTCTTTGAGTTTATCCTACTTGGAATTTATTGAGTATCTTGGATGATTAAATTAATGCTTGGCATCAAAATTGGGATGTTTTTGAACATTATTTCTTCAAATATTCTTTCTGCCCCATTCTCTCTTTTCTTTCTGGAACTTCCAATTTGTGTATGTTGGTACATTTGATGGTGTTCTACAGGTGCCTAGATTCTGTTCATTTTTCTTCACTCATTTCTTCCTGTTTCTCAGACTGGATAATCTCAATTGACCTATCTTCCAAGTTTGTTGATTCTTCTGCCTGCTATTGATCCCTTCTAGTGAATTTTTCATCTCAGTTACTGTACTTCTTAGCTCCACAATTTCTATTTGGTTCCTTTGCACAATTTCTATCTCTTTATTTATATTTTCTCATTGTTATACTCTCCTTTAGGTCTTCAAACATTGTTTTATTTAATGCTTTGAATATATTTACAATAACTGATTTAAAGTCTTTGTCTAGTAAGTCCA
Organism: Mirounga leonina; assembly: GCF_011800145.1. Classification (NCBI taxonomy): domain Eukaryota; kingdom Metazoa; phylum Chordata; class Mammalia; order Carnivora; family Phocidae; genus Mirounga; species Mirounga leonina. The sequence goes on along the minus strand of NW_023270265.1, from coordinate 14,383,695 downwards.
AAGTTTAGGCTTCCTTAGAGATATTTTTATTGACTGCTTTTTTCCCTCTGTATGAGCCATACTTTTTTTTCTTTACGTGTCTCATAATTTTTGTGGAAAACTGGACATTTTAGATAATATGATCTGTCAACTCTGGAAATCAGATTTCCCCTCCCCAGGGTTTGTTGTTGTTACTGTTATTGTTGTTTGTTTGTTTAGTGACTTTTCTGAACTAGATCTATAAAGTCTATATTTTTTGTTGTATGTGGCCACTAAAACCTCTTCTCTGTTAGCTTAATGGTCATCTTATGATTGGATGAAGATTTCTTTAAATGCCTAGAACCAGCTAGTATTCCAGTCTTTGCCTAGGGAGGGGCTTTGTGTGCATATTAGGGCATAGCTTTAGCATTCAGCCAGGCAGAAGCTGCCTTAAAAACTCTGAGTTTACCTCATATCCCGCTTGCACAGAGCCTCAATTTCAGCCAGAAGTGAAGCTTAGGACCTTAGGAGCATGAACACAGCCTTGTGCATGAAAGCAGCCCTACAGATGTGTGTGTCCTTCTAGATTTCAGGGATTTTTAAAAAATTTTTTTTATTATGTTATGTATAGTCACCATACAGTACATCATTAGTTTTTGATGTAGTGTTCCATGATTCATTGTTTGCAAATAACACCCAGCGCTCCATGCAATACATGCCCTCCTTAATATCCTTCACTGGGCTAACCCATCCCCTGACCCCCCTCCCCTCCAAAACCCTCAGTTTGTTTCTCAGAGTCCACAGTCTCTCATGGTTCATCTCTGCCTCTGATTTCCCCCCCTTCATTTTTCCCTTCCTTCTCCTAATGTCCTCCATGCTATTCCTTATGTTCCACATATGAGTTGAAACCATATGATAATTACTTTCTCTGCTTGACTTATTTCACTTAGCATAATCTCCTCTAGTCCCATCCATGTTGATGTAAAAGTTGGGTATTCATCTTTTCTGATGGCTGAGTAATATTCCATAGTATATATGGACCACATCTTCTTTATCCATTCGTCTGTTGAAGGGCATTTTGGCTCTTTCCACAGTTTGGCTATTGTGGACATTGTTGTAATGAACATTGGGGTGCATATGGCCCTTCTTTTCACTACATCTGTGTCTTTGTGGTAAATACCCAGTAGTGCAATTGCTGGGTCATAGGGTAGCTCTATTTTTAATTTTTTGAGGAAACTCCACACTATTTTCCAAAGTGGTTGTACCAACTTGCATTCCTACCAATAGTGTAAGAGGGTTCCCCTTTCTCCACAACCTCTCCAACATTTGTTGGATATTTTGAAGTTGTTTCAAGGCCTCCTAATAAGTAGCTCATTCCCTAGTTTTTCCATTTAAGCTTTTTGGTTAGTCTATTGTTTGTCCAATTATATCCACTGCCTCTGGCAGCCACAGTGTTGAACAATTGTCTCTGGTTTATTTTTTCACAAATGTCACCAAAGGAAAGGCTTTTGTACTATGCAGGCTTTGAGATCAAATAAAGACGGCCTTGCTGGTGGGGACTTTCAGGGAACCACTAACAGGTCAAATAATGACAGTTCTCTGGATACGGGGCTTTGAAGGAGCTCCAACCCCATTCTTCTCCCTCCAATGACTGCTAGGTTGTTGGTTTCCACTGTTATTGTGGGCTGTTGGTTTTCAAAGCTACTATGGAGTTGAATAGGAGAAATGAGTATAGTGTAAGTTAAAACACCACAAAATTTGCTGTCTTTACAAAGATTCAGCCATTTTTCTCAAAGGAATACTCCCCTGATTTTACCAAGCCTCTGTTTAATTTCCTGAGTTCTGAAGAGTTTTTTTATGACCATCTTTGCCATTATTCTTATTACTTTTATGGAGTAGAAGATTTTCAGAGATTCCTACTCTAATAATTTTCACTGACATTGATCATTAACATCCGAACCCACTCCAACCTAATCTTTACTCCACCAAAAGAGGTCTCCCCACTGTTGTCACCACCCAGTTCCCCTTGGTCACACCTCTAACCTATATCTGATGGCATTGAATTTCTCTCCTTCATAGCACTTTGTGCAGTTATAATTTCCTTGTTATTTGCATGGTTATTTCATCAAGCTGCCTCCCCGCTAGACCACTGGCATCTGCAGACCTGTAGAGTGAATCTGCTCACTCAGCCCAGGCTAAGAACTTTTCTGAGAGCACCTTGGCAGAGAGCTGCTGCCACCTGAAGGTTAAGTTCATCTCTGGTCCAACTACTCAAGACCAGTGGGTTGTGGGAGAGATGCCTACCATTACTACATTTCCAGAGGCAAGGATAAACCAGGGAAGAATTTTCTCCTTGCCAAGGGAGAAGGCAGAAGAAAGAATACAGCTTTGTTTTTACTAGTCAGGCCCACCCCAGATTTTTTTCTTTTTAGGTACAATATACATATAATAAATTTCACCCTTTCCAAATGTATAGTTCAGTGTGTTCTGACAAAGGCATGCAATCATGTAACCACCACCATAACTGAGATATAGGACATTTACATCAACTCAAAATGTTCTCTTGTACTCCTTTCCCATCACCCCTACTCCAGACTTTAGTAACTACTGATCTGCCTTCTGTCCCCATAAGTTTATCTTTTCCAGAATGTCACATAAATAGAATCCCATAGTATGTAGCTTTGAGTTTTGGTTTCTTTTGCTTAGGATAATGCTTTTGAGATTAATTTGTGTTGCTCCATGTATCAGTAATCTATTTCTTTTTATTGCTAAGTAGTATTCCATTGTGTGGCTAAATCATTTGTTTATCCATTACCAGTTGCTGGATATTTGGGTTGTTTTCAGTTTTCGATAAGTATCAATAAAACTGATGCATATTTTTGTGCATGCTTTTCCATGGACATGTCTTTATTTCTCTTGGGTCAATATATACAATTGGAATTGCTGGGTGATAAGGCAAATGCGTCTTCAACTTTATAAGAAACTACTAATTTTTTTCCAAAGCGGCTTTTCCATTTTATTTTCCTACAAACAATGTGTAATGAATTCTGATTCTCCCTATTCTTGCTTACTCTTGGTTTTGTCAATATTTAAAATTTTAGCCACTCTTGTAAGTATGTAATGTCATCTCCTGTGGTTTTAATTTATGTTTCCCTGATGACTAATGATGTTGCATGTATTTTCATGGTTTATGCTAATGCATGTATTTGATCTAGGATATGTGTCCCAAAATAGCCTCTACCACATCAACCTCTCTGGTTAAGAAGCCAAGTATTCCCCAGTCCTGGCAAACCCTTTGGCCAGTAGGAGCCCTTCAGGGCCTCCAGCCCCTCTCTGAGCTATACTGAGCAGTATGGTCCAGGCATAGCCCTGCCTACAGGGCCAGCGAAAGTCACTGACTTGACCTCCAGGGCATCCAAAAAAAGGTCTGAATTTGCTTCCCCCAGTGATTCCCACAACAAACTGGCACAAGGGCAAAGTCTAATGGAACTCTTGAAAGAGCCCAGAACACAAACTTTTTCCTGTTAACCTGGAGCATGGAGCCTAGCACTTTCTCTGGGCTCTCTAGACATAAGAGCCTCAGAAATGCTTGTCACTAGCCCTCTGCTTGCACAGAAAGCCTCCATGGAGATTAAGAAAATACTGCGGTCTTCATTCAGGATGCCAGGGCCTCTGATGTGACCCTGGTCAACTCACCTGTCTGTGCAGGCTGATGAATTTCCGAGGGTCCCCATCAGCCCAGGGAGGGAGTTGCACGTCTCCCAGTGCTGTCCCATCCTGCATGCAGCCTGAGTGGGGTGAGAAACAGCAGAGCTTTGGGTAAATGAGAGCCCAAACTGGGCTAGGAACCAGGGGGAATACACACTGTGCTATCTAGGACTTCTGATTCCAGGCAGATCAGGCTAAGAGCTATGTCCTGCACAGGCTTCACTACTTCCTGCTTCTTCTGTCTGGTGTGTCCTTCCACACATCTGCCTGGAATATTCCTTTGACTCTCCACGAGGCCCTCCTTGCTTCCCAGGCAGGTTTGTGCTTGATTCACAAGTCCTATAAAATGGCAGTGATGTGGTCATTGTTGTCTTCCTCCCTACTATTCTGTGCCTTTTCATCTGGGTGCTTTCTATCCAGCGCTAGAGCACTAAGGAGATAATCACACTAACAGTAAAAGCTATCATATTTTGAGCACCTAACTCTATGCCAGGGCACTATGCTAGGTGCTTGGCACACATCGTCTTATTGAATCTTCATTTAACTCTATAATTTATGCATTTTCTCTCCATTTTTAAAGTGAGGGCAGCAAGGTTTTTAGAGGCAACTTCCCCAGACATTAGAAAGAGTCTGGGTCCAAGCCCAAGTCTCTCTCCTACCCATTAGCTGCACAACCTTGGGCATATTGCTTAATCTCTTTGGGATTCCCTTTTCCTACCTGTTACCCACCCCCACCCCCTCAGAGGCTGGAGAAGGATTAAAAAAGAAATACGCATAATGTGCTTAGAAAAACTCCAGGCATATGATGGTTGCCCAATAAACATCAGTTACGGTCTTGCTTAAACCCTCCAGAGCCTTCATGGTGCAACTAGAATAAAACCTTCCCCCCTCTCTCTGCCTACAGGTCTGTGCCTGATATGGTTTTCTTACTAGCCAGTCTCAGCTCACCTGTCACCAACTCAGGTGGTCCTTCCTGGAGACCAGAATAACACAGGGCCCTGTGAATCACTCTTGAACCATTTTCCTACCTTCTTTCTTTATAACAATTCTCAGCATCAGACAGTATTTCACTTACATAAATATGTTTATATTTTCTCTCCCCTTCCTCCCTCCCTGTACAGAATGCACACACCTTCAGCACAGTTGGTTGCAGGAGGCCCAACTAAATCCCTAATGCCTAAAAAAGTTCCTGCATGCCCCTGTGTGCTGTTTGGAGGAAGAAGGAGGGCCCCGAGGAAGGGGAGCTCTGGGGCACAGGTGTGTGCTGGTGACAGTTCATGAGTGCCCTCCACAGGGTGAGTGATCCCCTCCCCCTTCCTCTGGGCGGAAAGTGGCCCACACCCTGCCTCGGGCTCTGACCACATAGCCCCTTCCACAAGTCACCCTGACACTTGCAGCGAGGCTCCCAAGGTCCACACACAGCCACCAGGGGACCTGCTTACAGGGGCCTCCTGAAATTGTTGTTCCTCTTGTAAACCAGTGAGAAGGCAGAGTTCATCCTGAAGCACAGGAAAGAGGAAGGACCACCAGCATCCCCACACAACCACCCTTAGATGCCATGCAGCAAGCAGTCTCTCCCAGGAGACCCAGAGAGTCCAGGTTAACCCATTTGTGGGCCATGGAGGAAAAGGAGGCCCCAGAGGGGATGGGGTTTGCCCCTGGTCCCGCAGCAGGGCAGTGCCAGACCTGGTTAATAGCAGGGCTTCTCACTGCAGATTGAGGCCTGGGACCCTCATAGGACGGGTGGGACTGTGGCTCAGAACCATCCTGGCAGCCCGGGGCCTAGGGTCCTTCCTTGGCTCCCACCTCGACATTGAGTGCCGCCATCAAGGGGAGACCTCACAACAACCACGCTGGTTTGGTGAAGGGCCTGTTCACTTAGTTGCCCAGGAAAGGTACTGCTAACATTAGTCATTACCTGAGCTTCGGGGGAGTGATCCCTGCCCTGCCTAGCCCACCCCGGCCGCACCCCGGCCTCCACTCACCGAACTCCACGGCATTGCAGTTGATGAGAAACTCAGGCAGGTAGAAGAACTCTGGAGTCAGCTCCCTGACGTCACTCATGTTCTCTCTGGAGGCCGACTCCCACGCGTTCTTCACACTGTGGAACATTCTGTCTGCCACATCAAAGCTTCCGCCCTGTGAGGAAAAGGAGCCAATGTGATCATCTGTGTGTGGTGAGAAAGATGGGCAGGCACCACCTGGGTGGGCCTCTCTTTGTCCACGGCCCCTGAGACGTGGGTTTCCACCATCCATTTACTCCCACATATGTTCGTTCTCCGCTCTGTGCATGCGTGCCATGGTTTCTTCGTGCCTCTGGTCACTCAACCATTCTGTGGACCCTTGCACTGATTATCCCACAGAGGATACATGATGCACTGTTTAGTCTCCATTTTAGAAATCCAGGCTCAGATTAGAGACAGGAAAAGCAGAGTCATTCATCTGACCATTCCCCACATTTGCTAAGGGCCCGCTCTGAATCAGGCACAGACAGGATACAAAGAACCCGCTACAGGACAGAGAGCAGGTCAGCCATTCCATGTGGGATCGGGGCAAGTTTCTTGGAGAAGTGGACCCTGGTGAGTTTGCAAGCCTAGTGACAGAGAAGACCGCAGAGTGTTCTGAGCAGAGGCAAGGCCAAGGCCAGGAACAGAAGCAGAAGCAAGCGGGCTAGGTCAGGGCCCTGCGACATCTAACAAGAGAGAACAGGTATGAGGATGAACAGCTGGAGGTACACCAGCCTCCCAGAGACAGGAAGCTGGCCCATGAAGATAAGATGTCTGTCCACTCTCCATGGCCAGCCCTGGTTCCAAGGCCCATTTCCACAGGTGGCCTGATGCATCTCAAGCTTGGCAGCTAGGATTGGACCAGGTAAGACTGAAAACAAATTCTTTCCTTGGATTCTCTGCTCCTCTCAACTGATCATCAAATCTCTTTAGTTGGTGTTACCCTATTTATCAGGTGGCCTTGGGGGCTGGGAGGAGGAAGAAAGTCTGGTTGGAAGAATGAGGATGCTGGGGGCAGAGGGACTTCAGGAAAGAGGTTCTAAAGCGGGCTTTGGGTCTGCGTAAGTTTAGGGACACCCCAAAAACACCTGCCTGGGATTGGATACTTCACTTGTCCCCATCAAAGCTGGGCCTTTGTTCACTCAGAACTTGTCCTCCTTTTGCCAACTTCTGCAGAGTTCCTGTGGCCTGAGAACAAATGGGTAGTGCCCTCCTCTTCTCGGGGACTGAGATTTCCCATCAGCATTTACCTAAGGAAGCTTTGGGGCAGCTGCAGGAGCGGATGAAGGGTAAAGAAGGGCCACAGCCTCCCCTTGGCAAGTCTGCCCCATGGTAGGCACTCTATACAGAGATGTTGGCTCTTTATTCTCACAGCAGGGGTGTCAGGAAGGAATTGTACTTCCATTTTGCAGACCAGAAAACTGAAGCTCCTCAAAGTGTACTGGTTTTCCCAAAGCTATCAAAGCAATCAATGGCAGAACTGGGTCAATCCCATGGATGCCCCTCCAAAGTATGCATTCTTTGCCCTTGTGTCAGTTTATTGGGGGAATCCCTGGGCCTGGGGCAAACGTGATCTCCTACGTGTGGGGCAAGGGTCTCAGCTCTTTCTGCGAAGGGAGAATCTGCCACACTCCTGAGGCAGGCTACATTTGGGCATCTTGGTGGGCCGGTCAGTTTTCTGAGTCAGACTTGAGGATCCAGGGAGGCCCGTGGGTCATTCTCTGCACATGGATAGGGACACTGAGAAAGCCAGTTGCCCCTGGAGTTGCAACAGAACACCCTACCTGGGCAGCTTAAGGATGTGGCTTTCCTCCAAGGTCGCTTTGCTCTTGGGGTGAAATTAGGGGATGATGCCCACCATCAGATTCAAATTGAAATGGAAACAAAATAGGGGGAGAGTGTTTTTAAATAAATCTGCACCTAACAAGTGGCTCATTGAAACATATTAAGAGCTTTGCATATTTAATCTGCAGCCCGAGCCTTACATCTGCAAGAGATTGATGCCTTCTCGTCCTCCCGGACTCCTTTTGCAGCTTTTATGAATGCTGATGGTAATCTCCTGAGAAACAATATAATTTGGTAATAAAAAGATTACCTGTATTAAATAAAAATAATATATACATAGGAAATATTGTTAGTGCTACAAATCTGGTTAAAGATATTACCACAAAGAAAAATGTTATTTTTTTCACAGCTGTCTAATGCATTTTAGCAAAAGTAATATCTTTAAAACTAAAGCCTGTATTATTTATAAAGGAAGCAATAACTGATTTTCCTATTTCCTATATTAATAAATGTATTTGCATACATTTGTTTCAAAATTAATGGGTTTTCTCACCCCTGCAATACAAAAGAAACGCCAAATTCCCTAGAAGAAAAAGTGGAGCTACTTTGTTGCTTGTACTGTAAGCCTGTGGGTGGACATAGACTCTGGGGGCCGCCAGCAGTGAGTCTCCACCAGGACTCGATTCTCAGGAAAGGAAGGAAGGAGAAAAGGAAGGGAGAAAAGGAGCGAGGCAGGGAGGCACAATGAAGGTCTGCAGAGCGCCACCATAAGGAAAGTCCAAAACAAAATAAAATAAAACCACAACAAAATTAAGTCTAGAGACTGGATGTAAACCAGATGATCAGAGAGAATTATGGAGCCAAGATTTGCTCCTAAATCTATTCTGCAGATATCCTTGAGTATCAAGAACAATGAATCCTACCTGTATCCAACATGCTGAAAAAAATAATAGTGATATTATCATTATCAACGAAGGAACAACCTCTCGTTGGCAGAAAACTTTTCCCATGTGATGTTAAAAGGCTAGAAGACAAGGCAGCCAAGGCTGGAGGTTTCCGAGGCAAAAGGTACAGGCTTTGGATTTTATGTCCAACTGATATCACTCCTTCATGAAGAAGCCAGAAAGATATTCTGAATATTTAAGGGCTCAGAAACAATATAACCCTAAGTATCCTCCCTCAGTTCAAACACTTCCTAGAGGTGCAAAATTTTGCAAAGAGTTGAATCAAAATTAAAAGCAAAATAATGGGGCGAGAAATGGCCAGTAAGGACTTCTGTTGGACATTGGCAGGAGTTCAAATCAGAAGAAAGTCCGTTATCATGGTACATCTATTAAAACTGGAAATGGTCTTGAAAGGAGTGTTCTGTGTCAAAGGCACTACTCCTGTGTGCACCTGTATCCCTGGGTAAGCATTTCAAGAGCGACATTCTTAAACCCCTCTCCAGTGCAGGCAGGGAAACTATCTTAAAAAAAAAAACCACTCAATTGTTGACCAAGACCCGCAGGGAGTACAGCAACTACATGTGCTCAAGGACACTTAAACACAGAGATTGGTACGCTACGTGCTAGAAAGTCTGTTCTTCCTTTCCCGTGGGACTGACCCGAGTCAACCCACCGCCACATCCAGGTAATGGGATTGGTTTTATGAGGAGGCTGACAACCCATTGTCCTGGCAGATGTTCTTTCTGGTAATTTACAAGTATCCCATGTAACCAATCCACTTACAGGACCGTGTGTGCACATCAGTTGGTCTAAGCTGCTGCCCTCTGTCCTTCAAAGAGGGCACCCCAGCTGGGCAACCAGGCAGACTTGCACGGGAGTTTCCGCACTCCTGGCAGTGTGAACACCAGGGAGTTTCTTAAAGTCTTAATGTCTCTCACACTCTCCTCTGTTGTGGGTGTGCAAACATGTGTGAGCACGTGAGTGTGAGTGTGCCTGTGTGCATGAGGTACCTCCGGCAGTGCCAGGCGTGCAGGAAGAGGTGTTCCAAGAGCCCCGCCCCGAAGCCTCTTTCCCTTGGCAGACTGGGAACAGAGGAGCTCAGCTGGGGGCCCCAACCTCAGTGTGCATGGGGAAGGTAACCAGGGGCTCCGAAGAAGAAAAAGAAAATTTAAAAGTTACTGGAAGCAGAAGGTGGGTCTGGGGGGAAGTGAGGAGGGGTGGGGTCCTGGGACAGGGGCTGGAGGAAAAGAGCAAGCCCATCATCTAGGCAATTTTGAGACCCCACCACCACCAAAGAAATAAAGGGGCCAACGTGTGCAGTTGAGAAAGAGCTGGGCTCGGCCCTTGGCAGGTTTCTTCAGAAAAGTGCCAGGCTCTAACACCCCACTTGGTAAGCTGAGCTGTCGGTCCAACAGAGAATTTGGGAAGCCTGTGTACCAGCTGGGCTGCCTTGTCAGTCTTGCTCTCCATGGAGGGTGGGCTGACCCCCAAGTAGCCATTAGGTTTCCTTCCTGGAGGATGTGGACATTTACTCAATAGACAAAACCCACAAAAGTTTTGAAAAGCCTGCTGCCTACTCTTATGGGGAGGAGGGTGGACATACATGGAGCATTTAGAAACCAGCCAAAGGGCTCCCATGCTGTAGCTCACCTCATCTTTACCACCTACTGAGGCAGGGGTTATTTTATTTTATTTATTTTTAAAGATTTTATTTATTTATTCATAAATAAATAGAGACACAGCGAGAGAGGGAACACAAGCAGGGGGAGCAGGAGAGGGAGAAGCAGGCCTCCCATGGAGCAGGGAGCCCGATGCAGGGCTCGATCCCAGGACCCCGGGATCATGACCTGAGCCGAAGGCAGATGCTTAACGACTGACCCACCCAGGCACCCCGGCAAGGGTTATTTTAAAGGAGGAGGAACAGAGGCCCGGTTATTCAACACTACCAATTAGAAAGTTCTAGAGCCAGGACTTTGTCCCAGGTCTGCCTGTCTCTATTACATGAGCCTTTTTGAATGCTCCTTGTTGAGTCAGCATAATGCTAATTGTGCCTTTGCTTTGGACACAGCTCCAGCCGGACCCATGGCCTGGCACCCGTGGAGCTCCCGCATGGACCGCTCGGGCGGTTCTCGGTTCTCTCTGCAGTTAGCATCTGTCTTACACGAAAACCAGCCATCTCGCCTTAGGTGGTTCAGAAAACCCTTCCCCACTGCTGGTAACAGCCGCCGTCATGCGGGCTGTGACTTAATTAACACAGCACTTTATTTCAGGTTCTTATTAAATGTAACAGCAGCTGCAGCAGCACTGCTAATGTGCCCTCGCTGGGGCGCTGCCGCCTGGCTCTGCCCTGCCCAGGCGAGTCTGGTCGCCGGCCTCCCGGCCACTGCTGCTCTTGCCGGGGCCGGGACAGGTTGCTCTCAGGCCCCGGCTCCAGGTGGGCGAGATGCCCGAGAGTGAGGCATGCCGGGAGCCAAGCCTCTGGGGGGCTGCGGTCTCACACCTCCACGGGGCGGGGATAACAGCGCCCGACCGGCTTGCGTCTCATCCCACGACTTGTGCGTGTCACCTGCTCGGCTCGCACTGCCCCTACGCCGGGTCTTCTGGATTGTGAGAGTCTGTCATCGTAATACCAGGTTTGAGGCAGAAGATCAAACATGGCAACCATAGAGGAATGCAACGATTCCGAGAGCAGCCCAAAGTTAGTAAGATGCAAAAGTGAAGGGACCATAGCACACCTTCCACCCAGGGATCAGAATGTGCTGCATGGCACTTCTAGGCCGTGTATGAGAGCCCCTCCTTCTAACCACAACCCACTCAGGGGGCAGGCCTCATTGCCCAAGGAACGCCGCGTCTGCCTCTCGACAGTGCACCGGGCCACACCGGGTACAGCGCATAGACACACGGCTCTCCGCACCAAAGGCGATTCCTCCCGCCGAGCCATCAAACGAGCAAGCAGGTCACTCTGGCTCATTCACACTCATAGGCAAGAGGCAGAGCTTACTTCATGCAGAATGGGGAAGCATGCCTTTGTCATGCTGACTCCTGCATGCACACCTGGCTCTGGAAACCTGGCATTCTCAGTTCCCTGCTCTCCAGATAAATAAAATAAGAAGGGCTCATGCCTGGATTCTGCACCTTCTCCATCTTTCTTACTCTTCCCTACCCCATGGTTCATGCTGGGGAATGGAAGTCTAGTCTATCGAGAATATGGTGAGGCTCCTTTCCTTCTCACCACACAGGGGTGAAGCAAAGGTCTCTTAAGAAATGAGCCTGCCCCCGGAAACAAACTGAGGGTTGTTGGAGTGGGGGGTAGGGGGGAGGGATGGGGTGACTGGGTGATAGACACTGGGGAGGGTATGTGCTCTGGAAAGCGCTGTGAATTGTGCAAGACTGTTGAATCTCAGATCTGTACCTCTGAAACAAATAATGCAATATATGTTAAGAAAAAAAAAGAAGAAGGTAGCAGGAGGGGAAGAATGAAGCAGGGGAAATCGGAGGGGTAGACGAACCATGAGAGACGATGGACTCTGAAAAACAAACTGTGGGTTCTGGGGTGGAGGGGGGTGGGAGGATGGGTTGGCCTGGTGGTGGGTATTGAGGAGGGCACGTTCTGCATGGAGCACTGGGTGTTATACACAAACAATGAATCATGGAACACTACACCTAAAACTAATGATGTAATGTATGGGGATTAACATAAGAATAAAAAAAAAAAAAAAAGAAAGAAATGAGCCTGCCCCCTAGGAGACAGGGTGGGACAGAAGAAAGAGCCTGACTTCAGGAAGATGCCAGAACATTCCTAAGGAAGTTTTTGAAGGCCCCAGGACTCCCACAGGAGAGCCAGGTGCATTTCCCCCCAGATGTAGCCTTTTACCCATTCCCTTGGGAGCTAAAATTCATCTTTTATTCTAAGGAAAAAGCAGAACACTGTGGGGTTTTCTTATGACACACTAAAAGAGTCAGTAAAAATCACACATGGAGAGCCCAAATGATTTCAACACAGATGGGCCAACAGCCACAGATAGCTCGAACCAGGAAAACCTGGGAATCACATCAGACTTCAACACGGGAGTCAAAGGGCTGGAGCTAATGTGACTACATGTGAGCTACCCAAAAACAGATAAAATTGGTTCTGACCACCTTGCACTGGTTTAGACCATCTCAAACCAGTTTGGCGTGGTCATCCACGGATCAAACTAGCTAAAAAGCAAGCTCAAACTAGGTGTGACCAACTTCGGAGTGGCCTTAACCCAGTATCTCTGTGGGTTTGTAGCACACCTGTTCCATCTGGCTCCTGCCATCCTGGAATGCTTCTCTGCAGTCCAGACTGTCTTGAATTAGCTTAGCCCAGAGCAGACCAGCTTGGACAAGTTCAGGCTTGCTCAGATTCTATCTGGCTGATTGCAGGGAAAAGAAGTGAAGTAATAATGATTGATCACCTATGCAGTGTCAGGCCCTGAGCTAGGGGCTTTACCCACATTTCCTCATTTAATCTCAACAGCTCAGGGAGCTGCGCATATTTAACCCGCATTTCCAGAGGTAAAATCACTTGCAGAAGATTCTCTATCTGTCAAGTAGCAGAGCTGGTGCATAAATGTCACAGCTGATGCCGTGTCAAGTTCACTCTGCCTCCTGCCCATGTGAGAGGACCCTTAGTAACAGGCAGAGATGGGGCTTTAGAGCATTAGACTGAAGGGACAAAAGAAAGCTTTTAAAGCATCCAGAACTGCCTGGAGGGAATGCCGCAGCGGAACGCATCACCATCATCATCGACAGTGATCATGGCTTCTTGTGGATTAATGAGCAACATCTGGATGGGATTCCTGGCACGGGCTATAGCTCTGGGACCGTTTGTTCTCAAACCAAACTTACTTAAAATGCTTGTTGCTGAGAAAGGCTCAGGGGAAGCACACTTATTATTTTTGAGTGAATTTCCAGGGAGAGGAGGTTATACAATGTCTAGACAATCCCTGCCTTTAAGGAGAGAGAACACTGTGCCAAGACACAGAAGACAGGAGGGATTTTGTTCCTAATTGGAGAAATCACCTTGACTTTGCCTACCCGTTCCTACCTAGGGCTCAGGAGTTGGATTTAGTGCTGACGCGGCCTTTGGTCTCTCAGGTCCAAGGTATCTGACCACAAAGAGTGGCCTTTTGGTGAGGTCAGACTAAAACCCCACAATTCCTGGAACACTCGCACTTTCTCTTTGATGAACTTCACTATCGGAGTAAGTCTGTGCATATTCGTGGCCTGTTGCCCACCATGGCTCATGCCTTCCTCTTCGTAGGACACTTGCGAGGCCTGGAGCAGGTCAGGCCCTACACTTGGGCTGTGTGCTGCATTCACTTGGGGGCTGACTGAGCCAGCTGGCTGCAGCTGGGCTACCCGGTGGCTCTCCCCAGTCAAAAGCTGTGCCCCTGGGACAACCTGGGAAGCAGGATCCCAGTGATAAGGTCAGAAAGAAAAGAGAGAAAATAAACTTCTTGGCTGCCTGCAAAGGACTCTATCCCAGCAATCCCACGTGCCTTGGACAGTACCACCCACTCAGAGCCAGACTTGCTTACTTCACACAGTGTGGGGCTGAGGTAAAACAGAAGGGGGCCCAGCTGTATTTGAATTTCAGATAGGAAATTTTTTAGGATAAAAAATTCACTGTTTATCTGAAATTCAAATTTACCTAGGCATCCTGTTTTTACTTGTGAAATCTTGCAACCCTAAGCTGGCATAATGAATGGTCTCTTGGTTTATGGGTGGCTAAGTTGGTTAGTTTCTTTCTCTGGTTCAGCTATTCGTTATTCAAATACTTCGTCCTTTTAAGCCTTTCAACTTGTACTTAGCATGGCTGTCTGCATTCTGTAGTTACAAGTGGTACTCTTTCAGTCTTCCTTCTTTGTGCTTATTTTTCTAATTTCTGACCACCTACCTTCAAGGAAGTCTTCCAGGTTTCTGCTTTTCCATTTCCACTAAAACCGACTTACGTTAAGTACTTTTTCCCCATATCTCTCATTCCTTATTTTTAGAGTCTGCCTCAGCCGGCTGCCCAGAATCCTGGAGCCAGCATCAAGTGGGAATCACTGGCTGAAGGTTGGCTTTCTAGCCGGGAGATCCCTGCTTCATCCAAGCCCAGCCCTTAGTCTGTGCGATATAGTTGTGTGTGTGTGTGTGTGTGTGTGTGTGTGTGTGTGTGGAAGGGAGAGCTCACCTGCAGAGAGCAGAAGGCCTGGGTATAGGGTGGCATCCGGACCAGGTAGGAGGCGACAATGATGGCCGAGGAATAGTGAGTACAATAGTGGCACTGGACAGTCATGTCTCCTGCAATGAAAGGACATGTCTGGAGCGGATTTCCCACCTGTGCTGGGACAGACTGTAGACAAACAGGATCTACGATGCTCAAGCATAAGCAGCGGGCACAAGCCCTGCTCAAGAGAGCACCTGCAGGCCATTGCAGCCTTGGTTCTGCTCGCAGACGCCATTATGATTTGGCCAGTAGCCATGGTGATGAAAAGCCCATTCAAGACCCTCAGCTGCACCCCCGAGTCCTCAGTGTTCTACTCCCAAGAATGTGGGCAGGGTCAGTCTCTGGGAAGCTGTACTCAGGATTTGTGGGGAGACAGTGCTTTGGTCTTCTGGGTTAAGGGGTACGTAGAAAGCCCCAGCGTGCCTACAATCCCACCAGCGCAGTCGGCAAAGGCCTGAACCAGCTCCCTGCAGTGAGTGCTCAGCCATCTTGCCGCCAGCCCCATGCCCAGCCTAAAGCCCTCCCTTGTGCCACGCAGGAGCTCTCTAAGTTGGATGTTTGGGAGGTTGGTGGAGGAACTTGTACAGGGTCCCAAACGCAATGGGCAGCTCAAATGCACACCCAGGGTGAGATGGGAGAAAACGGTGAGATCCCATGCTCCCCTCCCTGCTTCTGTGGAAGGAACCCAGCCACGCCTGGCAGCCAGAGGAACCGCACCCGGGTGGGGGACCCGAGAGGGGTCCTAATGATTGAGCTTCAGCCTCAGGAGGGAATAAGCAGGGCAAGGAGGGTCTGCCCAACCATCCACATCCTCCCATCTCCCCTGAGCGAGTCTGAGTGCCAGCCCCACACAGCGCAGGGGTCCCGGGCGGGTCTCTGTGGGGCTGTGCAGGAGGCAACAGGAGTCTCCCTGTCCTGCTGAGAACCTGCTCACCAAAAGCAGTGTCTCGGCCGTGTAAGCCTTTCCAAAGCACAATGCCTCTGGTTCCCAAGGGAATTTTTCATGGTTCATGGATGCCTGCTCCTTCTTTTAAATTATATGCTTATTTCAAAGTATTTCAGAAAACCAAGAGAGCTAGCATCAAATGCATGACAAAAATTTCCTTTTAAAATACGTTCATCAAAGTTCAGAAGTGAATAGACCTAAAGAAAAAAAAATTAAGGCAATAGGAGTTCAAGTCGCATGCGAATGTGGCAAAAATTATAAATGTGATGTGCAGATGAACAAAGTTTGGGAAGTAGATTCTACAGTCAAGACAAATACAGGCTCCACCATTTAGAAGCTCTGATCTTGAATGCGTTGCTTGAATTCTCTGAGTTTAATTCCCTTCTCTTTGAAACGGACCACTGTATTTAAGGCTGGCCTATGCCTGGAATATACAAAGTGCTGAATGAATGTACTCTCTGAGCCTGGCAGTCCCTAGGTCTGGACGTAGTAGCTCTTAGCATGGTAGTTCCCAGTCCACCCTGCACCTCACCACAGCCTTACTTAAATCAGAATTTCTAGAGGTGGGGCCTGGACATCAGTATGTGTAAAACCTGCCCAGGTGATTCTTCCATGCAGTCAGAATGCAGACCAGCAGACTAGAGCTATTCCCTATCCCAATATAATTGCTTCCACACTAGGTGAGAGCCTAAATTGTTACCAACGACCGTTTCAAGGCACTTGAATGAGCACCACTGCAGGAAAAAAAAAAAAAAAGTCAAGCTGGGATCTACCCACCTTCAGTCTTCTCAACTTCTTTAAACCTCTGGATGAATTTCAGCTTCCTTTCCTTGGTCTGAGCCCCCATAGGCTTTGAGAGATCGCGGAAAGTCTTGGGATTCGTCAAGTTCAATGTCTAGAAGGCAGACGTGTGGCTGGAGTTAACTCCCCTCAGACCCTCTTGTGCCCCAGCGAGACTTCAGGAGCCACGCTCTTTAGTTTTATGGTTCTCTTTATTGGTTTATCGTCGTTTGGTCTGACCCCCCTCCAGTGATTAGCAGGCGTGCAGGGGTTTTATGGCCCCAGAGCCAGTGATCCACAAAGTCTTAATAAGGGAGAGAAGGAAAATAAGAGGAGGGGAAGATTGAGTTCACAGTGAACCTGTTCCAAGTTGACCCAAATCAGACCATCGCCACCAGTTACTGAAAAGAGACTTGGAAAAGAATCCCTGTTGTCAATGAGGTGCTTGGCTGCAGCCCTCGTGGAGAGAGCTGTGTGCCTCAGGAGTTCACGGTCCTTGCAGGGAATCAAACTAACTCCCTAGAAGTTAGAAGTCCTCTGTTCTGTTCAGGGAGGAAATGTGAGGAACGGCCTCCTTTTTCTGGAGCCCACTCCCTTCTGGGCAACGACAGCATGTAACGTCGCCCCTTCCTCTGTCCTGGGGAATATAATACAGGGCAGTGGAGACCTGAAGTTTTTAGGGCCAGGTGTCCTCAGAGATGTCTGCTTTTAGCAGAGATGTTCTACATTTTAGCAGAGGAGCTGTGTATCCCCCAGGATTTGTGTCTGATAGAAAGTGTTTCTTTATACTTCTTTTCCTTTTCACCAGCCGTGAACCACTGCAGTCCCCCTGGGGAGGCAGGGCCTGTCCCCATCTCAACATCTGCAGAACCGGGGGTGGGGGCAGAGTGAGGCAGGCGCTTCTCAGACCCCTGTGACAAACGGCACACGTGGAGAGCCATCTCAGCCACCGCTGATTTTGCCAGGACAGAATGGGGTTTCCGAGCTGCTGGATCTCCTGATTTTCCAAAAGATATTGGAAATCCAGATTTTTAGGAGAAATCTCCCGATTTTTAAATATGGGTAAGTAATCAAAATTTTGGGCTAAACAAAAGGGGCTGGTAAACCACCACTTTGCAACATGTGAGTTAAAGCTGGGATTTGCATGTTTCATTTTTGAAATACCTCAGCCTCAGATGGATCATTAGGGAAATAAAAGGCAATATGCAGCTGGCCATAAAAGTTTTGTGTTAAATGTTTTCACTGGGGATGGGAGGTCACAGAAGACTGAGGCTCCCTCTCCCAAATCCTGAGTATCAGTCTTCCAAGCAGCCCTAGGCAGGACTGGCAAGGACTGGTCTGAACCAGGACTTAGCCACCTTCTGTCCTTTACACACACAGCTCAACACCCCTCTTGATGGCCAGAGTCCAGGTGGTTGGGACAGTGCTTCATAACCAGGTCATTCCCAGCAATGTCATACTGGCCTAGCTGTGTCAGCTTTCCTCCTCCCTCCCCTGCCTGCTGAGGTCCAGGGACAGCTAAAAGAGGGAATTATCTGGCCTTGCCGTCAGCCTACCCTGTCCCAACATGTCTCAGTCCAGATCCTGAGTGAAGTCCCCATACCAACCTCTTGACTGCTGAAGTCAAGATACAGGGGGGTAGTTTGCTCTCTCTGGGTCTCTCTCTGTCTCTCTCCTATTCTCTACCTCCCCCCCCCATACACGTTGATTCAAGGAATAAATTCCTGCTTCACCTGAATGACCAACATTGGTCCATGGCAGTGTCTCAGCAGATGGGTATCAGTCAGGAAGCCCTCTGGGGCTCATGTTAGCAACTGTCCTCATCATGTTGATCATCCCACAGGTGGGGTCACCTTCCCACAGGTGGATCTGGACAGAAACCCAAGCAGCCAGACTCCAAAGGCCTCCTCTGGGGTGAAGGGCCAAGCATGGAGCAGCCCTCAGGCCCAGGTGGACTGAACCTCGTAGCAGAGACTCTGCATGCTGATTTAGTATGCTCTGGTCTTCGGGGTCAGGAAGCCTCAGGACATCTGAATAGCATCCACACGAGTACTATACCTGTGAGGAGTAGTCGGCCAGGACCCAGGGAAACACTGGATACTGCATATAGTCATTGTAGGTCCTCCCAGCCATGGTGTTGAGGTGCATGAGATACTCAAAATTGCTGATGTCCCTTTTCTGCCAGAAGAGACAAAGAGGAGATAAACCAAACACGACTAGCATCTTCCTAAGGACCATGGGGGTCCATTTCTCAGCCCTCTGCAGCCTTTGCTGTGTGGGTGAGAGCGGGCAGCACACACCTCCACTGCTCCCCGTGCACCTTGCGCCCGAGCCAGGCCAAAGCGGGGAGGCCACACTAATGCCAACGTGAACTGAAGCAAATATATTCAGGAAGCAGAGTCGGCCAGAAAAAAAAAAAAAAAATACAGCTCAGCAGTCCAAAGCCAAGGATAAAGCCTTCTTTTGTTTAGCTGCTGGGTATGATACTCAAAAGTTGATTAAAATAAGAGCACAAATGCTGTGGGTGAACTTACTGCTAACCTTATGATTAAAAAAATAAGCCGATGGGGCGCCTGGGTGGCTCAGTCGTTGAGCTTCTGCGTTTGGCTTAGGTCATGGTCCCAGGATCCTGGGATCGAGCCCTGCATCGGGCTCCCTGCTCTGCGGGAAGCCTGCTTCTCCCTCTCCCACTCCCCCTGCTGTGTTCCTGCTCTCGCTATCTCTCCCTCTGTCAAATAAATAAATAAAATCTTCAAAAAAAAAATAAGCCGAGGGGACCTTGCAGTAGAAAGAAGCCCTCACCAAGAGACTGAACGATCTGTCTTCCTCTGGGAATTTAGGGACTTTCTTTTCTGTCCCCACCTATTGGGATAACACTCATTCTTAGGGCCTTAGAATGTACAGTCAAGGTGGAGTCAGGAGTGTATTTGGGAAAAATCAGCAGGTCCAAGGGGTGAATGAACAGTCCAGTATAGCTGTCACCTCTTATATGGGACCCACATGCTGTGCTCTCCCTTGGCCCTCTTGCTGGGAAAGGATTTTGGACAAGAGTGACCAGGAGTTAATTTCTTGTTGTCATGTGATCTCTAGGACTGGCCCTCTTGGGGTCCCTGCCTTTCACTGAGAATCAGAGGCTAAATGTCCGTTTATTCAAGCTGAGAGTCATGCATGTCTTCTCAGAAGAAGAAGTGAACACTGGAGCTCCTCTACACTGTGTCCACTTATACATATGTGTCTATCTGCATGGATGGGGCAGGTGCATACACGTGCACACACACACAGACACACACACACACAGACACACTACCCAGCTCCCGCTCCAAGCCTCAAGTACCACTTTCAATCACTAAGATCTTTTTAGGGAAATACTTGGGACATTTTGGTAAATAAAAAAATAAGATCCCTCCCGAGTCACCCACATGCTTTGTCTCTCCACCACTGGGGCCTGAGCTATTTCTGATTTGCCTTCCCACAGGGTTTCCTCAGACTTAGAGTCCTCTACAGGGGTCACTATACCTGCCACCTCTGCAGCATGGTCCTGTCGGAGCCAGGGTATCTCCTGTGGGACAGAAAACAACGATGGTGACCCAATATCTCAAGGCACAAATGAGGAGAGAAGTGGGAATTCCTGGGGCTCTGTGGGACCAGGGCATCCAGGAAAGCCACAGACTTTCCAGGGCATACAGCAGCTCTCCCAGCGGGGTAAAAAGATTATTACCCAAGCTCTGCCTGACCCCACACTACCCTACTGAAGGTTAGGCTCTTGCGGTCACTTTTGCTGGAATATTCTCCTGCTGCCTTACGTGTGGCCTGTGGGGAAGCCCTGGGGCCATGCAGAAGCGGGCTCAAGCCTCACAACCCCACGCCAGATTTCCCATAGCCATGCCTCAGCCTGCTTTCCCCATGTACGTGTAATAGACATGATTATAATATACTGACACGTCACTATAATATATGCACGTAGTTTAAAAAATGTGGAAGCCCACAGAATAAAAGAGTGTCCAAACTATCACTCCTACTCGAGAAGTAGCCACAGTTAACAGTTTCCAGAATAGTTTTACCCCATGCCTGTCTATATGCTTATATCGTTGTTGTTTTTTAACTGGCGATATGTGGGAAGACCTCATCTGTGCTTTGTCACTGGCTTCACAGCAAGGTGGGGTCAGCTCACATCGCTCTGTGGCATTTGTTTCTACAGCAGCAGGACCCCGCTGTACAGACGGATCGGGACTGGTTGAGCCTGCCCCTGGGGTGGGTTTGGTCCTTGCAAATGATCTTTCCGTGACCAGCTTCGGACATAAATCTCTGGGTACTTGGGGAGTGTATCCATGAGAGAAATTTCTGGCAGCGGTTCTACTGGGATAAAAAGTATGAGCATTTTCCAGTTTGCTACATATTGCCAAACTGTCCTCTTAAACCGCTGTACTGATTTCGGTTTCTACACATATAATTAAGAAATACAAACCGAACCAAAGAAATACCATTTATGACCAGTGTGGTGGGAAAAAGTTTAGAAGGGCAACAAGATGTCGTGCCGGGAAGGGCGTGTGGAGGGGTTTTTTTCCACGTGAAATGCCCCTTCTGCTCAGCACGGATTTGTGGAGTCCAGTTCCTTGGCCTCTGTGGTATCCCTTGGTTCCTTTTCCAGCTCTGTTTTCTTCCCCTCTCTGTCTCCATGAGACTCTCCTTCTGCTCTCAAGACCTTTGTTTAAGATGTTCCGCCAAGCCCAACGACATCATGTCTCCTCTTTCCATCCCTTCCCTCCTCCTTGGTCCCGTTCAGGTGCCCACAGATGCTACCCCACATGCATTTTCTGTTCTCCTCACGTGCACTGCACCAGGGTCCTTCTGGCCTCCATCTGTCTGGACAAGGCCTGGCTGCCCAAGGGCCCTACCAGGGGCAGTGCCCCTTCACTTTCCCACCACAGCACTGTCAGCCTGCACTCTGTCTCAGGTTTCTCATCCCTTTTCATTCAATTCTTTCCTTGGTAGGTTTTTTATAAACAGAATGCAGCTCCCAGGCTGGGATTCACCTCTCCCCGCACCCCACCACCACCCCCAGTAGAGAAACCATCTATTGCGTCCACTCTATCTAGGCAAACAACAGTAACAATGAAGAGAAGCAAAACACACTCAAGTTTATTGCTGTAGGTTGCAAAGGCTCAAGTGAAGATTTGGTTCTCTTGCTCAGTCTGTGAGCCTGCCACCCATCCCAGTTCTGGAAGGCAGGCTGCTTGGAAGGCTACAAACACGGGCAGAGCCCAGGCTGGAGACAGTGGGGGTCACCACCTTGGAAAGGACATGTGCTGAGCCTTCCTGAGGAGGTCGAGCTACAAGAATGTGGAGTTAGTATGGCAAAGCTCGCCAGTCCTGCTACTTTATTTTGTTAAGTTTAACAGGGGAGCAGGAAATAAGGGAACAAAATGTACCTATTATAGTTCAGGAAATAAGAGACAGCCTGGGTCATTTTCCGTTTCAGAGAGGGTTCTAGAATTTTACCGGTGGTCTTTTGTGACAGTGCCCCCAGGTGGAATGGTGTGCAGAAGACAGAGGCATGTCACCATCCCATTTCTCATTTCATCGGCTATGCGCTCCAGGGAAGATCCATCGTTCCCTTACTACCAGCAAAGGACGCTGTTACCAGCAGGTGCCAAGACATCGAACCAGAGGTGAGGCATAGTTTTCAACTTTGTATTTGCTTGTTTTATTTAGGTGTTTGTTTTATGTTTCCATTTTCACTTCCACTTCTGTCCTATTTCATTTGAGAGTTTATGTGTATACTCCCACATGGATTTTTTCTTTTTTTTAAAATTTCTATATATATATTTTTTTTTATCTGTGTCCAGTTGACACACAGTGTTATGTTAGTTTCAGGTGGACAACACAGAGATTCGACATCTCTAGACGTTATGCTGTGCGCCCCACAAGTGTAGCTGCCGTCTGTCCCCATACAGCTCTAGTACAACATCACTGATGGTGTTCCCTACGCTGTGCCTTTTACCCCCGTGACTGATTCATTCTGTAACTGGAAGCCTGTATCTCCCATCCCCTTCATTCATAGGCCTAATAATAATAATACCAGTAATTATCACGCGTTAAAGATTGCAAAGACTTTTTACCCGTTGTCTAATTCCCACAGTGACCCAAGAAAGCAGCCATTACTTCACGTAGAGATGAGGAAGTGGATGGGTGGGGCGAGGGAGTGGCGTGAAGCCAAGGGGAGTCCACCCCAAGCCGGCACAGAGCAGGGACCCGTGAGCCCCTGACACACTGGGCTGTGCAAAGCACCCGTCCAGACTAAACCTTGCCCCAGGGCCCTGACTCACAAGACAAGCTCTTTCCTCCGACGGGGAAAAGAAAACAAAAGTAAACAGAAAACAACAACAGCAAAAACCTTAGTTCTGGCTGACTTAGAAGGCAGTTACCTGACAAATTAGTAATTTGTGTACCTCTGGAGTTAGACAATGAGCATTAGCGAAGTCGCCAAGTTATTCCTGCATACCCGTGAGATAAACATGAAGCTGGAGAGGCATTAAAAGTCCGGAAGGGTATAGAACAGGAAGTTACCTCCAGGTGCTGAAACTGAGCAGCTTTAATTCTCATGAGGTTTTACATAGCTGCATTTTAAAATGTATTTATCTTCTTGGGCATTTTCTTCTGTAAAATATCGATTTTATTTTTGCTTATCTGTGTTTTATGATTTTCACATTATTTATTTTCTAATTTGAATGATGTACTTTTACAAATAGTCTAATTAGAAACACACTGGGTCATAGGACTTCGGGTAACTTTTAATTTTCTATTTATCTGAATTTGGTAATTATTTTAAATCCATTTATTGTCTAAATTAAATGACCTGTTTTCTTTTAGTTTTGCATTAAACAAAACAGTGGTGGTATCCATGTATTCGAAGTTTTTGTGGTTAGCCATATTTTTATTTTTTAATTTCAACTATTTCCTTTTGCTTTTTTTTGTACTTTTCAAAATGTGTAGTGCTTGGATTCATTTTGTAGTTCAAATTATTTATTTGCTAATTATCTTACTTATTTCCAACTTGATTTACGTAGTGCAATTTGGAGCATATTTATTTCTTCATTTCTATGTACGCATTTTCAAATTTTTCTACGAGGTTATTTTATTATTTGCATAATAGTTTTCATATGTAACTTTTTGCTGATCTTCTCAATTTCTGGGAATTTAATTTAAAGAAAAACACTGAACAAAAAGATTATAAATGTACAAATACATTCGTTGCAGCCCTATTCACGATAGCACCAAATTGGAAACAACAGGAAAAGCACAGGACTGTGCTTTTGTGTATTACACGTTCAATCGAAAGGTAGATTTTAGAAATTACACATCAGCATTTGACATAATATTAAGTGAGGAAAAAATGACTATACAACTGTATGGTTTTTACGAGCATTATGGTCATTCTGACTTCATAGCGTGAAAAGGGCACCAAGAGAAAACTGCAAGAAATAATGAAATTCAAATAAACAGATAAAAGATAGCTCTCTCACAGATCAAAGAACTGAAAAAGCTATCTGGATAAACAACAAATCGAGTGATAGTTCGTGGGACTCCCTCAATGCTTCATAGAGAAGTAAAGTATCTGTCCCTTAAAAGGGGCAAGCATAGCTGTTTCTCCCCGTTAGCAATGTCCACTTCCGGTGTGGCCACGGCAAGCTGGTTCTGCCTGGTGGCGAAGTGCCCACCGCGCTGCTGGGGGAGGCTGGGAGGAAACTCCCCCCTGCAAGAAGCCGGAGGAGCCCAGGCCCCGGCGTCCCCCCCCCCCCCCGCCCCCCGCGTGGCGGTGTCCTGGAGACATTGTCACCTATTGTGTTCTCTCACCTTGCAGGCTGGCGTCAAGATTATGCTAATTAACTCCAGGTCCCAAAGTCTCCTGTTGCCTGGTGACAAAGTTTCACAGTTGAGGAGGAGGAACTGGCAGGAACGGGGGTAAGTTTTTCTCTGGTGGTGGCCTTACATTTATCGATTTACTTGAACTCTGCCAAACAAACTCTGCTTTTTGCTCTCCTCCTTTGAGTCAGCAACTTTGGAAATGCTGGTTCTCTCTGTGCTTTGTTTACAAACCCCAGACATGAGCTAATTCATTATTTAGGAGAGGAGGAAACTGGCCCAGAGCCCCAGGCAGGAAGGGCAGCTAGCAGGGGCCCTAGCTGGGGACCCAGCCGGCCTTTCTCCAGTGCCCGGGGCCATGGGCCACCTTGGGAAAGATGGTGTGTGAATCTGTGGGGCTTTGCAGTCAAGCTTGGGTCTCTTTCCAAAGTCTGTGTCTGGAGCATTTTGCTGTTCCACAAGCAGGGAGAGACTATAGAGTTTGAACTGCTTCTTAGCAGTGACTGACCCCCAAAGAAAGTGCAGTGTGGGAGCTCTTCTTCATTCAGGAGGCTGGGGCCTAATGACTGCTGACTATGGTGGGGGTTGGGGGGCACAGTCCATCTTTTGAGAAGTCTGGAGGCAAACCCTTGCCACAAGCTACCCAGAATGCTGGGACCCATTAACAAGCAGTCAAGTCTAGGCTGGGCTGGGCCTTGCAAGGAAAGACTCTTCAAGAACACACTAGAACACATGTCTTATGTCCCTATTTCCATGACAGGTGTAATGGGAAAAGGTAGGTGCTCCTACTTCCAGTCTTTGTGACTCTGGACAAGCTACTTGGCCTCTCTGAGCCTTAGTTGCCATATCCATCCAGTGGAGATAAAAATCAATACATCAGGTGGTTATAAGAATTCCTTATAATGTCTGTAAAATGTCTAGCCTATAGTAGGTGGTCCATATAATCTACACACACAGTCTGAAAGCAGGAACTGAATTCAAATGTGTTAACAACTATGCAGTGTCATTGCTTTGCAAAGGGTCTGGCACATAGTAGGTTCTCAATACATTTATGAACCATATGGGTGCTATGTTATGTGAACCAAGTCCTGAACACCAGCTCCTGCGGGATGAAATGGGGAGTCAGAAAGGTTAGGAAATGTGTACGAGGCCACATATCTAGGGAGAGACAGAGCTGCGACTGGTCTGTGACTCCCATGCCTTCTGGGCTTGAGCCTGAGCCTGCAGGGGAGACGGAAGTACTGGAACAGCCACTCCCCACTCTGCAGAGCAACTGAGCCCCACGGTTGTCTAGAGACCAATTTTTAGGGCCTAGTGCTTGGTAGCTCCAATTTCCTCTTGGGGACCCAAGGGTCTCCTACTGTTGCTGTCGAGAGGGGATGATGACTTCATGATCTCTCCCTCCAGCCATCACCTGGGTGATGGGAAAGTCAGACTGGGTGATGTTTCCTGGCCCCTGGTATCCCTAGAACAGAAGGTGTGCACAGAAACCTGCGCCCCTCCAGACAGGCATGATGGGCTCCCCGGCCGCACGATCCATCACCAGCCTTTCCATCCACTGCCAGTTCGATTCACTGCCAACTTCCATTTTTCTCCCAGTCTCACATCACAGACCTCATCTCAGCCCCCAGAGCTAGGTCCAATAACACACACGCATGCTATCTTTGCTGCGACAGGTGAGTCTTAAGGACGGGGCTTGACCTGGTCTAGAATGAGAGTGCCACAGAATCTAGCTCCGTTGAGGCTAGTATCTGGAAAACACGAGTCAGGAGCTTCCTTGTTAGTCCAGAGAGCCAAATTTATCACTGGACGTTGTAAAACCAAGTTTCATGGAAAAGCCGAGGGGCAGTTCATTCCACAGACAAGAAGACTGAGCAGATACTGGCTGTGCTTGACCAGCGTGTGACTTTGACAGGGGACATGCTCTGAGGCTCAGTGCTTTATCGGTAAAGTGGGGTGGATGGACCAAATGAGATAATACACATAATGCACTTGGACATAAAATTAGTGCTCAGCACAAAAGAGGAACCATGTATAGAAAACGCCAGGCCCGCTAGAACGTCAGCCTGCATTTTCTCTTTGACCCACACATGCAACCCAGACGACCATGCCATTGATTCTGCTTCTACCACATATGGTAAATATGCGCTATCCTTCTCCTCCCCACCCTCTTGGTTTACACCATCTTTTGCTGCCTGCAAGTGGCTGTCTTCATCTACTCTTCCTTCCCTACCTCTGGAGATTTCCCAGCAGCCGGGGTGATGCTTCTAAACTTCTAAACAGGCCTTCCCCAGTTTTTTGTCCTCATCTTCTACCCTCTCCTTACTGGCCCTGCTCCAGCCCCCATGGCATCTCCTTTCTCCCCACTGGTAGGACTTTGCACCTGGTGCAACCCCCACCCTGGGGTGTTCTTCTCCAAATCCTCCTGTGTGGCCTAGTCCTAGTGTCAGCTCAAATGTCACCTCAGAGAGAACTTCCCTGACCTTCTTGGTCTAAATTAGGCCACCCCCTCCCCAATATTCTCTCCCTGATTCTTGGCATTCCCTTTGACGTCCACCAGGCTTTGATTTTTTGCAGAGCGTCTACACCAACTGAAATGATCTTAGGTCTTTTTGTTTGTTTTTATCGATTGATTTGCTTCTCCTAAAATAGGAGTTTCGTGAGAAGTACAGCAATGTCTATCTTGTTCACTGCATCTCTTCTGGCCTGACCCTGACCTATAGAATGACTCAAATACAGATTGGTGAATGAATGAATGAATGAATGAATGAATGAATGAATGAATGAATGAATGAGCAAGTGAGTAGCTTGGGCTGTAGCAAGCTCCAGAGGTTAACAGTGGACAAAGGTATAATCATATCTTCTAATTGCTACTATGTTTTTTTTCTTTTATTATTAATTTGTGTTAAAAAGGTTGCAAAGACTTTTGTCCTTGGGAATCCACAAAGATTGTTCCACAAGTCTTACATTTGGTATTAATGACCAGTGGGGAGTGTCCTAGGGCTACTCACTGTAGGGAAGGGATCACTATGGTGCTGTTTGGTGGATCTACCAGCATGATTTACCATCACAAAGGCACTGACTGCGGGAGCCAGGTTACCACTCACTGAGCACCCACTACACACTGGCCACTCAATGTATAGTCATCCCCACATTTACTCTTTATAACAAGCTGCACTTTTCTGACCCATTTTGCAGATCAGCAAACTGAGCTCAGGATTAAAATCAGGTTGGCAGTAAAGGTGGGGTGGAGCCCAGTTCTACTGGCCTCAAAGCACCGTTGTTCCCTGCTGCCCGAGTGCCTGCCTTCTATTAAGTACTTTTATACACAACAGGAAGGAAGCGGACAAACTGGCTAATACCTGGTCACTAAGGTGCAGAGCTGCTCCATCCTAAACACAGTGCTGCTGCCTGTCTTGATCTTTCCTATCATGTCCAGCAGGTTATATCTAGCTGCCCAGAGTCAGAGAAGGGGTCTCTCTCACTGATGATAGGGCTGAATGCTTCAGTAATAACTTCAGGTAAGCCCAATAAAGACTCAAGGAGGCATGGGAAATCTGAATTTAGGAACTATTTCTACAGAAAAAAAAAATTAAGATTAGAAGCCACAGCATTTTCAAAAGACAGATGCCTTACATACAAGCAATGAGCCCCAAACCACCCTTTTGTGTCACTTTAAAAATCAGCCCATGGTCCTTCCAGTGGCCTTCCCCTCTGGATGGACAAACATTAGCACTGTTTATGTAAATATCCTCCCCTACATTGCAGCCTAGTTTGGGTCGCCAACACGTAGAAGGCCATGTGGTATGCGTATCACAGTCGTCTGTGGTTGGTCAGGGTTTTCAGTGTGGTGGAGGGCTGGCTGGCTCTGAGGGAACATCTCTGGAGGGAACGAGAATGGCTGCCTCCCTCCTTCCCCCACTCCACCACCCTCCCAGCATGGCCAGGCATGGGGCTGCCTCCGGCTTAGTTTGCATGTCTGCAGTTGGTGGGGTGCTTCTCAGGTGCTCCCCCACCTCCATCTGCCACTGGCTGGGCAAGTTGGGGTTCTCAACTAACAACCGGCACCATGGCTGCTATCCCGTCACCAAAGCTTCCCTTCACTAAGCACCTGTCACCCCCCCGACCTTTTTCTCCTACGCAACCCTCTCATCGCCCCACTCTACCCAAGGGAACTGAGGCTGGTGACACATTTCCTAATAGGGAGTCAGGAGATGAGCCCGGCTGGTCCACCTCCAAGCCCGTGGCCCTCTAAACATGTGGTTCCTTCTCGTCTTTGTCCAGGGAATATTTTCTCAGATGTCCCTCTTTGACTCAAATATGCTCGCTATTTTAAAATCTCTTTCTTACACACACACACCCCCCTATTTTAAACACGATGACATGAGTGGCTTTACAAAATTCATGCAATTGAAAAGGAAGTAGATGTGTGTGTGTGTGTGTGTGTTGTATGTGCACGTGCGTGTGAGCACGTGCGTGTGAATGTGTTTGCAACTTTCTTTCCTGATTAGACATAGATTTTGTATCTAATGCAGAGAACTTAGAAACTACATAGACATTTAAGAAAGAAAGTAAAAACAACCCGACACCATAATTTCCAGAGGGCATTTCTGCTAATATTTGGATGTTCTTCCATCTTTTTTCTTGAGGCGTGTGTGCATGCTCATGAGGGCAGCGAGGTCATATGGGCACAGAATGTTTTCCTCATAACATTATGTCTCCAAATGTTTCCTTTCAGCATTTCTTGGAAAATGATGTTTTTGTTTTGTTTTAGTTACTGTTGAATATTCATTTCATGCTGTGACTGGACAGTATGTCGTCAACTGTCCACTGTTAGATACATGGATTGTGTCCATTTGTTTTTATTATTTTAAATAGCACCGCCATAAACATATTTATACAGAACGTTTGGTTCTTATTTCTTGAAAAGAGGTTCTTAGCAGTGATATCTGTGCTGCCTGGTGAGCCGGAGTGGAGGATGGGGGGGTCTCGTCCCGAAGGTTAGCCGCATCTCCTCAGACCTCTTACTTGATCCCATTGCTCTACCTTTGCTCTTGTTCATTCCTGCTTTTGGAAGCTTCCTTTCCCTTTGGCTTAACCCAATTAAAACTTCATTTGTTGTACTGCTAACCCACTTCCCAGCCTCCCTGCACACTTAATCTCAGAGCCAAAAATTTCATCACGCCGTTGTATATGCATCTATTTGGACAGGTCTTCCTGTCCTCAAGGGTGTCCCACCCAGGGCTGGGTACACACTCAGTGACTAATAAATATTTGGTGTGAAAGTGACGACTTTTCCCCACAGACCTCTCCCTTAAAAATAGTCTGCATGTTCTAGAAGCCATTTCAAAGTAGGTGGGAAAACAATGGGTCAAGAGGGATTCCACAGCAGCTGCTACAAGCTGTGGAATCTGCAATGAAGCTGACCCCTTTCTGAGGTCATGGGAACTGAGATGACCTTGGTAATCACCTAGAATTCATTCATTTAACCAAGACTGACAGGGGGCCTCCTGTGTGCCAGGCACTAGGAGTTTAGAGTCTGTTCGGGGAGGAGAGCAAGGGACAGACAATAAAAGTAAGCACAACAAGTAAGCCTATTATAAAATAATATTTAGGTTATACGTGTTATGGAAGAAAGTACAGCAAAGCAAGGAGGATTAGGATGTGCTTGGGCTCAGTTTGCATCATTAATTGGGGGATCAGAGCAGGCTGAATTGAGAAGTTAAATTTTACCCATAACCTTGAAGAAGTTGAACAGGTCAGTCAAGTAAATATCTGAGAGAAGAACCTTCCAGAAGAATGAAAGAGCTGGAGTAAAGGCCATAAAAGGAGTTTGTAGGGGCAGGTTAGAGGAATGGCTGGGTTGGGTGGTGCATGTGGAGTGAGTGTGGGGGCGAGTGGTGGGGAGCCCCCTCAGGGAGGTGGTGGTGGGTTAGGCCATGGGGCCACTGGAAAGTGTCCAGCCCTTACTTGGGTGAAACAGGAGTCACTGGAGGGCTGTGCACCAAGGAGTAACAGGGTGGTAACAGAAATCCCGTGGCTGCTGTGTCGAGAACAGATCGCATGGGGGTGAAGACAGGTGCTAGGAGGCCACCGCAAAGGCCCAGTGACAAACAGCAGTGACTCAGCCCATGGTGGTGCCCAGGCACGTGGTGGGAAATGGTAGGATTCTGGAACGACTTTGAGCACAGAGCAAGCAGCATGGAACCTAAGAGGAAAAGGGGTGTTGGCTGTGATGCCATAGCTTGGGGCCTGACACACGAGATGCTGTTGCTGTTGGCCTGGCCAGAGAGGCTGTGGATGCAGTGGGTGGACAGGGAGCTCGGTTTTGGACACAATGTGTTTTGGTGTCTTTACATAGTACAAGTAGAAATTTTAAGTAGGCAGAAGGATACAAGTCTGGGATCAGCGGGCGAGGTCAAGACACAAAAGTTGGGGAGTCCTTAGTGTATTTAAAGCAATGAGACTAGATGAGATCACCAAGGTATGGGGTATAGACAGAGAAGAGGCAAGTGGCTTGGCCATGGCCCCCCCGGGAACCCATGGCAGACACAGTTCTCATCCAGCCTGGTCAACTCCCTGCCATGTCTGGTTTACGTCCAGCCCCCTGCTGCTCCCACTCAGTGGGCTGCACGTAAGGGGTCCTGCACATGGTAGCTTCCTGGTGGACCCAAGACCCTATCTGAGAGCACACACTTCACAGCGAGGTACCAGCCCAGTACCACACTATGGCTGATGCCAGCCAGGAGGCTGGGATTCCTCCTGTCTCAGGTAGAAATTAGAGAGGAGAGGGCATGGGCTTGTCTGTGATGGCCTTGGGAGAAGTGTAGGGACAAGCTTTCTCTCTTTGGTTTGACATGCCCTGGGGATTTTTCTCACGACAGCCAGAGTATCATTTGGAAAATAAGCCACATCATGTCTGCTATCATTCTTTTTTGCTTATTTTGTTTTTTTAAATTGTGCCTCTGCCCTGCCTGCCTTCCTTTCTTCTCTCCCTCCTTCTCCCCTGCGCTTGTCCCGCCCCTCCCCTCTGCCACAGGGCCTTTCCATCTGATGTTTCCTCTATCTAGAACCCCCTCCCCATCTCCCTGGATCCTTGCTTCCTTCAGTCTCTGCCAGGTGTCTTCTTCTCAATGAGGCCCTTCCTGGTCACCCTCTCCAGAAGCAAATGCCCCCCTACACACGCCCCCCCAAGCACCATCTGTTTCTTTTGTTCCAACTCCTTCTCCTAGCACTCATTGCCACCTGGCATTGTACACTTCTTTGCTTTTGTTCCTCTCCTTCTTCATGTTGCTTGCCGTATAAAACCATGCCCATCCATGGCAGTTATCAGTTGTATATCTGTATGCAGTTAACCTATTGTTAATGAATGAATAAATCCAAAGGGCCATGGAAGTTCAACTGTTCCCTTATGGTCGATCTTTAGGGTTCCCCTTCACAGTATCTCATGGCTTCACAGTGGGAGGATTTATAGCCTCCTCGGAGCTGGGGGCCTTCCTACAGCAGTTGGGGGCACCACATCAGGGTACCTGCCAGTGTACGCCTCCAGGGCACCCAGGGGTCCGTGCCATGCTCACCCTCAAGTTCTCCCCGGGGTCAGACGGGGTACAGAAGATATGCACACACCATGGGGCACTTGTGAAGGACGAGCCCCATCTCTGCAATCTTGGGGTTCCTGGGCCTCAAGGAGCTATGTCTCCTTGTCCCCCAGGATAAAGTAATCTAAAGTCTGCGCCTGGCGAGGCAGAGATGCCATAGTAAGGATGTGGGGCTGTGAAGCCTGAATCAGATTTCTGCTCCATGGGAACCCTGGAGTCGTGGCTCCACTGTTGACCAGTTACGCTGTCCTGATGCTACGTTTCACCTCTCCGCCAACACACAAAGGCACCACACAGGCCTCCAGGGCTCACTCACCCTCACCCAACCTTCAGAAGCAGCCACTTTCATGATCTTATTCACAGAAGGGGGAGCTGAAGCTCAGTGAGGCTCAGGGGACCGTCCAGGGTCCCCCGGATGGTAGAGGGGTCTAAAGCCCCTGTACTTTTCACCTTTCCAGGCCGCTTCTCAGAGCCCATTGCCTTATCTGCAGGGAAAGCCAAGGCTGTGGGGAGAAAATGCAATAACATCTATCTGGCAGTAGCACTATTTAAATCACGTTGGTTGAAATTGGATTAACGCTCATCTCTTGAGGTTTCCAGGTGCCAGGACTGACTGGTCCTTCCGCTTTGCCGTGTGTAGAGGTTAGTTTGTGTGTTTTGAATGCATTCGCTGATGAACAAGGCATTTCTAGTCTGTTAAACTAATAATCTTAATATTTTATTTTAATTGTAAGTCACCTATTCCCTTTTGTTCCTTTAACAAATCCAATTAAAACAGAGTACATTCAGAATTACAAAATAGATGCTATTAAACCAATAAGAAATCATAATCTTTTGTTATTGGGCCATGTGACCCCCTGGGAACTTTTGCTCCAAATAAAAGTTGAATTCTTATTATCCGCCGGGGGAAGGGGGCAGTTTGACAGATAACGACTTCCCAGCAGCACATGTGTGGAGCCACACTGGTGCTCAGGCTGGAGAAGTAAATAATATTAAGGGTAGACAGAGCTATATACATGCATAATAGCCCAGGAAGGTGGTTAGAGCTGTGTTGATCTGATTAACCAGATAACTGCCACATGGAGGGAACCTGATGATTTCCACACAGACACTCTGTTTGCTGCAGCTCTATTATCACGGAAAGAACATTCCACCCAGAATAACGTGAGCTGTGGGAATGTGGATAAACTACTTCATGCCCCACTCTGCCCCACGGCATCCTTATCTTGGGGTAGGAGGAAAATTCCCACCTCAAAGGAGAGTAGTGAGAACTGAATGAAATGGCAAAGGGAGGTGGCTTTGTGAAGGAGAAGGCACGATGTGCTTCTAAGAGTTGAGCATGCCTGTGTGGGGTGGGGAGGGGGTGGAGAGCATCATATGATTGACATGTGGGGATGGCCTGTTGTCTGGGAAGATCAGATGTGCATCTTACAGGGGTTAGATTTTACAGTGAGCCCACACAGTGAAAATCAAACTTCTGGTGGTCTGCATACAGCCTCTCAGCGCCCCTACATAGCCAGCAGCCCCCGAGGGCAGAAGAGGGCCTCGAGTCTCTGGGGTGAGCATCGGGAAGGCAGTGGGCTAACATTCGCTGGCCATGCTGGATGAAAAACCTGTATCTTTACATTCTTGGCACATTCAGTGTGGCAAGAAGCTCACACCTGGGGGGTCTGGGGGACTAGTGTGGCTGAGGGACAACAGATTCCAAAGCCAGCGGCACACCTTTTTTGGGGACATGAGGGACAAGCAGCTTTAATTTCCGTTCCAGGTGTATTTCGCCCTGGGAATGTTAGGATTCCAGAATGCCTTCTTCTCCTTGGAGTCAGGGGGCTGGCAATGTGCCCCCCAGGATAAGCATTTCCTACTGCTAGAGTAAAGGCAACAGTAGAAAGAAAAAAGAAAGGCAGCATAGTACAGCACGACTATCATAAGCTTTGGTGTCAGACATAACTAGGTTTGCTTTGGCTGTGCTGTGTTGTCTGTGTTACCTTGGGAAAGTCACTTGACTTCTCTGAGCCTCAATTCTCTTATTATAAAGATAGGAATGACACTGTATTGTTGCTGTGCAGATAGAGGAAGGGCCCAGCCGCATGTCTGCAATCGTTACTTTGGTACATGTCACCTGAGTGAATGATGTGGAGTGGATCTTCTGAACTTGATGTCAGAAAACTCTCACAATCATGGGGTCCCTGTAAGACCCCACACCTGCTGTCTGCATCTCTCTCCATCAACTCTGCCACGTGTCTGGTGGAGCTGTTGCTGTGAGCCTCACCGACATATTTCTGCTTCTAGTCTGTCCCTTATCCCCTTCCTAGCAATCTGTCCTGTCCACAGGAAAGAGGGGCTCAACGTAACACAGCTGGGGGCAGGAATGGAAAAAATAAAAGCACTTCATGTTA
The DNA here is from genome assembly GCF_011800145.1 of Mirounga leonina. Classification (NCBI taxonomy): domain Eukaryota; kingdom Metazoa; phylum Chordata; class Mammalia; order Carnivora; family Phocidae; genus Mirounga; species Mirounga leonina. The sequence goes on along the minus strand of NW_023270265.1, from coordinate 14,349,470 downwards.
ACACCCCCAGGGAGTCTATACTCCAGAAACCAGCTAACACTGTAAAGCAAGTAGACAAGCGCACAGTTCCTCACCCAGAGTGGGCACTGGACAAATGGCAGTTCTTTCCCCCAGTGCAGACTGTGCCCAAGTCAAATATAAGTACCTATTTTAGAGCCCTGGCCGGAGGTTCCAGACAGATGCTCTCCACAGACGGCCCCATGGTGACCACCCACATCTCCACCTGCCACCTGGCTGCTTATGAGAAGGTACAGCACATTTGGGGAAGGGGTGGAGGGCACAGGGAATGACTGGAAGCCATGTAGGCAGTCACGGCGGAGGTGAGGCTGGCCTCTTACGTGTCCGGTGAATGGGTCTTATGAAAGGCAGGAGAGAGAACAAATGCAGTGCCTTTGGAATGAGTGATTCTACTGAAGGAAGTTTACATCGTTTCCCCTTAAGAGATGGCCCACAAGCAAAAGATATTTCTCACTCATACAGCATGAAGCTTGCTGTGAAGTTAGCTCCAAACACTGGCTGGGAAACAGCAGTGACTTTTGGGGTTTGGGTTCTATAGTGTGTCTATCCTGCGTCTGAATGCATTAGTCAAAAGAGTGAAATAATTATTGTGAGATCACATTAGCAAGATGTTAAAGATATCAGATATATACAAAGTCAGTCTTAATTACAAATATAAAGACACATGAGTGCAAGGCACAAGATAAATTCTATTATCATAGTGAGGATAACAATCTTACAACTAAAAAATGCCTGCAAATATTTTGATGGCATTAAAATATAGGTTGCCATTACATTTTTAATTTAGATATCCATGGGGTGTCCCACCATGCTGTTTGATTCACAATGACTAGATAGAAAAATTAATTAGAAATTAGAGTCAACCAACCGGTCCAGTTTTTCCAAAGTATAAAATCCAATTGTTCAAGACAAGAAGACCCAGTACATTTAAAAACTTCTTGTATTAGGGCTTCTCAGCTATTCATATGATATGAAATCTCTTGTCTATCCATCCATCCATCTGTCCATCCATCCATCCATCTACCCATGTTTATCAATTTATATCTCCTTCTCTGATTTCCAGCTTCCCTTGTGTGGGTTGTTGGTCCCACTCTGACATTTGAGGATTCTGTGAATTGATGGTATCAGACCATCTAACCAGTTTTTGTTGAATCAAAAGATCATGAGTTTTACACTTCTTTTGCCCATACTTGTTCTCCTACTCGATGGGCTGAACTGGGCAGGATGCTGACCTTCCGAGTTGACTAAGAGAAAGGATATTCCTGGTCTTTAGGGGCTTCTGGCACTGGTCTGCTTCCATTGGTACTCAGCAGCTTAGGGGGTCCTCATGGACCCTGAGCAAATACAATACACCCTGCTCTCCATAACCAAGAGCAAGGTCCCCAGGCAGGTAAGGTGGAAGATGTGTGAAGGGGGTGGGGGCTGATCATGCTTCATCTGGCCTGGGGCTGACTGGGGACCGAGATGTGCTGGGGAGGAGGTGGAGTGCATTATCCTAGCCCCTGCTTTGCCTTGCAGGTAATTCACAAGCAGGCTTGGAGCCAAAGGGCCTGTTGGAGAGAAGCTCTTTAATGGAGAAGTAGTCTGTGGGCAGCTCCATGCTGCTACCTTCCCATCATTTATCAGAGCTGGAGGGCTTCTTATGAGGGTGTGGATGGGCTCTGGGGAGCAGGCTCAGCAGGGCTCACCTGGGCGGGTCTTGAGTCTACTGGAAGCATCCTTCTCATCCAGGGCCCCTCTAGCCCATGCTTATTGTGTTTGAGCTGAACTTTATCTTGAATATAAGAAACTTTGGGGAGCTCAGGAGAATCAGTAACTATCTAGATTTTAGTTCTTTGAGCTTGGGGACTGGCCCTCTTTATTGCTCACCTGTGTAGCATCTAATAGGTCCTCAATTTACTTACTCGGTGAGTGAACAAATGAATGAATGCAGGAATAAGCGCATCGATGTGGTTTAAATTAGTCCTGAAGGGCTAACACAAGGATCATGAACAAAGGAAACTTAAATATTTGTTCAGGCCCATGGGATAGAATTGCCAAATAAAATACAGAACTCTGCAATGTTTGGAGGCACATGTATACTAAAAATTATCTGTTTATCTGAAGCTAAAATTTAGCTGGGAAAGTGTAATTTTATTTGCTAAATCTGGCAACTTACCATGCAGAAAAGTCATTGATAAACATTAAAATCAGAACACAGGATCCCTTGCTCTTGGTCCACCTTTCTTTAAATTACAATTTCAACTCAAGTGCTGTAGGGCAGTTTCTCTGACACACCGCCTTGGGCAGAGGTGTTCCCTGTGCTGATATGCACGTGTACCAGAGCAATGCCACGTGGTACATATCTGGATGCCCTTTACTGGGCAGACAGGGTGAAGTGGGGCTATAAAAAGTCATGCTTTTTGAGGAGCATCCAAGTTGTTGCATGTATCAATAGATTTGTCCTCTTTTCTGTTTCACAGTGTTCCGTGATAAGGATACGCCTCAATTTCTTTATCCATCCACCCACTGAAAGGTCTTTGGGTTGTTTTCTTCTGGTTTTGGCAATCATGAATAGAGCAGCTATAAACACACATGCATAAGTTTTTGTGTGATCCTAAATTTTTGTTTTTCTAGGGTAATTATCTAGCTGGGGAAATGCTGGGTCATGTGGTAAGTTCATTTTATAAGAAATTGCCAAACCGTTTTTCGGAGTAACATTCTGAATTCCCATGAGTGCTCTGGTTGTTCTGGTATCCTCACCAAATCTTTGTACTATATTGATTTTTAAGGGTTTTTTGTTTTTTATTTTAGACATTCTAGTAACTATGTAGTGGTATCTGCTTGTGATTTTTTTTTTTTTTAAGATTTTATTTATTTGACAGAGCACAAGCAGAGGGAGAGAGAGGGAGAAGCAGGTTCCCTGCTGAGCAAGGAGCCCGATGTGGGACTCGATCCCAGGACCCTGGGATCATGACCTGGGCCGAAGGCAGCCGCTTAACTGACTGAGCCACCCAGGCGTCCCTCTGCTTGTGATTTTAATTGGCATTTTCCTAGTGACTAATGATGTTGAGCAAATTTTTGTTTGCCAACCATATAACTTCTATGGTGAAAAGTCTTGTTAAATTTCTTGGGCATTTTATTTTTTATTGTATTGTTTGTCTTCTTACTGTTGACCTTGAGTTCTTTATAGATTCTAGATAATAGTCCCTTGTTGGACATGTGATTTGCAAATATTTTCTTCCATTCTGTAGCTTGTCTTTTTATTCTTGATTTTTTTAACAGAGTGGAAATTTTAAATTTTATGGAAGTCCAATTTGTCAATATTTTCTTTTCTTTTAGGGATTGTACTTCTGCCTAACTCAAGCTTATGAAGATTTTCTTGTACTTTTTCATCTAGATGTTTCCTGGTTTTACACTTTACATTCATATCTGTGATTCATTTTGAGTTTACCTGCGTTAATTTCAATAGTTTGAGATTATTATTATTTTTTTGTATGTGGGTAACCAATTGTTCCAGCACTATTTGTTGGAAAGTTCATTGTTTCTCCATTGCATTTTCTTTGAACTTTTGTCAAAAATCATTTGACCACTTGGCTATATTTGTGTGGCTCTATTTCTGGACTCTGTTTTCTATTCCACTGATCTATGTATGTGTCACTTCACCAATACCACCTGTTGTAATTACATGGTAAGTTTTAAAACTGGAAGCATGAATCCCATAACTTTATGTTTTCTTTTTCAGAATTTTTTGGATTTCTAGTTCCTTTTCCTTTCAATATAAATTTTAAAATCTGTACATTCATGTATACAAATAATCCTGCTGGAATTTGAATTGATCTTTAGACCAATTTGGATAGAATTGACTCTTAACAATATTGAGTCTTTCAACTCATGAACATGTTATGTTTCTCTATTTATTCAGATCTTCTTTGTTTTATTTTGTCAGTGTTCTGTAATTTTCATCATAGAAATCCTGTACATTTTTATTACTTATGTGAAATACACAAATGTTTTACTTTTGGAGTTTATTATTTTTCAAATTTCAAATTCCAATTGTTTATTGCTGGGAATATAGAAGTTTTTTGTCTTTCTCCTTTCAATTTTATTGATTTCTTCTCTTTCTTTATTATTTACCCTATCTGCATGCTTTAGGTTTTTTTGCTCTTCTTTGCTAGTTTTTTAAATGAAGTTTACACTATTGGTTTAAGACCTTTCTTACTTTTTAAAATGTTCCTAGTATGAACATTTGAAGCTATAAATTGCCCTCTAATCACTGCTTTAGTTGCATACCATCAGTTTAGATATGTTCTATTTTCATTTTTCTTCAGTTCAAGACATTTCCTAATTTCCCTTGAGATTTCTTTGACTCACGAATATTTATAAATATGTGGTTTGTTAACTATTTGGAGATTCTCCAGTTATCATTCTGATATGATTACTAATTTAATTCCATTATTTTCAGGAAAAATATTGCATTATTTCAATTTGTTTATATTTGTTAAGGTTTGTTTCATAACCAAGAATATAGTTCATATTTGTGAATGTTCCATCTGCACTTGGAAAGAATGTGTATATCATTGCTAGGTAGAATTTTTTTTTTTTTTTTTTTTTTTAGGTAGAATGTAGACACTTAAAAGTGTCAATTAGATCCAGTTGATTGATGGTAATGTTCAGTTCTTCTATATTAACAATTCTGATCTGGAGGCGATTTTGTGCCCCAGTGAGGAGTTGACTATGTTTAGAGACATTATTGGTTGTTACAAGTAGTGGAGAGCTACTTGCATTTAGTGCATAGACTCTTCTGGCCTTCTGCTGCTAAATATCCTACAATGCATGGAACAGGGCTTTCCCCCATCACTGCCCCACCCCTGCTAACAACAAAGAAAATAAAGAATTATCTGGCCTCAAATGTCAATAGAACCAAGGTTGAGAAGCCCTGTCTGTTTTACTGATTATTGAGAGACAAGTATTGATGTCTCCACCTCTAATTATAGATTTGTCCATTTCCTTTTTCAATTTTATCAGCTTTTGTTTCTTTTATATCAAAGCTCTGGTCTTAAGTACATATACATTTAGTATTTTTATACCTTCATGGTGAAGTGTCTCTTTTATCATTATGTGGTATTCTTTTTAATCTCAGGTAAATTTTCATGCTCTGAAATACATGTTGTCTGATGTTAATAAAGTCACTCCCCAGTTCCCCTTCAGTGTTTGCAGAGTATGTCTTTTTTCATTCCTTTAGTTTAACTTACTTTTGTTTATATAAAGTGGGTTTCTTATATATAGTATATAATTGGGTCTTGTTCTTTTATTATCCATTCTGATAATTATGCTTTGGGTTGGTGTGTTTAGGTCATTTTCATTTAATGGAAGTACTAACATGTTTGGATTTAGGTTACCATTTTAATAGTTGCTTTTGTTTGTTCCATTTCGCCTTTTCTGCTTTCTTTTAGATTATTTGACTTCTAATTTTTTTACAGTTTCATTTTAATGTATATATTTTATTTATTCCTCTGTCTGTACATTGTTTTAATGATTGCTCTGGAGATTAAAATATACATGCTTATGTTTCCACAGCCTACTTAGAATTAATATTTTACCAAAGCAGTGTAAAAATCTTACCTACCATATAGGTCCCAATATCTCCCCCCATTATGTTGTAGTTGTCGTATGTATTTCATGTACCTACATTGAAAACCCCACCAAACTGTTATAATTTCTGCTTTCAACTGTCACACATATTTTAAAGATCTTAAGAGGAGAAGAGTAGTCTGTTTATCAGATGTTTACCATTTCCATAGCTCTTCCTCTATTTCCAAGTCCAAGTTTCTAATATCATCTCCCTTTCATCTGAAGAACTTCCCTTAGCATTTCTTCTATAGCAGCTCAGCCATAGTAACAAATCCTTTTATTTTTCATTCATCTGAGAATATCCTCATTTTGCCTTCATTCATCCAGGATACCGTCATTCACTGTCTGCCTGACTGTTCCTTACTTTCAGCACTTGAAAACTGTATTTTTCCAGTGCTTCTGGCCTCCATGGTTTCCAGTGAGGAATGTATATCCATTCACATTGCTGGCCCCTATAGATAATATGTATTCTCTGGCAGGTTGTGAATGTGAATTTTTTTGTTTTTAATTTTAAGCAGTTTGATTATATGTCTGAGTGTGGATTTTTTTTAAGCTTATTTGTCCTCTTTGGAGTTCACTGAGATTCTTGCATCTATCATTTTTATATCTTTTATCAACAGTTAAAAGTTATTCCCCATTTTTCTTTCAAATATTGTTCTGCACCACGACTTTTTCCTCTCCTTCTTCTAGGATAGACCTATATATTGATATTGATATGTATGTATTTTAGCAGGCAATCACAGGCTACAAGTTCTGGCACACCTTCTGTAGATTCTGTAGACTATGGTTACAGTGTCCATTCAGTCGTCAAAGAATTTTCAGTGCTATTCAAATCAGTATCTCTACCTGTACAGTGGTCTACCTCTCAGCTCAACGTTCAAAGCTTTTGGGTTCACAGTTTGGGATTAGGTACTAAAGACGCTATTCAGGGTTTTATCCATGCATAGACATCTCAGGGTGTGTCCAGAAGTTCATATACAACGTCATTAAATGCCCTCCTCTTTAAATCACCCTTTGTGGCTCTAGGAGTGGTCTCCTTCCTTGGTCTTCTGAATAGAAATCTTGGGATTTTTATTTTCTAAATCTGCTATATACTTCCTGCTACTATTTCTGCCTCTGGGGCCAAGTGGCACTGGGTAGAGAGGAAAAAAGCAACCTCCATGTCCTTGGGAATGAAGTTTGGTCAGAGACAATGGTTCTCCTCCCTCAGAGTTTTAGCTTGCCTGGGGCTCAGGCAGCAGAGGATGGAAAAAAACAAACAGGGAAAACACCAGGAGATCTCCCTCATTCTCTATGATCCCAGGAGACCCCCCTTCTTTGTTTTGGCCATAGAAAGGGGCTTTTCTTATAAATCTTTCCATCACCATTGCTGCAAAGTTGGTCTTATTTTGAGTTACATTTCCAATCTGTCTGATACTGTTTATCATCTTATCCTCAGATATCTTTTTACCTTATCCTTGATCTTATCCTCAGAGAGCTGCTCCAGGAATTCTGTCAGGGACCTTTAGTTGCATTCAATAGATGAAAGAGGGAAGAGTGCACTTATTCCATCTTAACTGTGGCTAGAAACCCAGCCTTCATTTTTAATCGGCTTTATCCTTTCTGGTTCCTCAATGCTGTGGGATATAAAAACTTCAATAGTGGTGAACACAGTACTGTCTTTGGTAACCAGCCAATTATGCCTGAATACGGTTAGTTCATGGTTTCTAAAGAACAGGTTCAGCTTTCAAGGCCTGCCTGAAAGAACATCAGTGCTGCTGAGAGCTAAGAATACTTTCATTGGTTTACTATGGAGATCTCCATCCCAGGAGGCTCTGATCCAGGATGACTTGCGTAGAGTAGGACCCTCTGACCTTAGCTAGAAATGGCAATAGCAGGATTGATAGTAAGCACCTGGAAGGTAATTTTTACCCACTTCCTTCTGATACTGAGGATTATTGTATGAGGAAAATGTGTGATGATAGACTCACATAGCCTGATTGCTGGTGCTTCATGTGTTTTGTAAACTTGGTTCCTGATAAAGGGCCTGAATGATGAACTATAGAAACTGCAGGGCATCTCTCCCACTCATCCCTGTGGGGAAATGGAGCTAATGCAAGCTAATGCAAGCATCTGTCTCCTGATGCTTTTGTCCAGGTTGGGAGCTTGGTCCAAAATAGAAAATCAGCAAGCAAGCAAGAGGCACCACGTTTTAGAAAAGAGTCTCTAGAATAGGACAGGACGGTTTGCATCTTCTTTCTAGATAAAGATCTTCCTCACTCCCAAGCCCGTCTTCTTCTCTTTACAATGGAGATAATCCTATGGGTCTTACTGGATTGTTGGAGATTAAAAGGAATATGTGCAAAGTTCCTGATAATAGTATTTAATAGTTAACATTAATCAAGCTTTTACTATGTGCCAGGCACTGTTGTAAGCACTTTATAGCTTAGATAATTTACACTCCCCAAGCGCCCTGTAAGGGGGCTGTTTTCATAAATGAGAAAACTGTGGCACTGAAAATTTAAGAAAATTCTTTAATGCAGAGCTAGACTTCTAAGCCAAGCATTCTGAGGCCAGAATCGACCCATGACTCTGTCCATTCTACTTCTCCATATGGCAGCAGTCATTAACTAATGTCATAAACATAGTCATACCTCTCAGTGCTGAGGTGCCTGCACTTGAATTGCAGTGTGAAGGATGTGATGGAGGAAGTGTAGGGGGTAGGAAGTAGAAAAAGACAGCATTCTTTTACTGCCAGGCTCAACCCTGGCTCCCCCACACTCCTCAGCGAGGTGTAGGCACACATGTCCACTTGCGGGCTGAGTGAAAGATGCTCTTGTGTTGTTCCTGTTGCACTGCAGTGACAGCAGCTCAGGACTGCCTGGTGCCTCTGGGTCCAGAAGGAAGGTGAGGAGAGATGTACTACGTAAGTCATTCTTAACTCCCACCTATTCCCTCATATTCAGGCTATGCTGCTTCTGAGAACTCAGCAGTCCCACCCTAGGGACTCATGGGATAACTGTAAGGAAACACTAGATTTTTGTGAGGGTCTGGGTAGTGACAGATAGCCAAGAACACACACACACACACACGTACCCCTTGGTCGGGGAGGGGGATATGTTTGAGTCCAGGACAGTGGAGAGATTTATATGTCAGGGAATGGCACAACCAGAGGGGCACTGAGCATCCTTCAGCCGGCCCTGCATCCCCGAAGAGGACACTGAATTTGCTGAAGATCTTTGGCGAGGTGACTTCTGCTGATGCCCTAATTTCTGTCCAGGCATCTCTCTCCATTAACCACTAGCGAGTGAAGCATTACAACTCGGGGGGAGTCTAGTGCCCTCATGTCATCTCCTAACTAGACATATTTTCTCTTCTTGTCACAGTATATCTAGCAGTTTCTTGTGACTTTTCCCTCAAACTGATCACCAACCAATCAGAACAACACACTTCAAACATACACCCTTACTAAAAGAACATGGCCAAGGGCGGGAAAGGCCCCAAGGGCAAGAAGATCACCCTCAATGTGGCCAAGAATTGTATCAAAATCACATTTGATGGGAGAAAACGCCTTGACTTGAGCAAGATGGGAATTACCAACTTCCCCAAATGTATCCTGAGACTGAATGATGTGGATGAGCTCGACCTTAGCCGGAATCTGATCAGAAAAATCCCTGAATCAATCTCCAAGTTTCAGAACCTGCGGTGGCTGGACCTGCACAGCAACTACATCGACAAGCTTCCTGAGTCCATCGGCCAGATGACTACTCTGCTCTACCTCAATGTCAGCAACAACAGGCTGACCACCAATGGGTTGCCTGTGGAGCTCAATCAGCTCAAGAATACCCGCACCTTGAACCTAGGCTTGAACCATCTGGACAGTGTGCCCACCACACTGGGTGCTCTGAAGGAGCTCCATGATGTGGGGCTACATGACAACCTGCTGACCACCATCCCTAAGAGCATCTCCAAGCTCCCCAAGCTCAAAAAGCTCAACACAAAGCGAAATCCCTTTCCCAAGGCAGAGGAGTCAGATACATTCATAGATACCATCAGGAGGCTGGACAACTTATATCTGGTAGAAGAGAAGGATCTGTGTTCGAGTTGCCTGAAAAAATGCCAACAGGCCCGGGACAAGCTGAACAAAATCAAGAATATGGCCACAACAGCACCGAGAAAGGCCATCTTTTCCAATCTAGTCTCACCTAACTCCATGGCCAAGGATTCCCAGGAAGACTGGAGGTGACCAGGGACCCTGACCCTGAGGCAGGAAGGGAAAAGGGAGGGAGGGAAGAAAGTAGGGAGCGGCATCCACAGGGAATTGTGGGATCCCTCCATTTCTTGCAACAGCTCTTCCAGCCAAGCCCATAAAATACCTTTCCCTTCTGCCTTGGCTTGTGATTTTGTTGACCGAAGCCTTTTAGTTCTTTGCCTCTTCTCTCTTCTCTGCATGCACATACCCACACATACAGGCACCATGAATCAGAAAAGGGCCATCCATCCCCCTTCTTCCCAGAATTCTCCTGCCTACAGCCTGTGGCCAGGGCAGCCAACACTGCCGCCATGCTCTTAGTCACATGGTCACACACTTCAGGACCGACTGCCAGCTCCCAAATGTGGAGTTGATTCTGTGGGAATGCTTTGATTCAGGGTTTTGGAGGTCAGGAATCTCAGAGCCTGGATTGGTAGGAGGGCAGGTGGACATTCAGTCTTGGGAAGGTGACAAAACTGAGCTACAGAGATGGGCAGATATTATCATTAAGTGTTGGCAGGTAATATCTTGGGCTGAAAGCAGTATTATCTTTTTATCTATTGTCTGCACATGCACAATTTGTTCTGGGAGCTTTCTAGACTGAATCTGCAAGCTCTTGACTGGCTGTGAATTAATGAGATTGCATTCCCATCTTATTATGTCCAATTCTTATCCAGACTCTTGTGGGAGTAAGGAAAGAATGGGTGCAGGTATGGGTTGGTGCAGTCAATAAATAAATACCTTACTGGGCACTGTGCTAGGTGCAAGGACTCTGTCTGGGGGGACAAGACTCTTGCCTTGTCCTGTGCAGACCAGTTGAAAGAAGACAGGACAGAATGTTATTGTCTGAGAAAGTTAGGAGATCAGGGCCAAGTGGTATGCAGGGCTGGCCTGGCATAGAGAAAAGCCAAAGATTCTGGAGCTGGACAGATCTAGGTCCAGGACAGCTCTGCTTCTTTCTTTTCATTTCCCTGGACATCTTACTTCGCTTTGGTTCCCTCATCTGTAAAGTGGGAATAATACCAGCCCCAACTGCAAGGGTTGTTGTGCATCTAAAGCAGATAGCACACAGAGTAAGTACTCAATAGAAGGCAGTTCTCCGTATGAACTAAAGCTTGGTGCATCTCAAAGCTGAAATACTACTTTGGACAGTGTCCCTGGTCACACTAGATCTTTGGCAGAACTGACAGTGGTGCAGTCAATTCTCATACTAGCCGAGAACCTTCTCTGTACTGTTACTCACACTCACTCATAATTTCGTACTGCCTAAAAGGAAAGGATCAAGGAAGATATAGTTAGGAAACTTTTTTTTTCCTAATCAAGGCTTTCCTGTGTTGGTGGCAAGTTTTGTAGTGGTCAGTGGAAAAGCAGGGAAATCTGTTAATTCAGTGGGACTAGCTTGTTTCTTTTTCACATGAAAAAGCGTAGCAGACAGCCTACTTCTTCACTCCTCACTGCTTTCCTTTGTAATGCTTAGCTGTGACAACTCTTTCTCCAAAATCTCCAAAAATACGATTCAAAATTCCCTTTTCAGCTTTTCCCTTTATTAAATGTTTTCCATTATAAAAATAACAAAACCGCAACATAGTTTTAAATACAACATCTTAAAGAATCCACAACTCTACAGTGTGAGCCAGCTATAATATTGACAGATTTCCTTACTGGTTATGTTTCTGTATATATTTTTATATGCAGTTAAAATTATAGCATTTACCTCATTTTTACCCTGCTTTGAAATCCATGTTGTTACATGGTCTTAATAACCATAATTTAAAACATGTGCAGGCCAGTTGAACAAACACACATAAGTTACTATTGGGCATTCAAGCTGTTTCCAGTTTTTCACTAATAGAAATAATTTTGTGATGAAAGCCTATATGATGAAGACTTTAAAAACTATTTTGCATTATTTTCTTGGTGTAGCTTCATTATTGCAAATATGTTAAACAGTGTGTTTTTTATTTTTTATTTATTTTTTTATATGCAGGATGAGCCCAATGTGTGTGTTTTTTTTTATTTTTATTATGTTATGTTAATCACTATACATTACCTCATTAGTTTTTGATGTAGTGTTCCATGATTCATTGTTTGCATATAACACCCAGTGCTCCATTCAGTATGTGCCCTCTTTAACACCCATCACAGGCTAACCCATCCTCCCACTCCCTTTCCCTCTAGAACCCTCAGTTTGTTTCTCAGAGTTCATAGTCTCTCATGGTTCGTCTCCCCCTCCGATTTCCCCCCCTTCATTTTTCCCTTCCTGCTATCTTCTTTTTTTCTTTTTTTAACATATAATATATTATTTGTTTCAGAGGTACAGGTTTGTGATTCAACAGTCTAACACAATTCACAGCGCTCACCATAGCACATACCCTTCCCAATATCTATCACCGGGCCACCCCATCCCTCCCACCCCCCACCACTCCAGCAACCCTCAGTTTGTTTCCTGAAAACAGTGTGTTTCTTAAAATAATTTTTGATACATGCTATCAAATAGTTTACAACAAGATTACATATTTATGTATCTACCAGTAATATATTAGAGAATCTGTTTCACTGCATCCTGGTCAGCTTTAAGAGTATCATCCTCTACATTTTCCCCTTCATTTAATGTCTGAAGTGATTTACTAGAAGCCCTTCCCAAGACAAACGGAGCAGTCGTGTCTGTGAAGTACATGATGGGATGTCATGCCTTAGGCTCAGGAGCCACCACTAGTACATGGGGCCTTGAACATGTCCCTAAGGTAGCCATTTTGCTATTTTAGCTACTTCGTCTCTCACCAAGAAGTACAGAATCCATGCAGGGCATATGATCCAAACAGAGTGGTGGCCAGTTATTTGGATACTACCTATTTCCATTCCTAACCCCTGGAGACACTTTTTCTTTAGAATTAGCGTTCCCCTCTTAGTCACTCAAAGGAATTAGCAGAGAACAGGAATTAAGAAAAAATGTCTCCCTGTGCTCCTAGGCAGGATCTTGTTCTGGACCATGAATTTGCCCACTACTCCCTCTCCTGCTCTGTCACACCATACTTTTTCCATGGTGCTTGGTCCTCAACATCCTCCAGGCATTGATCCCGGATTCGCTGCCAACTGAGTGGTTGGTGTGCAAGATGACATTTATTTGCCATCGTTGGTCTAGTGCTTTATAATGCTTTCAATCTCACAGCCATGTCTTAGGAAAGGGTTGTAACTGTGTCTACCTTCACCAGGACTGATAAATAAATGGGCAGGGGGCTTTGATTTGCCACAGGAGATATTCATGTTAGACACCTTGTTAGTTAGGAAACCTTGGCAGTAGAATGAAGCAAAGAGTGGAGATAGAGATGAGTTAGGCATCGTCTTGCACATTTTCTTTCTTTTTTTCTCATCAAGGAAAAGGCCTGATGTTGACATTCCTTCATGCTCTGAAATACACAGTCACTTCTCTTTCCTAAAAATTGTATTAAGCCTAAAAACACTTGGTAGGAAAACCATGGGGTTTCACTTTCCTCAAACAGAACAAAAACCGTATTTAGGCTAACCCAGTCACTGCCCTCTCTGAAAGCCAGTCATGACCTAGGTGACCCCTGTGTGACCTCGGCCCTTGCTGTGTTTTGCCTCCATGACCTGGAGTAATTGCCTCAGTCTCTTGTGTCTCCATCCCCAGGATCCGTTCAACATCTCCCTAGAGTAGCTTATGGCAAAAACTTGAAGACTAATCAGCCAACAAGAATAAATGACTCTGAAGAAGAAAAGCCCTCGGTTAGGAGAAGAAAGAGAGCGGTAAGGGGAACGTTCTGGAAGCCAGGCTCTCTGGTGCTGGCCAAGATACTGACCTGCTTCTTAAATTCACTTTGTCTCTCTTTGCTTTAGACCACCTGTGTGTGAAAATGACTTTGGGAAATATTTGGTGAATTTTTTTTACATATATAGAGGAAATGTTTAAGAAAATTATAGACATATGTCATAGAAAATTAAAGTTTTATAAGAAGACTTTAAGATTTAAAAGACTTACGGTCTTTATACTCAAACTGATAAAGTCTCTATGCCAGTCGCTTGTGTTAAGTTATGTATGTATAATGCAATCCCTCAAGCAACTAAAATTTATACAAAAGATTCATACAAAGAAATATACTCAAAAGTACTATAGATAAATCAAAGTAGAATTTTAACAAATCTTTCAGTAATGCACAGGTAGGCAAAAAGAAAAGAAAAGAAAACAGAAATGAACAACAGGGAAAAATATAAACAGGGAAACAAAAAATAAAATGGCAGATTTATATCCTAACATTTCAATAACTACATTAAATGTAAATAGTCTTCTTTATTTGTAATGGCCCCAAACTAGAAACAGCCAAATTTCTCTCAATGGGCAAATGGTTAAACAAACTCTGGTATATCCATATCGTGGAATACTATTCAGCAATAAAATGGAACATACTATTGATACATGCAATAATTTGGATGGATCTCAGTAGCATTATTCTGAGTAGAGAAGGCCAACCTCCATGGGTCACATACTCTACGATTACATTTTTAGATCATTCTCTAAAGAACAAAATGATTGTGGTGAAAACCAGATCAGTGGTTGCCAGGCTTTAACACTGGTGAGAGGTGGTGGAGGGTGGGCAGGACCATAAAATGGTAGCACAAGAGATATCTCTGTGGTGCTAAAAACAATGGATTAGGTTATAGTGGTGGTGGTGGTGGTTATAGATTCTACCCATAGGATAAACTGACACAGAACTATGCACACATATTGTACCAATGTCAATTTCCTGGTTTTGAAATTGTACCATAGTTACATAAGATGTAACAACCATATGGGGGAAATTAAGAGAAGGCTGTATGGGGACTCTATGTATTATTTTTGCAACTTCCTGTGAATCTATAGTTATTTTAAAATAAAAAAAATTTTAAACAATCTTGCAGCCTAGATGCAGCAATAAACAGATCCTTGTACATCTGCCAAGTGCTAATTTATGAGTAAATATGACAAGCTGCAACCATCCTGAAGAGCTAAGGCATTTCAGGAGAAAGAGCACATTAACCTCAGTTCGCCAGACTAATCTAAAATTATCCATTGTTGATTTTGTCTTTGAAGATGCTATAAGAATAAAAAGAAAATCTATGGCTTCTTTACCCATGTTTCAGGTTTTCTGGTGGTGAGTGGGCACAAGTAGCAAGTTGGGTGGGGGACCTTGAACCAGCGAGTCACTCTCTTCATAGTTCTGGGTTTTTACCCCAACACCTCCTGGCCCCATGGAAGCAATGTGACTAAGTGGAGCTGGAAGGACAAAGAGGCCAGGATAGGTGTACACAGAGACGCTTAATTTCAGCTTCTACCTAGAAGTGGGTCTGAGGTCATGGCTAAGGGTATAGCAAAGAGGAGATGTAAGCCAAGAGAGATAAGAGTTACATGAACGGGGCTCGAAACCAAGGTCTACACATGATCCAGGTAGGGCTCGCTGCAGGTCACCAGACTCAGCTGCTCATGGCCTGTTGAGCCAACCATGTGAAAAGTTCCTAAATGCTGGGGCAATGGTTATACCACCAGGTTGTTTAGTTCACCTCCGGTTCCAGCAACTTTGCTCTAGACGCCATGGTCTGAGTTGTGCAGCGTTTACAATTGCCTCCCCGCCGCTCCCCCCGCCAGGGCTGTGCTTTCCCAAGAAGCACAAGGAGCACATTTCTGCACACAGTGATGAGGCTGAAGCTATCTTTATCAAAGTAATCATGTATATGACAGATTCCTAGCCTCCCAGCTGGTCAACAGTGTTGATCTCTGGAGAGCAGGACTGAAGGAGCAGTCATAGGGAGAAGAGGTACTTGAATTTTAGCCTCCACGCTGCTAGCAGTGATGCCTCTGAGGGTGTGGTTGATTGTCCTGAAAGATAATCATCTTATGGGAATTTATAGCTTCTTATGGTTGGTTTTCTGAGCTCTTTGTCTTTCATTATTTTTCAAAGAGAATCTATAAAGGAAACTCTGACAACACTCAACTGTAGAACTCTGTGCCAAAAAATGCATTTCATTTTAAATGTTATATTTAAGTAAGCTATACAATTGAGAGAACATTTCAGAAACTACAAATACCCTGATACAATCAGGTCCCAAATATAAGCCCTGCTTCATACCTAACAGCCTACTCTAGCCCAGGGACACTTTGCCTTGATGACACAGCAAGGGAGCATTTCAGAGATCACTATGGAAGGATACCTCTGGCCCACTGAAAGGTGTGTGTGGGTGTGTTATTAGGTATTCATCCAAAGGATACAAATATAGTGATTTGAAGGGGCACATGCACCTCAACATCTATAGCAGCAATGTCCACAATAGCCAAAATATGGAAAGAGTCCAGATGTCCATCAACAGATGAATGGATAAAAAAAGATGTGGTATATATACAGAATGGAATATTACTCATCCATAACAGAGAATGAAATCTTGCCATTTGCAATGGCGTGGATGGAACTAGAGGGTATTATGCTAAGTGAAATAAGTCAGTCAGAGAAAGATAATTATCATATGTTTTCACTCATATGTGGAATTTAAGAAACAAAACAGATGAACATAGGGGAAGGGAATGAAAAATAAAATAAGATGAAAATTGAGAGGGAGGCAAACCATAAGAGGCTATTAACTCTGGGAAACAAACTGAGGGTTGGTGGAGGGGAGGTGGGTGAAGGGATGGGGTAACTGGGTGATGGACATTAAGGAGGGCACATGACGTAATGAGCATTGGGTGTTATATGCAACTGATGAATAACTAAACTCTACTTCTGAAATTAATAATACACTATACATTAACTAAATTGAATTTAAATTAAAAATTGAAAAAAAATAAAAGATGTGTGCTGTGTACAACAGAGATTTACAAGAAGAACTAGATAGGCATCCAAGCTTTGTATTTCTCTGAGTTTTCTAAACTCTGGGCTCAGTATGAACTGAGAACATAGGGAAAAAATATAATGCTGGCATCCCAAAGAAATGTCTTCATAGAAATAAGTCCAAATGGTAGGGCCCTACTTTTTCAGAGCATCAATATAGAAGATTACATTTGGCAGTGCTGTTTTTTCTTATCTTGTAAAAAGGGAACTTCCTTCTTTGTACCCACTACCGTTTAGACAAGGACAAATTTGATATTCAGTGCCAAGAGAAAGTATTTTCCAGGAAAAAAAAAAGTTCACAAAACCCCCTCTTTCTTGTTTTCTGTCACTGGAAAATGATATAACCCAGAACAATTGTTTTTTTTTTTTTTTTCTTAGTTTCAGGACAATTAGGTAACTAGATCACTCCAGGTACCTGATCACATCTATTTTTTTCTCCTTTAAAGGAATTTTGGGGTCATTTTAAAATGATCATTGTACCTGCATTTAATTTCGTAGCAGTTTGCAACCCTTGGTGGAGGGTACAGAGAACTGTGAGTATAAGGATGTGTTTATTCACACGGACATTCTCACCAGCTGGCTTTCCCTGTCACTTCAGCCGTTCTTTCTATTCCTCCGACTAGTCCTCCTCAGATCTCAGCAGAGCCTGCCTGTGGGGCTTTCTGGCTGCCAGACACTTAGCCGGCGAAGTGTCTAGCTGGCTTTCTGTGAGAAGCCCCTGGAGGCTTGCAGAATCTTGCACCCGATGAATATCTGATGATGTCACCATGCTTTCATCAGAATGTTCTAATCTTGTACCATGGGGAGACATGGATGGATTACAGATCCCAGGTTCATCCAGGCTTTGCAAGTACTTCCCACTTCGGATCCAGGCCCATAGAACCTTCCTGGAATTCAGTTATGGAGACAGCCATTGTCTCCATGGGAATTCTAGGCAAAACTCTGGTACCCAAAAGCTCAGGTTTCCAATATGTAGGGAATTGCCTGCAGAAGGGCCAAATCAGTTCTCAAAAGCTGGGAGTTGAAGATACAAAAACCTAAGGCACAGGCCAAGACTCGGGCTAGTTTAAAACTCTCAAAACGAACTGCACACTTCTATCAGAGATGAGAAGCTCATGTTTCCTAGAATGTCTGAAAGGAAGAGGGGTATTTTTCAAGACTCATTGTGTGGATTAGGCATTTCCCTTAGTAATCCAAATGGAAAATAATCAGGTTTGCTCTAGGCATGAGGCAATGGCCAGCTGAGCCCTCTGAAGGCTGGAGGCCACTGTTGCCTTCCCTCTCTGAAAGTCCTGAAGGTCCAGTGTGGCTGGTGGGAGAAGAGCTAGAGAGGAAAGATGCACAAGGTCTGAGAGCACAGACAGCCACCTGTTTTTAATCAATTGTTCCATATACACGCCTACAAATACAGCATTATTACTAAAACTAAGCGAAGGAATCACAGTATTTATTGAGCACCTACTGTGAGCCCAAATCGGTTTGATCTCAAAGCCCACTGCCGGCTGTTGCAACACAGTCTCACCAGGTCCCTGGCTGTTTGGCTGGTCCCAGAGTCTAGGACCAGCCCTCCCACTGGGGCTTCCCCATTTCATCAAAGCTCACCTTCCACGAGCTTAGATAAGCCTTTCTCTGGCGCATTATGCATTATTCCCAACTGACTCCAGAACTTTCCCATTTTATATATCCCAAGGGCCTCCATGCTTGGAGCTGTGCTGGGGCTGTGGCAGCAGGTGCAGAATGACCATGGAAGATCCTGCTCCTATGGACTCAGATAGCCGTCAGGGAAAAAATAAACAAAATGGAAATAAAATTAGCCCAGTGCCCAGTCATCCCACAGGTGCAAGGTGGTACACAGGTTGGTGTCTAGGGTCATCCCTACAAATGAGTAATTTCCACACCTGTGACTCATCCCCAGGCCAAGAATTCTCCTGACACTTGGTGATCATTTTTGTACAGATCCCCAACTTAGTGGCTGTACCCATGGTTTATCTCCTCTTATGTATTCTTCCCTCTGCTTCTCCTCTGTCTGCTTCCCCTCCATCTGGGGCAGAAATTTAGAAGAGAAGCTTATCTGTGCAGACATAAGTATGTATTGTCAGGGCAAGGCATCTCTAAGACTCTGAGAGCAACAGTATAGGAATGGACAGAGTGAGATTCACAGCTGTGGGACAGATGGGTGGCTACTGAGTGATATCACAGGCATCATTTATAAGAAAGAGGGTGATCTTCAGAGACAAATGGGGTTCAGCGATGTGGTGTGTCAAAGTTGATGCAAAGAGAAAAACTCCAGGAGGAGAGAAAATGAGTGTCCAGCTCATGAGTGCTGTGGTGCCTGGGGAAGCTTTCCACATGGAGCAATGGATGGCCATCTGCTTTTGTTGGCCCCTCAGTATTCACCCTTCTTGTGATAACAGAGCCTTGATGATCTTAGGGAACCACGGCCCTGTCAGTCTGGTCTATGTTCTTGGGTGGGACTGATCCTACTTCCAGAAGGTGGGTGGGCACATGACACTGATCTGCCCTATGAAAACACTTGATTAGTTCTGGGATGGACACTAACCTAACTTCAGCAAATGAATATCATTTTGGGGATTTTTGCTAAAATTAATGGGACAGAGCATTCCTCATGTGGTGGAATTCCTAAGTTATTGACTGGAGCTACTGGGGACATTGATGGCATTGTGCTTGGACAGCCTGCCAAGTACGGAATCAAGTCAAAGGAAATCCTCACTATGGGTGCACACCTACAGTGTGCTGGGACTTATTGAGCCCAGAGATTCAGCCATGCTTGGAGCCAGACCTCTGTTGGTCTTCAGGTATATGAGGTGATGGATCTGCTTTTTGGCTTCATTTAGTTTGAAGTGGCTTTACATACTTGCAGTGAAATGTTGCAGAGAAATCCAAGTGGGGACATTAAACTTTACATGAAACATAAATAACATGAGATCACCAGGGCTGATATGCACAACTGGGACTGTACCATTGTTGAACTACTGAAATATGCCCATTCCGGTTCGGAAACAGTTACCCCTCTTCAAGTGGCCCGGTGCTGCCTGGGCCTCCTGGCCCATCCCCTGTTATGCCCTGGACTTCCCCACAATCTACAAACTAAAGGGTTATTGTCTGGCACAACAGGAAGCTTCTGCTGGCAGCTACTCCAACTGATCTTTTGAAGGTCATCAATAACCCCCTTGTTGCAAAATTCAATGGTCATTTCTTAGTTTTTATCTTGCTTGGCCTACCAATAACATTAGATCACCAACACAGTTGACTACGGCCTCCTTGAACACTTCACTTGGCTTAAAGGACATCTTCCACACCTGCAGTCCCTCCTATCTTCCTGGCTACAACTTCTCCATTTCTTTGGCTGGCTCCTCTCCATGTCCTTAACTTCTAAAGGTTGGCATAGCCCAAGGCACAATCCTTAGACCTCTTTTCCATGTGGACTCATTCTCTTGGTGATCTTAACCAGGCTCAAGGTTTTAAATACTATTCCAAGTTTCCATCTCACCTGGACCTTTCCCTTAAACTCTAAATTTATATACCTACTGGCCTACATGACACCTCCACCTTGATGTCTGGCAGGCATCTCAAAATTAACATGTCCCAAACTGAGCTCATTATCCACCATACCCGAAGTAGTTTTTCCTGCAGTCTTCCCAATCCATTTTCCAATTGCTCAAGCCTAAATCCTTGGTCTTATCTTTAAGTCCCCTCTCTCTCTCTCTCTGTCTCACACACACACACACCACACCACACTTGATTTATCAACAAATCACAACAGACATCGCTTCAAAACGTGTCCATAAAGAGAGCACTTCATACCATCTTTGTGCCCCCCTACCTCGATCCAAGCCATCAGCCAAATCTCAGCTGCATTACTGCCAAAGCCTCCTAACTGGTTTCCCACTTCTGTCTTTGACTTACTGTGCTTATTCTTGACACAGAAGCCAGAGTGATTCTTTTAAAATATAAGTTAGGTCACAGCATTCCTCCAATACTGCCCACTTATTCAGAGTAAAAGCCAACGCCATTACCAGAAGCCCCCGAGACTTGCATGAACTAGCCCCTGCTACCTCTCTCCCCTCTATTCCCTGAACTCCAAGCACTCTGGCTTCAGCTGAGCCCACTGTGCTCCCCCTCTCCCCCCATGGCCTTTGCTTTGCTCTTCCCTTCCCTTGGCCTGAAACGCTCTTTCCCTGGTTACCCACATAGCTCCTTTCCCCACTTTGTTCACAGCTGAATCCAGATATTGCTTTCTTGGTGAGGGCTTCCCTTACCACCCTAAGATTTCAATTCCTACCTCTACCTACTTCGTTTTTTTACACTTATACTTATTATCTAATATGCTTTGTATTTCACTCATTGAAATTGCTTCCTTCTACTTTCCTCAAGAAAATGTAAACTCAATAAGGACAGGGAAGATGTTGGGTGCTTTGCTTGTTGCTCTGTCAAGCAGCAACCACCACATGCAACAAGCTATCGATAAATTATTGTGAATGACTTGGCGGTACCTGTTCCACAGTCATTATAAATACATATTTTTTATTATAAATACTTTGAATCTGCTGGGGACATCCCTCTCGACATAAACTGCTAGACAAAACCCAGCAATTTCTTCTTCTCATTTCATTCTTAATTGAAATAAAAGCACTTACCAATCCCGAATGAGCCTTCCAGAGAACTGGGTACTTGTAAAGGGAGGCTGTGGAAGGAGGCTGTAAGTATTTCATTCCCTGGCAAGGTGCTCCATATCCCAGCTTCATAAGTTAATATCTGACTTGCATTCCACCCTATGCTAACTGAGCTTCTAAGCTTTCGGAGAGTCTCCTATAGGAAGGACAGAGCTGGGATTGCTCACAGCCCCCACCTGGGGGGTGTGACACCAAGGCTGGGCCTGCACTAACACCACACCAGGCAACCTGCCCCGCCCACCATGGGCAGAGGGCTGATTCTTGCATTTTGGTCTGAAAAAGCCACAGAGCTCATGGAATTTCAAGTCCCTTTGTAGAGGTTTAATTGGCAGAAGAAACCCCAGGAGGAGGACGAGAGTATGAGGATGGGAGAGACAAAAATGAAGGGGAAGGTAGATAGATGTGCTCTTTGCATGACTTCTCGACCGTAGGATCCAACAAATGAAAACAATCAAAGCAAGGCCAGTACCATGTCCAGAGAGCATGGCTTTGACACCTGCCTGCTCCATTACCTTAGATTGAGGGGGTCCTCTGTGATGCCTTTCCCCTTCAAGCTGGGTTGGAAAGAGCAGAAGCTAAACAAAAAAGGAAAGAATCATTCCAGCAGCAGAGTCAAGACTCTTCCACCACCAGGGAGACATTTTTGGTGCCAGTCAAGAGGTAGGGTACATACTTGCCCCTCCCGCACCCCATCCTGTCCCCCAGATCATGAACACCAGACCCGGGTATACCTCTGTAACACATCCTCAGCACCCCCTGGCATTATACACTCTAGCCTTAATAAAAATGACAATAATAAAACAATCATTACAATAAAAATGGTGCATGTTGGCAGGTTGGGCCAGGCACTTGACAATTCCATTGCCAATTTCAGCAACCACTGAAAATGCCATCTAATTTAAGGCTCCTTGAAGCAGGGTTGGGTATGGTTTGACTAACATTCACTGCCTGAGCTATGGATGTATAAAACTTCTAGATTAACTGTGAAAAACTGTGTTTAATACACAGAAATCACAGGGAGAAATGGATGTGAGGTTTCGCATTGCCTGTCTACTTCTTCAGCTTGGTCTAAAATGGAACTTGAAGAAATCCTTAGGAGGCCATATAACAGCCCTCCTTGGAAGAGCCCACAGGCAATGGAAATGTGCCCAGAGCTGGTGCAATAGCCTCTCTGCAGGAGTCGTTTTCTCCATGCTGGCTCTGCCCTTTGGATCCGGCAGCTGGTCGTGGTGCCAGTTACCGGCCAGGGCCAATAGGAAGGCAAGGCGAGAACCTCTGAGCTCAAAATGGGGATGTCAAATATCACCTCAGAACTCCCAGCCCAAAGTGAAGCTGAACCACCCCTTCTGTTGATCCATCTTCTGTGTCTTCTGTCTATGGCTTTCCTTTCTGGCCCTTCTAGATTCTCCACAAATCTGTCTGTAACTTTTATAACGATGAAAAAAATAGCCATTAGTCTCAAAACATTTAAACACCAGCTTAAATTTCTTAGATTGATTCATCTATTTGGAGAAAGAAGTTAAACTAAAACAGCAGGCTTCTCTCTTTAAGAAAAAAAAGATGTTCCGTGAAAAAGTGGGAAATCAGTTGTTCGGAATTCTTTCCACTGAAATATGAAATTGGAACAACTAAAATTGGCAACTGGGATCAAAAAGAAAGATTAAGCCAAAAAAAATTATTTGGAAAATTAAAAAAACAAAGCCAGAAGATTCTGGAAGGTCCATTAAACAGCCAGCTTCTAAAATGTGTTGTGTCTGCATAAGTTCTTCCCTCTTTAGTCCTTACTGTCCTGAACTACTTCAGTCCGTGAAATGGAGCCTATTTCCCAGGATTTAGAGAAGGCACTTCTGCATCTTTCTCTGTACTTGGTTCCATGATTTAGTAGCTCTGTAGGTCAGTAAGTCCTTCCTCTGTCTGACCTAAATCCTGCTTGCTGTGGATTTTGAGCACTGTTGAGAACAGTGTTCCTGAGGACAGAGCAGAGCCATCTCTGTTCTACAGTCAGTTCATGATCATTTCTCTTGGAGGAAGATTTTCAAACCCTTACCTTTTGAAGACCTTATTCCGATCATTGTTGTGAAAGACAAGAAACTTGGAATATCCGTTTTGGAAAAAGAGCTCCAGAGCGATGTCCTATAAAGAGAAACCCCTTTCACTGCTGCTGAAGTTGCCTGGAATGGAGAGACCCCAGGCCACAGAGCCACTAGCAATGGGTCATTTGGTTCTCTGTGTCAGGCAACCCTTCCTGGTTGGTTCTTCCAACCTCCCCAGGGGGTACGAAGATCTTGGCGACGGTGAAAAGGGGAGTCCCTGCAAAATGGGTAGGAGAGCAGGAGGCCTCAGACTTCCTTTGACTGAAGCAGGAAGCAAGAGCCCCACTCCCAGTATAAGCCAGGAACAGAGAGACGGAGGAAAGGGCCCAGTGATACCTTCAGACACTTTCGCTTCTGGGTCACAAGTTTGGTTTCCTGAACCAGAGAGTCACCCTATCAGAAACATTAGGGGAACCATTTGGGTGGGTGCAACTCGCCATCTGGGCAGCACTGTGTGCCGACCTACAGACTTGCAGGCCCAGGTCTCTTTGCCCAGCTCATTTTGCAGAGCCAATTTGATGTGGCCATGCTGACCTAGCAAGGGTATTTTGTTAATGCCTAAATGAACTCTACATACGCTCCTCTCTTTTTCCTCTCTTTTCTCTCTCCCTGTCTCCCTTCTTTCTATTCCAAGCTGTGTAAATAACAGACTTGGAACAGCCACAGAGAGAGTCTCCATGGAGGATGAGGCTCAGGGATGAGATGGGGTCAAGGAGAGGATTCCCAGGGCTGGAGGCAGGGGTGAGGCCCGGGCATGGAGGCACAGAGGGGACGTTGCATCCAACAACACAGTCAGATCCTGCTTCCACCTGGCTGAAAGTGAGCTCTCCAACTCCAGTTCACTAGGCTCCTAAGCAGAGGCAAAGTATCTGTGATGATAAGCAAACCCCTCTGGCTGGGGGGTGCACTAGGAGCTTCGGATATTTTTCTACAAATAGAAATCTAAAAACTGTGCAAAACAGATGATCAAGGTAGACATTATGGCTTCTCCTGGAAACCTTGAATAGCCAAGATCTGACTTTCTCCTGGGAGAACCCAAAAGAAATGGGGGCCTTGCTCACAAAGCTCTTCCTGCCCCCAAATCCCACCCTACTTGGCCATGCTCACGTGCCCTCCTGCTTCTCCCTTCCACTACTGTCAGGCTAACCAAACATCTGGAAGGGGGAAGAAACTCGCTTACTGATACCTATATGCTACTACCTATAACCTATAAGGTAGGCATAATCATAAAATAGTAATTTCAAGTACTTAGTGTGCCAAAAAATGTGCCGAATGCTATATATATAATGGTGGAAGACACAAAGTGGGGTTGCTACAGTGGCAGAGCCACGGTCAGGATGAGGCCCATGCTGGCCACATTGCCCAGAACCCTCCGGGCAGGGCTTCTCCCAGCTGTCCCCTTCTCACTCACTCTCCTTGCAAAGAAGCACACCAAGATCAGGCAAGATGAAAACCAACACTTTGTGGGCAAAATCAGTGGAGAGGGAGGAAGAGGGCTGGTCGGATTCTAGCAGCTTGCTGATCCTTTCTAGAGTGAGCCCCCCTGAAAGGCCTCCCTGAGCTTCAGTGTCAGAGAATCATAAGGACCCCCTCCCCGCCCCCGGCAGGAGGATCACATGATGAATTATGGACCCAAAGACATTTACCAATAAAACACTCTTATGACTAGGTTGATTAGGGTCCAACACTGTCCCCCTGTTGGCCTTAGCAGAACGGAGACCTTACGGAAAGGGTAGAGGAGAGATCTCATCTATTCCTCTGCCTGCCACCTGGGAGGCCTCTGGACACAGATGCAGCTTTGTTACTAGTAAGGCTGGGCTGGGGAGGCCAGATGTGTCTGAGGCCAGCAGGGGATCCTCTCTTTGCAACTCAAGTGAGAAGCTTCAGGTTGTGCCCAGCTGGTGGCAGAGCCCTGCCTCTGAGGGGAATTGGCTCCCTTAGCCCCTGGTGAGCCCCTGGAGGCACTGGCTGAAGCCCTGGGACCCTGGTTGGAGGGGACAATCAGGAGATCTCCAAACCACTTGGACCAGGAAATGCCTGGGAGTTTGGAGATGGGTTTGGCCGTGGGGAGGGCAAAGGGCAGGGGCGGAGGTCAGTGGAGGCGGACCACACGCTCAGGGCAGGCTGACCCTTGACTCTCAGTCAACAGCTCTGCCATGAGGCAACGGAGCTGCCCTGTCCTGTATTCCAGAATCTCCAAGGCCGCTCTGGGCATGTCAAGGGGAAAATAAAGCAAAGAGGCTGGATCCTAAATGACGCACCAAGAGAGAGAAGGTTCCAACAGCCAAAGAGCAGGAACTGGGGAAAGAGTGAAGCAGACGTTACAACTGCCAACCAGGAAACCAGGCCCAACACAATTCACACTCACAGATGTGTCCCAGAGGGCACTGGGCTGTGCACAGGTGTGAAGGGGGTCACGGAGTGTGTCCCTCACCTTCTGATGGGGCCTCACTAGCACCTGGACCACCATGCCATAAGCTGGCGCCCCCTCTCACCCCCTCTGTGCGGCATACCTGTAGCAGGAAGCGTGCCTGCCGGAGCTCCCTGAGGTCCCCGTAGCTGTGGATCTGGCACGAGTAATGGTCAGAGGACCGGTCTTTGCTGCACATGTTGAAGATGAATGGGTCACTGATGCTGGAAAGGAAACAGGACAAGCAGTGAGAGGGCGTGTGGAGGGCTTGTTCCCCTGCCTGCCCCACGGCCCCGCCTGTGGTTCTAGAGACACTGCTGACCCACCGACTCCCTTCAGAGCTCCTGCCTCTGTCAGCCCTGCCCGGGAGCAGGCTGGGGCACCAGTGTCACCAAGTGAGGGGACAGCCTCCAGGGCACACAGTGGCACAGGGTGCAGGGTGTGAGTGTAAGAAGGTTCTCTGGGTACAGGGGTCAAACATGGGTCAAGGGGGTGGGGAAGAGTGAAAGACCCCATTACACATGGAGAAATTTCAGGCCAGAAGGCAAGGGCAGAAAGATGAAGAGCCTCCATAGAAAAGCCTGTGTTCAGCATGGCTTTGGCAACATGGGGCCTGGGGTGGTCCAGCCACCCCTGAGCCCCAAAGACGTGTGCAGCAGGCTGAGAGCGCCAGTGGGCTGGAGGACACTGGCCACAGCATTGGCGGTGGCCCCCAGAGCACCAGCCCCGAGCCAGGAGCCCTCTCGGAGGGCAGAATGACCCCCTTGGGAAGAGAGGGAGAGGAGAGAAAGGGAGAATCATGAATTGGACTCAGATTCATCCCAAAGATGACAGTTTGTGCACTGGGAGTAACGGAAACACCTTTAGGGAACCAGATGAAGCTTTTCACCACCAATGAGACTTAACAAAACTGATTTCAGTTATAGACTTACTTCTGAGTTATGCAGCAAATGTAAATTGTGTACATGTCTGCAAAAGCTCTATCGAATGCCCTTTAAGGACTGGCGAAATGGAGTACCCCCCACCCCCACCCCCAGGCACCTCAGCCCTCAAGAAGCTTGTGTATCAAACACAGATCCAAAGAGCCAAGAGCTGGAAGAGCCCCTGCACCCGCACAAGGTGGCGGGAATGGGTGAGAAGCTGGCATTCTGCCTGCTCCCCACCCCAGCTCCGAGGGTGGCCCTCCCCACCCGGCCTGCAAAGCAGGCCACTAGGCCTCCATGCCACGCCTCCTAGGGTAAGCAGAGACATGGGTGTGTGACACAGGTCAGCAGGACTTGTCCAATCACCGGTCATTTGGGGTGGCCCAGCATCTGCAGTGCTCAGGGCTTGGACTTGTGCACGATGCACATTTTGCCCCCAAAGGTAGAAGGGCAGGCTGCTCATGGAGACACAGCCTGAGCCCATTGTTCAGCCTCCTGCACAGCCAGCCTTCCAGGATATAGACTCAGCCTTTCACAGCTCCTCCTGCCCCTTCTTAGAACAAGCCTCTCAGGTCCCTGCTCTGAGCCACAGAGCTGTAGGATTGATCAAATACAAGTGTGGCTTTGGTTCCGGATGCTTCTGCCTCAGTGCTTTAATTCAAATCTGCTGGCTAAGACCTAGGTCACTCCATCAGGGGCTAAGCTGAGCTTCCCCTGAACTTCTCTGACTCCCAGTGGGGCTATGGTGGTCATTCTGGTTCCTACCCTTAGCTCAGGTCAACCAGCATCCCAGGTCAAGGCACTGATGAGGATGACACTGACGCCTCCTCTGTGCTCCCATAA
This sequence comes from Mirounga leonina, assembly GCF_011800145.1. NCBI lineage: Eukaryota > Metazoa > Chordata > Mammalia > Carnivora > Phocidae > Mirounga > Mirounga leonina. The sequence goes on along the minus strand of NW_023270265.1, from coordinate 14,321,773 downwards.
CCCCAGGCTTGTGGGCACAACAGCAAATGTCATCTCTACCTTAGCCACACCTCTCCTGGCAGACTATGAGTGAGTTCGCTGGGGCACAGACCCACGCGCATGGCTCTCCATGCTCCGCATCCTCCCTGGAGCTCTGGGCATGTTTGCCGAGGGGCCTGGCAACTATCATGCCCTACAGCCTGCCAACCACGTCTGCTGTCTCATAATGAACCCTTACAGAGTGTGTGTCATTACTATTCCCTGAGCAGAAATGAGGAAACTGCATTCCAAAGAGAAGTGACTTTTCCAAGGTCAGGGGGAACTGGATTCAAACCCGGGTCCTCTGACTCTAAAATCCAAGCTCATTCACTAACACCTTTTCTCCTCTGAGGCAGAGAGGCTCGCTGGCTCTTATAGAGCTCTCCCTGCAAGCTCCCTCCTTTCAGTGTGCTCTCTGCTGATTGATCCTGCAACCCGGCATTCTGAGACGTGAGGAATGGTGACATGAGGAAGAGTGCTCTGGAAAATGCTTTTAGGAAGGAACTTTGAGGAGGAAATGCACTCATTTTTCTCCTACTTGGAGGGATTGAATAACCATATAGGGCAGGAATGCTCAGACAGACCCGAATGCTCAGGAAGACTAAACTCTAAAAAACATTATTAAGTTCACTGATGTAATCCAAACTGGAGTTCTGTCTTATGTAGTGTTAGTCACACACGGCTGTGACTGGGTCTCTTGGCCAACGCTGTGTACTGTGCATTAAGTCAGAATTCAAGCACCTAAGGTCAATGAATAGAAAGGAGGAGCAGATTCATGTTCTTCTTTAGGTACAGCTGTGGTCATAGTTTATAGGATGGTACTCACAGCTCTTTTGCCTGACATCTATCATGACATATGCAAGTTTTCCAGAGTGGTCATAGTATAATTCTTAATATTCTTAACTAGGGAAACCACAGTAAACTAAGTGGTAATCATATTGGTTGACCTGGTCTTTGAGAGTCAAATTGGGGATGTCAGACTAAAATATTTGAAATTATTTCTGAGGTTATCTGATTGTTGTCAGAATTTATACCTGTAATTTTAACGCAGAATCAACCACTAGATCAAAAACTCTTTACCAGACTCAGTCCACATCTGACTTGCCTCTTTGTGTTTATGGAGTCTACCCCAGTGCCTGGCACAGTACAGAATTCTGGTAAGGATTTGTTGAATCGAATTCAACAGAGCAATGGTGCTTCAGAATTGCTGACTGATGTGGAGAAAATACCTGATTATAAGCACCCTATCACAAAGTACCAGCTGGATGGCTTGGATTCCCACAAAATGAATCCAGTGCTGTACCTTGTGAGCTTGCCTGCCACTATTTTGGGTAGAGTAGTGTGGTCCAAGAGGGATATGTTGAAGTCCTAACCCCCCCGTACCTCAGAATGTGACTTTTTTTTTTTTTAGAAATAGGGTATTTGGCCCTAATCCAATAGGACTGGCATCCTTAATTAAAGGGGAAATTTAGACACAGACAAACACACAGGGAAGATCTTGTGAAGACACACAGAGAGAAGGCGGCCATGACTGGAGTGATGTATCTGCAAGACAAGGAAGGCCAAGGGCTACATGGACACACAAGAGGCTAGAAGGAGCAAGGAAGGATCTTCCCCTAGAGCTGTGGAGAGACCACAGCCCTTGATTTTGGACTTCTAGCCTCCAGAACTGCGAGGCAATAAATTTGTTTTTTTAAGCCACCCAGTTTTTGGTACTTTGTTATACAGCCTTAGGAAACAAATATAGTCATTCTACTCAGGCAACAGGGGATCTCACTGAAGGCAAAATAAACCTTCTGGAAAGGTTCTTACTTTCTGAGGAAAGTTCCAAAGTACACAAGTGCAATCAATGCTGGAGGATTTGCACTGTTCCTGAGCTTTATTTGGGATATTTTTATGATGCATCAGAGAGCCTCTTTCAAGGTCTAGTGCCCAACTATACTCAATTTGATGGCAGTCTTTTAGAAAGACATTTCAGGGTTGCGTTAGCTTTATTTTTAACTGGCTTATTTATGTATCTTCCTTAGTCTCCGTGGTCAAAATAAGACTTAATCCCCATTGATCTGACATGATCTAATAGCCAGTCTCTGAGAACCACATCTTCATGAGTGCTAGCAGTTTCTTAGGGCAGCAGACAAGACCTCAGATAGAAAGTACTGTCTGATTAACAAATACTTCTCTGAGGTCTGGTGACTAAAATTACTTAAGCAATTCCCAAATGATATTCCAGGGTAGTAATTTGTTCTCACTCCACTCCTACTTGCATTCCAGAAAAGTACATTTCCAGACACGGGAAGTCTCCTTCGTCATTGCAAATCAAGTGAGTACATACAACCTGACAACAGGGCTGCTATTGAAAGTGCAGATAAAGTCAGTTTGATCATGATTAGATGCACCTCATAAACACAATTTACCTAATCAATAAGATCTTATCTAACACTAACTCAATTTAAACCAGAGGTCGAGAGTGAAGCAATGGATTCTACAAGTCATTACACGGGCATTCCATGCATAGAGGTAGAGTAGAAAGCTTTCATCAGCTCTCAGAAAGGCAAGTCTGCAGACCCATTGTCCATATTGATCAGTATCAATAAAACATGAGCAATAAGATGGGATGCATGTGCCAAGTATTAATTATGTTCCTCCTGCCTTGGAAAAGCACAGAAGACTCACAGCAATCGGTGAACATTTGGTATGAATAAAAGATGGAATTTAGCAGAAAGAAAAAGGCCAAGTATTTTAGAGCAAATCTAAATCAAGGGAGGGTGAGCTGACATACTATTCTTCGACACTCCTTAAACTCTTGCTTCCTGCATAGGCTGGAAATGATATGACAACCAGGTGTTAAAATTCTTAGTTATTGGCAGGTTAAGACTCTGGTTCTTCTGTTGATTGTCTATAATAGTGGTTCTCAAAATGTGGTCCCAGACCAGTAGCATCAGCATCAGCTGAGAACTTGTTAAAATCTCAGGCCCTACTGCAAACCTATCAAACTAGAAACTGAGGTGAAGATGGGTCCCAGAAGTGTGGTCCCAGACCAGTAGCATCAGCATCAGCTGAAAACTTGTTAAAATCTCAGCCCTACTGCAAACCTATCAAACTAGAAACTGAGGTGAAGATGGGTCTCAGAAGTCCGTTTTAACAAGCCCTCAAGGTGACTTGATATTAGTTTGAGAGCCACTGGGTTAAGAGGTTATCTTGTCCTCATTTGAACCTTCGCTAGCTGGAAAAATCAAGATGTCTTCATCCAAATGTATTCAAATGTGATGATCAAGAGGAAGCATATGACCTGACAACTGAACTCCTAGCAAAAGCATGAACACAGTCACTTTGATTTTGAGTGGCTGTACTTTATAAACACAAGAGAATTAATCAATGAGAGCAACCTGAACCCAAATAGAACAACTATACTTGATTATAAAGAAGAGCCTCTGAATTTCCTGCCAAAGACCTCTGGTATTAGTTGGTATAAAAAAAAAAGGCTCTTCAAATTTCTACCCAAATGTCATCCATCCTTCCAAACGAGATCTCAGCCCCTGTCTTCCAGTGGCCCTCCCTCAGCACACTGGCCCCATGTCACCCAACGTGAGCCCAGAAGAGTCCTCCCGTGACAAATACTTTGTCCCATGAAAACCGTGTGCTCCCAATTCTTTCCAAAAGAACCTGTTTGTGCTGCCGAGTGCACTCGTGTGCCTCACTCAGCATGAGGGGCAGAGCCTGATGTTTCACACAGAATGAGCAATCAGTAAGCTGTTGAATGAGTAAGCGATGGGACTGGACTCAGTCACCCAAACAACCTAAGGCGAGATCCCGCTTGTCTTGCGGTCCATTCCGTATCACATGGAACAGGAGGAGCTACTTCCTTGTTCCCCACTCCAGATTTTAACTTTGGGAAACCACAGTCATGGATGCCTACGTCTTAAGGTTCTTCTGCTTTTTCTCATGGCTCAGTTTCAGGCCCAAACGAAGAACACAATAACACCTAGGTGGGAGGGGTAGGAGTAGGGGTGGCCGAGAAGGAAGTCGAGGCTCAGGGAAGAGTCTGCTAGAAGTCAGGAACTCACTTGGATAAGCAATGGCGGGTACAGTAGACATCCCCCACAGGGGAGAGCGTGAAGTTCTCGCAGATGTAGAAGTGCTGGTGGCCTAAGAGCAGGACCCCTTCGGAGACCAGATGGCCCTGCACGATCACCAGGGAGTACTTCTGTGTCACCTGGAGGGAGACAGCATCAGAGTCAGTCTGTGTGCATGTGAAGCATGCCCATCATTCCTATGGAGGGCACGAGGGCAGTGACCCGCCGCCCACTGAGAGTTTGGAGGTGAGAGCAGCACCTTGTTAGAGGGACAGAGCCACTGCTCGAGAGCTGCCCTGCTCTTCACAGTCTAAGTGGCACTTCTACACCGAAAACACCGTTTTGTTATTTGAATTACCCAAAGCCACCCCCACCTCCACCAAGACACGTGGATGAGTATGGCTGTATTGAGGGCATTGACAATCTTCCTCTCACTTTAAACCACTCCACAACCATGCAAAACATTCTGTAGTTAATAGTGAGGAGGGTTTTCAGGGTACCAGGCACCCTCAGTTACAGAGGCAGTGGAGCTTGTCGGGGGGCCAGCTAAGTGGCTGAACCAGGACTGGAACAAGTCTATCCAGAACCACAAGTGTAAGACTGGCCCTGCTGTCTCTGCAAGGCCAAGGCTAGTCCAGGTATATGCAGAGGAGGCATGTGTTCTACCCAGATCCCTCCTTTCAGACTCAGGTTCATTCTCTCAGTAGCTGGAAATTCTGGAAGCTTTCCAAAATCACCTGTGCTAAAGAGAGTGCTTGGGCACAGGGCATGCCCCCTTCCTAGTGGCAGTCTCTACCTAACAACTGGTCCCTGCATGGTAGGAAGAGTCACCCTGTGTCTCAATTCCACCCCACACCTCCAGCTCTCACGGAAACAACTGAAGCCTTGGCTGAGACTGCGTCAGAGTTGCACTTCTCCCTCTACGTGACCCTGTGACTGTCACTCCCAGTGAATGTCCTGCATGCACATCTCTGGCCCATAGCTGGATTCCCAGGGAGCCTGACCTGTGTTTGGTATGAACTGGAGTTCTGCATGAAGTAAGGACTCAGTGGGTCTTTACATGGAATAAATCCCTGAATAAGTGAGGGAATAAATGAATTCTAGATGACAGGAGCCCAGATGGACCAGGAGTAAGGCCAAGGCCAATATTTTCTCAGGGTAATTCTGTGCTAATTCCAGTTACACAAAAGAGGAACCGATTTTTTTTTTACTATCTAACATAACCATTGTAAACATTTTACACATACCAACCAATATAATCTTTACAATAAGGCAAGGGAGATTTTACTACTGGGGAGAAAAAAAAAGATGAGTCTCACCAAAGATCAGTCCCCTAGTAAGTGGCAGAGCCTGAGATTGAAGCTAAGCTCCCTACTCACTGTTGGGAACAATACTGGGACCACAGTGATGAAACCTGGAAAGCAGGCCTTGAATACCAGTTCTCCAACTCGTGCGTCAAATGGGATCAAAGTCAGGGTCAAGGCTTGAAAGTGAAGATTTGCCAAGGGTTTTTTGTTCCAAGACAAGCATTACCCACAGTCATCTCTGAATTATTTTTCCTAAGTGAGGACTAGCTAAGAGTCCTGGTACCTAAAACCCAAGCTTCCTGCAGGCAGCTGGCTCCCCTGGCCTCTCCTGCCTCCACCTTGTCAGTGGAGCTGGTCCTCAAACCACCTGCAGAGCCAGACCATGGACTCATTTCCAACTTTGTTCATTCATCCAGACAGTCACCTATTCAAAAGTTTGCACTCAGCACCTACTACATGCCAGGCCCTGAGCTGGGCTTCGGAGATAGAGGGATGGACAAGATAATCAAGAACCTTACCCTCATGGGGCTTAAAATCCAGGGGGGGGGAAGATGGATAGTAAGCATGCATGTCAACCAATAAACTATCACAAATTGTGATATATGCTGAGAGAGAAAAACTAGGGTGATCACAATAGGGAAGAGAGAAGCTTGGAGGGGACACTATTTTAGACAAACTCTGAGACCTGATATATGGTAATGGGGCAGCCATGGAAAACTCAGAGAACATTTGAGGGGAAAAGAACATCTAGTCCAGAGCTTAGAGGCAGGAAGGGCAGATCTGGGGAGCAGAAAAGAGGTCAGAGTAGCTGAGATGAAGTTGAGAAGTAGGCATGCTTAGATCTGGGGGTGAGGGGTTGGGGGTTGGATGTCTTGGTAAGGCCATTGGGCTGTATGCTCATTGCAACAGGAAGCCGTGTGAGAGTTCATTTCTGAAAGAGGACACTGGCTGCTGCGTGCCGAGTAGATCAGAAAGAGCCAAGAGTGGTGGAAATGTGATCAGTCATGTGGCTATTACTGTGGTCCATTGGAAGAATGATGACTTGGTATATGGCAGCAGAGACAAGTGGGAGGAAGGAGAGATGTAAGGAATCTAAGCAAGAAGAGGTAGAATTAACAATAACTGCTACCAGACAAACTACAAAACCAATAATAACAATAATAATAGGAACAATTGAGGATACACGTCTACTCTGAGATTTAGGCAATTGAGTGGAGCCCTTCGGCTTCCCTGAAAGCCTTCCCCAGAGGCAAGCACCATCACCACTTTATTGTACTGAAGGATAGCAGATGTGCCACCCCAAAATATGCCACTTTGTCATTACTATTTTGAGTCAAAGATACTTAAAAAGCAGCAGGTACAAGAAGGGCGCTCTGGTTTACCCTTTTTTTCCCTGAAAATAGGAGATAAAACTCCCAGGTGAAAAATGCCCTCCCTATATTAGGAGGAAAAGAACATTCTCAACACCTGAGACAGACAGGTCAGACCTAGAGAAATATGCACAAATAAATCCGGTTGGACGAACCTCCCTTCAGCCTCCCTGTATACTTTGGTTAGTTTTTCACAATTACTACACTGTGTTCAACTTAAGCACTTAGGCCTAACCACTTTTTGGGTTCTTCATTTTCCTGTGAAGACTCCCGTGTACCTGTATAAAAGTAAAATCTGTATTATCCTGATCTGTCTTCTGTCAACTTAATTCTCTGGCCTAGTTGGAGAGTCTAAGAGGTTAGGGAAAAAGTTGGACGTCTCCTACAGTATATCCACCCAAAGAGATTCCAGGAATACATAAGATGATTATACATATCCTTTTTATTTTATACAAATAGCATATTCATATGCTCACTGTTCTGCATCTAGTTTTTTCCCTTAATGGCCCACCTTGGAACCCTTCCAAATCATCCAAATCACTTCTTACAGAGCTGCCTCACTCTTATTAATAGGTACAGAGTATTTTCTTGCAAGGATGTACTAGAACTTATTCAACCAATCTCCTACAGATTCAAGTTGTTTTCAAATATCTGGATATTGCAAGCAATGCTGCAGTGACCATCCTTGGACATATAACACTTGGAACGCACAGGATGGTGTGTTGAAGGATATATTCCTAGAAGCCGGACTGCAGATCAAGGGTGTGGGTATCTTAAAATTTCCTCTATTGCTGGACTGTTTCCCTGCAAAGTGGACCAATTTGCACTCCCACCAGCACCGTCAGGAGGCTTGATGCCAGCCTGTTTGAACTTTTCCTCTTATCCCTTTGTATAGAGGAGACCTCATCCTCAAGTTTGCACAGTGAGGCGTAGACAGCTCCAGCACCAGCCCAGGACTGTGTACCTCCAAGCCTCCCCCTCCCTGCAAAGCCCCACCCTTGTCCACTTTCTGTGGTGCCCACAGCAGGGCGGGAGCACATTCCTATGAGCTTCTAGTGTTTTCCTTTGGGGAGAATTAAGTAACAACCAGAATAAACCAAACCACAAGAAAAATGTCTGGTGAGAGCTGGGTTAATAGCTTAAAAATTGATTCTGCTGGAAAAGAGTGGCATTTTAAAAACTAAAAAATGAACCCAAGTGAACTCTTACCTGCTCTTCCATTTAAATTAGCCCTGGGAGGGCTGCCTCCCAAGTTTACTCATAGTTAAGAAATCCCTCATGCCATGATTCTATTGATTACTTTAAAAAGAGAGGAACTTCTGCTTCAGAAGTAGAATTATTTTGAGGTCAGCTAGATAATATATCATCACTCCTGGCAGGAAGATCACTAAGTATGTGGCTACACCTGGCCCCATGTATGATAAGGAACAGAGTGGCTGGAAATCCAAAAATCCCAGAGCTGAAGTTATAGGGCCAACAATTTGCTGGGACATTCCATGGCAGCCCCTTGCCAGCATGTTCTCCTAGAGTCAGGCCTCAGTGTGCACATCTGCAAAAGGGGAAGGTCCAGCTGGAGGCCCTCTGAAGCTCTTCCAAAATGATTAGTCTGTGAGTTAGTGCAATGCCCTAATTTGATAGGCAGAAAAAGTGAGATGTGGAGCCGTCCTATGAGATACCCAGAAGAGTGCAGCTGCGTACATTTCCTTATATTTGTGTGCAAGATCTACTGCAAAGAAAGCTTTAGCCCCGCTCACACGGATCACATGTCCCTTTTGTACATCTTCTGCTTGGCTAGGCCCTGCTATCAATGCATTCTGTTCTACTGGCATATGGAATAAGTATTCTAATTTTTCAAAAATGCACCAATTGCCACAAAAAAAGTTAAGTATAATAAGGAGACAGACTATATAAATTCCATTTATATTGGCTATCTGTGAACTCTGGCATCTAGATCACTTTTAAAAGGAGCATTTGGTGGCCAACAGACACATGAAAAAGTGCTCAACATCGCTCGGCATCAGGGAAATCCAAATCAAAACCTCAATGAGATACCACCTCACAACAGTCAGAATGGCTAAAATTAACAAGTCAGGAAACGACAGATGTTGGCAGGGATGTGGAGAAAGGGGAACCCTCCTACACTGTTGGTGGGAATGCAAGCTGGTGCAGCCACTCTGGAAAACAGTATGGAGGTTCCTCAAAAAGTTGAAAATAGAGCTACCATATGATCCAGTAATTGCACTACTGGGTATTTACCCCAAAGATACAAAAGTAGGGATCCAAAAGGGTACGTGCACCCCGATGTTTATAGCAGCAATGTCCACAATAGCCAAACTGTGGAAAGAGCCAAGATGTCCATCAACAGATGAATGGATAAAGAGTGGTATATATATACATTGGAATATTATGCAGCCATCAAAAAGAATGAGATCTTGCCATTTGCAACGACGTGGATGGAACTGGTAAGTGTTATGCTGAGTGAAATAAGTCAATCAGAGAAAGACATGTATCATATGACCTCACTGATATGAGGAATTCTTAATCTCAGGAAACAAACTGAGGGTTGCTGGAGTGGGGGGTGGGGTGGGAGGGATGGGGTGGCTGGGTGATAGACAGTGGGGAGGGTATGTGCTATGGTGAGCGCTGTGAATTGTGCAAGACTGTTGAATCACAGATCTGTACCTCTGAAACAAATAATGCAATATATGTTAAGAAAAAAAAAAGAAGATAGCAGGAGGGGAAGAATGATAGGGGGGAAATCGGAGGGGTAGACGAACCATGAGAGACGATGGACTCTGAAAAACAAACTGAGGGTTCTAGAGGGGAGGGGGGGTGGGAGGATGGGTTAGCCTGGTGATGGGTATTAAAGAGGGCACGTTCTGCATGGAGCACTGGGTGTTATGCACAAACAATGAATCATGGAACACTACATCTAAAACTAATGATGTAAAGTATGGGGATTAACAGAACAATAAAAAAATAAAAGGAGCATTTGGTCATACTGGTAATAAAAAATGTATCATAAAACAATAAAGAGATGCTACTTTTATATCAATTTGGCAAATCTGAGAAGAAATAGAATGTGTGGATCTCTTTACAGCAGCTCATCTTTTCAGGCAGAGACAAGGAGCAGGGATGCCCCCTGCCTGCCCGCAGGTGCCACTTCCACAGGCAAGCCTGCAAACAGCCAAGCCTCCCAGCCTTTCACGGCTGGCTCAGACGAGAACAAATGGGAAGGACAGAAATTGCACTGGCATAATGTGAAACGTACTGAGGACTGTTCAAAGCACAGAGTCTAGGGAAACTGCATTTACTAAGGATTGCTCATTGGTAACTGACTGAAACTGGAGCACATTTCTAGCCAGGGTGCTCTGAAAATTGTAAAACCTGGACTTGTGGATCTCGGGCATTTATTCAAAGAGAATGAATGAGAATCACCTGGGCAGCTTGTTAAAGTTCATATTCCCAGATCACATTCCCAGATGTTCTGGTGCAGCAGGTACAGAGTGGGACCTGGAATCTTCATTTTAATAAGCAGCCTGGATGGTTCTGATGCAGGTCATCTGAAGACCATACTTTGAGAAACTGATTCCCAGACACCAGCGAGGCTATGAAGGATGAGGTCTCATCTTATATCAGCATATTGCTCATAACTCTTTCATTCGTTCATGTATTCATTTCCCAGGTCTGCACTGAATGTTTAGTGTGTGTCCCACACACTGTTAGGCTCAGAGGGAGACAAAGTACACCTTGACAATGCTCATGGTCTAACAGGAAAGAGAATATCAACTGTCCCAGCATGGCATGGAGAGGGGGGATACAAGCACTCAGGACACAGAGGGGGCTGTCTGGCCCAGACAGGGGTGAGAGAGGGAGCGGGGCTGACCTCACAGAAATGGTCCCAAAGGATGTGACCCCAAGGCTGGGGTTAGGAGTAAAGAGGACAAAACCAGGGGAGGAGCATTCCAAGACACAAAGTCTTGAATTAGCTGGACATGTTTGGAGATCATAAGTAGTTGTGCACAATTAGAGTCAAAAGTCAGGTGTGAGTGTGTGTGTGTTGTGTGTGTGTGTACACATAAGGGCGGGGGAGGGGGCAATCCAGGGAGGTGCAGGGCCAGCTTGGGAGTGGCCTTGTGCACAAAGTATGCCAACTAGAGTCACAGAAGGTGTTAAGTAGGGACATACACAGCTCTGCATCTTAGAAAGTCAGTTATGGCTATTCACCTACGGGAAGTTACCACCTAAAAAGGTTAACACACTTCTTCACTTTCTATAAAAGGCCTCATCTCAAAATACCTGGGAAGAGGGGCTCCTGGGTGGTTCAGTCGGTTAAGCGTCTGCCTTCGGCTCAGGTCATGATCCCAGGGTCCTGGGATCGAGTCCCACATCGGGCTCCCTGCTCGGCAGGAAGCCTGCTTCTCCCTCTCCCACTCTCCCTACTTGTTCCCTCTCTTGCTGTGTCTCTCTCTGTCAAATAAATAAATAAAATCTTTAAAAAAAAAAAAAAAATACCTGGGAAGAGCTTGATGCTGCTCTCTGCTGTCCAGAGCAAAAATAACTCCCTTTGCCCTGTTTCCTTGCTAGCAAACCCAAGCTAATATTTTACATTGAGTTTGTATAAAAAATAATTTTAGTTTTTCATGTAATTAAAGAGAATAGCAACAGCAAAAATAACTGCCACTTCAGTTCTGACTCTGGACTGGACTCTGGAAGCCCATTTTGCCAAGTGAAGCCTCATCTCTAAGAGTACCTTAGGTGGCAGGGTACAAAGGATCATTCCCAACAGCACAGTGGCTGACTCGGGCCCACAATTAAGATGCATTAAATATACCACTTCTCACGTCAAATGGAGCTATTTGCAGAGAAATGTGTTTGTGGTTCTGGGAACCATTAATCAATGACGCAAAGGTAGCGCAGAGTAATTACCATCCCAGGTATTGCTGGGGCCGATCACAGCTCCCATGCAGCACAAAGGCATGAGTTAAGCTGCCGCCATTCTGGAGCCCCAGGCCTTCCTGCTTCCCCCTGGGGCCTCTGGCAGGGACAGGCCACCCAGAAGCCTGGAAAGAGGTTACAACCTGGAGAGTCTCCTAGACTGTTCTAGCAAAGCCCTTCTGAGGCAGCAGGGGAGGAGAAACTGGGGGGCTTGCCGTGGGGTGTTCACCTTACACGATGGCTAGTCGGCGGCAGGTTTTCTGAGCATGGATGCACATCCACCACACAGCCCTGTGAAGCCACTGAGACGTTTAGAAAAAGCACAGACCCAAAGGGTCTAATGGAGACGTCTGAATTAGGGGAGTCCCCAGCTCACAACCAATGCTGGCTACAAAATGTGTCCATACAGGCAGAAAGTGCCAGCCTGAGAAAGACAGAGGGGATACTACCCCCTCACCTTCCAAATATACACACACACCTGCCATGGGCAAACTTTCTCTACTGTTGCTGGAACATGTTCAGGGGTCAAGGGGCAGTGGAACAATACCTCTTTCCTCACCATCCAGTTCCTATCCTTGACAACAAGGAACGTCCACGGGGATGAAGTCCACAGTGGACCAGGGGCAAGGGCATGAGCAGGGGGGGCGGGCTGGTGCATGCTCAGCATGCTGTGTCCTGGGCAGAGATGCCATGTGTGGTGAGGGACCTGGAGGCCTGCCCGCCTGGGCCGCTGCTAACCAGGAAGTTTACAAAGGAGCACAACAGGGCCTGCAGCCAGCATCTCTGAGCCCCAGTATGGGAGCAGGGCAGTGGGGAGTTTAGTGTAACTTGCTCAACACAGTGAGCTGGGAGACAGTGGAAAACCACATGGCTTTCGAGTGACACAGATCTGAGATCAGATCCCAGCAAATTCAGTTAGCAGGCCCGCTAGGCCCGACAGTCACCACCAGGGAAAGGGAAGTGACACAGCCACCCTCCCAGGCATGAGACTAGATGAAGTGCTGTAGGAAAGCCCACAAGCAACAGCTCCAGACATCCAGCTAGTGACATTTTTGACAATAACAGCGATAAACAAGAGCAAAGGGAGGTTCTGAGTCCAGTCTGAGCACGTGCCCTGTGCCCAGCTGCCCTCCTGGGCACGAATTGCCGGCATCGGCCTCCCTGGTGCTGGTGGTGGTGGATTTGCTGTGGAAGCCAGCCCCTGCTCAGTCATGCCCCACTTGCTCCCAGAGGGGCTCCCCCACTAGCCAGGTCTCCAGGAACCCGAGAGCAGGCCCAGGTCGTCGCTGCAGTCCATCTGCCCCTCCCTGAGCTCTGCACACCTGGCTGGCTCCCTGTTGACACAGCTGTGCTCTCCAGAAGGCAGACCCTTTCCGAGCACAAATGCTTCATGTCAGGAAAGGGAAGGACAAGGATAAATGCAAGCCCGTCCCTGCCTGTAACGAAACCACAGGAAGACTCAGCAATAATGACAGCCATGTGTTGAGGTGGCGCTGGTGGCGGAGTGGGCAGAGTGCTTGGGCATGCATCAGACACCAGGACAGACTCACGCAGAAGGCGGCCTGGGCTACAGGCAGTGCGGAGTGGGTGGGCGTGGTCTGTGAGCACCTGGCTGGTGGAGGTGGGGGAGAGGAGGGGGGCACGTCAGGGTGGGTCCATGCCCTCCACAGCCAGCCAGGGCCTGCTCCACAGAGAGCTCCTAGTCTAGACCTGACTCTGCTCTGCTACCCCAGGATGTTCTTGGGTTCCTGTGGCCTGCTTCCTCGTGCTTCTTCCTGCCTCTCATGCTTCAAATTTAGGGACTCCCTCTGTTTCACCATATACCAATCCAGGCTCCAAGCCTGCAACTTCCCTCTTTCTCACAAAATGTTGCATTTTGTGGTGGGTGCAGGAACTCCCACAGGGCCCCATCCCAGCAGGCCAGGTCTCTCATGGGCTCCTCTCTGATTCTCTGCCTCATTCTCCACCGTGGCAGCAGGATAACGGCCCCACTCAGGCTCCTTGAGTCTCGCATCATGCCCAGACACCCACCCCTGCAGCACCTCACCTCACAGGAGCACCCCAGGAGTCAGGCCCGGCTGGGGCCAGACTGCCCCACCCCCCACCGACCCCCACCATCAGGAGCCTGCCCTTATGCGGCCCTGGCTGCTCTCCTCCCACACCTCCTTCTCCAGGGAGCAAGTGCATCCAGTGGTTTGGTTCTACTGATCCTGGAGAAACTCAGGCTGAATTGGGAAATAACCTCTCCCGTAATTTACCATGAAACCAGAGGCAACAAGAACAACCCAATGAAGTGAATCAAAACAACCTGTGCAAAGAACAAATGTCCAGATAATGGCAAGGAATCACCTTGACCTTACAACTGCTCAGTCTCTGGTTCCAGGGAGCTGACACTCGTTTGGGCCCCTACCCCCAGGCTGTCCCCTCCAGGCAAGCAAGGGGATATACCAAGTGCTAAGTGGAAATAGGACTACTCTCGCTCTCAGCCCCTGCTGGGTTTGGCATGCTCCTGTCTGCACAGCCTAGAGATCCCTGCTACCACAACAAGCCACGTGTGGTGCTTCTGACAGCTTCCTGCTGTGTGACATGGAGACCAAGAAAGACTGAAGTTTAAGTACAAGACAGGGAAGGACGGGAGAACAGTCTCTTCTTGGTCCTGTCCTGCCTCTTGGGGGCTGGCAAAGTCAGTCACCTGTGGGCTTCAGGCTCTTGCCCCCCACCACCTCCAACACGACCCCTGAGGGAGATGCCACTGAGTAGGACAACCAGCAAAAATAAAACTCTCAGAGACCAGGACAGTTACCAAGGTCATCTACCTGCTGCATATACTGGGGCTAAGACTAGCTCTTGGCTGTAAACTCCAGGTGTTTCCCTCAGCCCAGCCCAGTTAGGGCTGGAACCACCAGGCTGGCCTTGGGAAGTACATGGGAGCCATGCCACCCACAGAAGCTCCCCTTGGAAGGTGAGGACGTGGATTAAGTAGGATATGGACCCGGAGTGATACTAAATGGCAGGCAGTATTCCAAAGCGTCCCCCAAGAACCTCTTCCCTGATGTTCCCATCAGACACTAATCTAGGTGCTGCTTGAAAGAACCTGCAGAAGAAATTAAGGTACAGATCAGCAGACTTTAAAATAGAGAGATTGTCTTGGATGACCTGGTGGATCTAATGTACTCCCATGAGCCCTTAGCAGCAGAAGAGGGCAGAAGAGTGGGCTGGTGGGAGAAATGTGATGACAGGCAGAAGGGGGCCGGCAAGGTCTGAAGGGGGAAAGGACTTGACCTGCAGTGGCCAGCTTTGAGGATGGAGGAGGGGGCCACAAGGCAAGGGATGTGGGTGGCCTCTAGAGGCTGAGATTGATCCCTGTCGGACAGGCAGCAAAGGAACAGGGACCTTAGTCCTATGGAAGCATTGGACCGAATTCTGCCAACACCTGGATGAGCTTGAAAATGGATTCATTTCCAGAACCTCTTAAAAGAAATGCAGCTTTGCCAACACCTTGCTTTCATCCCTGTGTGACTCTAAGCAGAGGACCAGCGGAGCCTGTTGTGCTGGGGCTTTTGAGATAATAAATGTGTGCTGTTTTAAGTCACTAAGTTTCTGGTAGTTTGTTATGGCAGCAACAGAAAATGAATATACCCAGCAAAAGCAAAGCATTGCCATTGATCTGTTCTTATCAAAACGATGAAAATAACCAAAATGGACACATACAATCCAGTATTTCCTTACCCTATCAAGAAAGTAGGAGGGGATAGCTGAATGTGACATCTGCTTAATATGCATCCTCCCTATCATGGTTTCCCACCTTAACACTATAGACATTTTGGACTGAATACTTATTTTCTGGTGGAGGGCAGGACTGTCCTGAGCTTTGAGGATGGTTAGCAGCATCCCTGGTCTCTGCCTACCAGAGGTCAATAGCATCACTCCCTGCCAACTCATGAGCCTGAAAATGTCTCCAGACATTGGCAAGTGTCGCCTGGGGGTAAAGCTGCCCCCTGTTGAGAATCACTGCTTTATATAATCTTTTAAGGGCATAAGGCAAAGTTTTTATAGAAAGAAAACAATCTCCTAGCTGTTTTTCAATTGATTACACATTTACTAAATAAGCATTTCTAAAATGAACAAGCTATTATATTGATACGTCCAAACCATTATCAGCTGTTAGTCCTCAGCAGCCAGGTATTATGAATACCACACAGTATGTAAATGTATATGTATATGTATAGATGTTTTGATTTCCATTTTTAAATATTTTACAAGGTAGACATACTTTATTTCTATAATCAAAATAAAATGAACATAAATTTAACAGATCTTCATTCATCAGTGTTTACTGAATGTCTACTCCAGGCATGCCTGAGGCTAGGTACCCAATGGTCCCTCTGCAAAGGAGCACCAGTGCAGGGACAGAGGCAGACAGGTGAAGTGGGGAAGGTTAGTCTGTATGCCTGGAGCAAGGGCAGGGGGTGATGGAGGGGGCAATGGAGACTGCAGGTACCCCAGGTCCCAGAGTGGGAAGCCGTTGAGATCGGCTTCAGAGAGTCAGCAGCCAGGGCGGCGCAGGTAGATTTACCAGCATGAGCGAAGTCATGGTAGTGAGGTGTGATAGGAACTGCAAATGTGCTCTATGCCTGGAAGCTTTGGGTTAAGCAGGTATAAGAAGGATGACGCTGTTACAAGACTGTGTTGGTTAAACTGTGACTCCAGTCTGAGAACAGCTAAGAAACTTGATAAAAGTACTGCTAACCATCTGGCAATGCACTTCAATCTGGTCCCCTTCTATCCAACCCCTGCAAGGAGCAAATCCCAGCTTCACACCCCCGGGAGTCTCTGTAAGGAACCCGGCCCTGGAAAGGACATGCTTCATTTCTGCACCTGCTGATGCCCCTCACAGGTTTGTTGAGCTTGGCACCTGCTCCTGGAAATCCAGGCTGCTTACTCAGTGGCCCTTAGGTTGGATCCACTCTCATCCACCAGACCAGCCCTCAGCTCTCACACATTTCTCTCTGTGTAGTCCCTGCATGGCCTCTGGGCCACGCCCTGCCCGCTCCTCTGTTCTGCCAGTGCATCTCCTTCACTTACATCGTAAGCGGAAGAGTTGGTGGGTGAGACTCGGAGGCCCTTAAACCACCCAACCTTTAGCAAGGGGAGAGAGTTGGTCTTTAGTGGGCTACCTCACATGTGCCCAGCTCTGAGCAAGTCTCTTTGCTTCTATTATCCCATTTTAGCCCTACAAGAATTTTGTGAAATGGTCACTCAACACTCCCTATTAAAGATAAGAAAAATTGAGGCTCACAAAGGTTAGGTAACATGAAATTTAGTATGTTGCCAAGTTGGGATTTGAGCTCAGGTATGTTTTACTCTAAGAAATAAGCTTCATCTTTCATCTCTTTCTTAGATTTGGGTAAGAGAAATCCTCTGCTGGGTCCATACTTTAGGGATTTCTCCAGCTCCTTTCCAGTCATAGCAGGGGGCCATGCGGTGGGGCCTTCAACCCCGTTCCAGGCATCCTAACCTGCAGGCTTCCCTGCTAACTGTCCAGCCTGCCCCCTGGCCCATGCACTCATCTTCTCCAGGTCTACCCTGCTGAGGGCTGACAAGGCCACAAGTATGCTCACCCCTAGGCCTGAGTAGGGGCACGGGGGAGGCTGGTGTCAGGGTGAGAGTCTAGGCACAGCCTGGACGTATAGGCTGAATGTCCAAACACATCCACACTCAATGCGGGATGGATCCCTCAAGGCGGTCAGACTGCAGGCAGGAGCCCAAGGTGCCAAACGACAAGATCAAGAATTTTACATTCGGGGAGTGGAGCAAGATGGCGGAGGAGTAGGAGACCTGGATTTCGTCTCCTCTCAGGAATTCAGCTGGATAGGGATCAAACCATTCTGAACACCTACAAACTCAACAGGAGATCGAAGAAAAGAATAGCAACAACTCTCTGAACAGAAAAGCAACCACTTTCTGGAAGGTAGGACGGGCGGAGAAGTGAATCTGAGGCAATATTTGGGAGGATAGACAGCGGGGGAGGGGCCTCCGTCGGCCGCTTCTGGCAAGTGATAGAGCCGCGGAGCACAAAATCGGCACTTTTAGAAGTCTGCTCCACTGAGGGACGTCACTCTGGTGGCTAAGCGGGGGGTGGAACCCTCCGGGACAGTGTGGTCTCAGGACCCTCGGGGTCACAGAAAGACCGGGGGTGCCTGAGTGTGGCAGAGCTCCCAGGTATCGGAGCAGGGAAGCCGGCTGCAGAGGCGGAGCCCAGGCGCGGGCTCTCAGCTCGGGGTGGCCATAAACCGTGATCCGCGGCACAGTCGGGCCCCTGCTCCTCCAGCGGGGACCCAACAAACGGCAGATCCGGGGAGACTCACCTTCCTCCCCCGGGAGGAGCCGCGCGGGAGTGCACCGCAGGGATCTGCTGGGTTTGGAGACTCGACCCAGGGTCGGGTGCCAGAGATAGAAACGCGCGGTCACAGGCCGGGTGAGCACGGAGTGCAGCCGGAGACCGGGGAGACGGGAGCAACTGACTGCTTTTCTCTGGGGGTGCACTGAGGAGCGGGGCCCCAAGTTCTCGGCTCCTCCAGGGCGGAGATTGGGAGGCTGCCATTTTCACTCTCTGCCTCCAAAGCTGTACGGAAAGCTTGCAGGGAACAAAAGCTCCCGAGCAAATCCGATCAGATTACTTAGCCCGGACCCGGCAAGGGCGGGGCAATTCCACCTCCAGCAAGGACATTTGGAAACCATGGCAACAGGCCCCTCCCCCAGAAGATCAGCGAGAACCGCCAGCCAAGACCAAGTCTACCAATCAATGAGAATGGCAGAACTCCAGCGCTAGGGGAATACTGCACAAAGAATTCATGGCTTTTTTACCATGATTCTTTAGTCTTTCAAAGTTAATTATTTTTTTTAACTGTCTTTTTTCTTTTTTTTTTTTTTGAATTTTTCTTTTTCCCTTTTTCAACCAACATCTTATCAATCCCTTTTTTAAAAAACATTTCTTTTTTTCATTTTTAGAGTCATATTCTATCCCTTCATAGTAGTTACCCGTATTTTTGGCATATATATATAAGCTGTTCTCTCTTTAAAATTTTGAGATAGTTTCTAAATCTCTAGTGTATGGTTTTTTTCTACTCCCCTGCCTGATCACATTCTCTCCCTTTTTTTTTCTTTTTTTTTAAATCCTTTTCTTTCTTTTTTTTAAACAACTTATCAATTCCTTTCATAAAATTTTTTATAATTTCCATCTTTACAGTCATATTGATCCCTTCATCATATCAACCCTTATTTTTGTACATATATAAGTTTTTCTTTCTTTAAAATTTTGGGAGGCACTTTCTTTTAACAGACCAAAATACACCCAAAATCTAGTGTGTGGCACTGATCTATATACCAGCCTGATCATATTTGATCACATTCTGGTTTTGTTTTGTTTTGTTCTGTTTTTGTTTGTTTTTATCTTTTTCTTTTTTTTTTCTTTTTCTTTTTTCTCTCTTTCCCTTTCTTTTCCCACTGCTTCAGGTCTTTTCTGATTTGTTTAGAGTATATTTTCTAGGGACGTTGTTACCCTGCTAGCATTTTGTTCTCTCATTAATCTATTCTCCTCTGCACAAAATGACAAGACGGAAAAAATCACCTCAACAAAAAGAACAAGAGGTAGTACCGACTGCCAGGGACCTACTCAATACGGACATTAGTACGATGTCAGATCTAGAGTTCAGAATCATCACTTTAAAGATACTAGCTGGGCTTGAAAAAAGCATGGAAGTTATTAGAGAAACCCTTTCTGGAGAAGTAAAAGAACTAAAATCTAACCAAGTCAAAATCAAAAAGGCTATTAATGAGGTGCAATAAAAAATGGGGGCGCTAGCTGCTAAGATAAATGAGGCAGAAGAGAGAATCAGTGATATAGAAGACCAAATGATGGAAAATAAAGAAGCTGAGAAAAAGAGAGATAAACAACTACTGGATCACGAGGGCAGAATTCGAGAGATAAGTGATACCATAAGACGAAACAATGTTAGAATAATTGGGATCCCAGAAGAAGAAGAAAGAGAGAGAGGGGCAGAAGGTATAATGGAGCAAATTATAGCAGAGAACTTCCCTAATTTGGGGAAGGAAACAGGCATCAAAATCCAGGAAGCACAGAGAACCCCTCTCAAAATCAATAAAAATAGGTCAACACCCCGACATCTAATAGTAAAACTTACGAGTCTCAGAGACAAAGAGAAAATCCTGAAGGTAGCTCGGGAGAAGAGATCTGTAACCTACAATGGTAGAAACATTAGATTGGCAACAGACCTATCCACAGAGACCTGGCAGGCCAGAAAGGACTGGCATGATATATTCAGAGCACTAAATGAGAAAAATATGCAGCCAAAAATACTATATCCAGCTAGGCTGTCATTGAAAATTGAAGGAGAGATAAAAAGCTTCCAGGACAAACAAAAACTAAAGGAATTTGCAAACACAAAACCAGCCCTACAAGAAATCTTGAAAGGGGTCCTCTAAGCAAAGAGAGACCCTAAAAGCAATATAGACCAGAAAGGAACACAGACAATATACAGTAACAGTCACCTTACAGGCAATACAATGGCACTAAATTCCTATCTTTCAATAGTTACCCTGAATGTAAATGGGCTAAATTCCCCAATCAAAAGACACAGGCTATCAGACTGGATTAAAAAACAAGACCCATCGATATGCTGTCTGCAAGAGACTCATTTTAGACCCAAAGACACCCCCAGATTGAAAGTGAGGGGGTGGAAAACCATTTACCATGCTAATGGACACCAAAAGAAAGCTGGGGTGGCAATCCTTATATCAGACAAATTAGATTTTAAACCAAAGACTGTAATAAGAGATGAGGAAGGACATTATATCCTACTTAAAGGGTCTACCCAACAAGAAGATCTAACAATTGTAAATATCTATGCCCCTAACATGGGAGCAGCCAATTATATAAGGCAATTAATAACAAAAGCAAAGAAACACATCGACAACAATACAATAATAGTGGGGGACTTTAACACCCCCCTCACTGAAATGGACAGATCGTCTAAGCAAAAGATCAACAAGGAATAAAGACTTTAAATGACACACTGGACCAAATGGACTTCACAGACATATTCAGAACATTCCATCCCAAAGCAACGGAATACACATTCTTCTCTAGTCCCCATGGAACATTCTCCAGAATCGATCACATCCTAGGTCATAAATCAGGTCTCAACTGGTACCAAAAGATTGGGATCATTCCCTGCCTATTTTCAGACCACAATGCTTTGAAACTAGAACTCAATCACAAGAGGAAAGTCGGAAAGAACTCAAATACATGGAGGCTAAAGAGCATCCTACTGAAGAATGAATGGGTCAACCAGGAAATTAAAGAAGAATTAAAAAAATTCATGGAAACCAATGAAAATGAAAACACAACTGTTTAAAATCTTTGGGATGCAGCAAAGGCAGTCCTAAGAGGAAAGTATATAGCAATACAAGCGTTTCTCAAGAAACAAGAAAGTTCTCAAGTACACAACCTAACCCTACACCTAAAGGAGCTGGAGAAGGAACAGCAAATAAAGCCTAAACCCAGCAGGAGAAGAGAAATAATAAAGATCAGAGCAGAAATCAATGAAATAGAAACTAAAAGAACAGTAGAACAGATCAACGAAACAAGGAGCTGGTTCTTTGAGAGAATTAACAAGATTGATAAACCCCTGGCCAGACTTATCAAAAAGAAAAGAGAAATGACCCAAATCAACAAAATCATGAATGAAAGAGGAGAGATCACAACCAACACCAAAGAAATACAAACAATTATAAGAACATATTATGAGCAACTCTATGCCAGCAAATTAGATAATCTGGAAGAAATGGATGCATTCCTAGAGATGTTTCAACTACCAAAACTGAACCAGGAAGAAATAGAAAACCTGAACAGACCTATAACCACTAAGGAAATTGAAGCAGTCATCAAAAATCTCCCAAAAAACAAAAGCCCAGGGCCAGATGGCTTCCCAGGGGAATTCTACCAAACATTTCAAGAAGAATTAATACCTATTCTTCTGAAACTGTTTCAAAAAATAGAAATGGAAGGAAAACTTCCAAACTCATTTTATGAGGCCAGCATTACCTTGATCCCAAAACCAGACAAAGACCCCATCAAAAAGGAGAATTACAGACCAATATCCCTGATGAACATGGATGCAAAAATTCTCACCAAAATACTAGCCAATAGGATCCAACAGTACATTAAAAGGATTATTCACCATGACCAAGTGGGATTTATCCCTGGGCTGCAAGGTTGGTTCAACATCCGCAAATCAATCAATGTGATACAATACATTAACAAAAGAAAGAACAAAAATCATATGATCGTCTCAATAGATGCAGAAAAAGCATTTGACAAAGTACAGCATCCTTTCTTGATCAAAACTCTTCAGAGTATACGCATAGAGGGTACCTACCTCATCATCATAAAAGCCATCTATGAAAAACCTACAGCAAATATCATTCTCAATGGGGAAAAACTGAGAGCTTTCCCCCTAAGGCCAGGAACGCGGCAGGGATGTCCACTATCACCACTGCTATTCAACATAGTATTGGAAGTCCTAGCCACAGCAATCAGACAACAAAAAGAAATCAAAGGCATCCAGATCGGCAAAGAAGAAGTCAAACTCTCATTCTTTGCAGATGATATGATACTCTATGTAGAAAACCCCAAAGACTCCACCCCAAAACTGCTAGAACTCATACAGGAATTCAGTCAAGTGGCAGGATATAAAATCAATGCACAGAAGTCAGTGGCATTCCTATACACCAACAACAAGACAGAAGAAAGAGAAATTAAGGAGTCGATCCCATTTACAATTGCACCCAAAACCATAAGATACCTAGGAATAAATCTAACCAAAGAGGCAAAGGATCTGTACTCAGAAAACTATAAAATATTCATGAAAGAAATTGAGGAAGACATGAAGAAATGGAAAAACGTTCCATGCTCATGGATTGGAAGAACAAATATTGTGAAGATGTCAATGCTACCTAGAGCAATCTACACATTCAATGCAATCCCCATCAAAATACCATCCACTTTTTTCAAAGAAGTGGAACAAATAATCTTAAAATTTGTATGGAACCAGAAAAGACCCCGCATAGCCAGAGGAATGTTGAAAAAGAAAAGCAAAGCTGGCGGCATCACAATTCCGGACTTCCAGCTCTATTACAAAGCTGTCATCATCAAGACAGTATGGTACTGGCACAAAAACAGACACATAGATCAATGGAACAGAATAGAGAGCCCAGAAATGGACCCTCAACTCTATGGTCAACTCATCTTTGACAAAGCAGGAAAGAATGTCCAATGGAAAAAAGACAGTCTCTTCAACAAATGGTGTTGGGAAAATTGGATAGCCACATGCAGAAGAATGAAACTGGACCATTTCCTTACACCACACACAAAAATAGACTCCAAATGGTTGAAAGACCTCAATGTGAGACAGGAGTCCATCAACATCCTAAAGGAGAACACAGGCAGCAACCTCTTTGACCTCAGCCACAGCAACTTCTTCCTAGAAACATCGCCAAAGGCAAGGGAAGCAAGGGCAAAAATGAACTATTGGGACTTCATCAAGATAAAAAGCTTTTGCAAAGCAAAGGAAACAGTCAACAAAACCAAAAGACAACTGACAGAATGGGAGATGATATTTGCAAATGACATATCAGATAAAGGGCTAGTATCCAAAATCTATAAAGAACTCATCAAACTCAGCACCCAAAGAACAAAGAATCCAATCAAGAAATGGGCAGAAGACATGAACAGACATTTTTCCAAAGAAGACATCCAAATGGCCAACAGATACATGAAAAAGAGCTCAACATCGCTCGGCATCAGGGAAATCCAAATCAAAACCTCAATGAGATACCACCTCACACCGGTCAGAATGGCTAAAATTAACAAGTCAGGAAACGACAGATGTTGGCAGGGATGCGGAGAAAGGGGAACCCTCCTACGCTGTTGGTGGGAATGCAAGCTGGTGCAGCCACTCTGGAAAACAGTATGGAGGTTCCTCAAAAAGTTGAAAATAGAGCTACCATACGATCCAGCAATTGCACTACTGGGTATTTACCCCAAAGATACAAAAGTAGGGATCCGAAAGGGTACGTGTACCCCGATGTTTATAGCAGCAATGTCCACAATAGCCAAACTGTGGAAAGAGCCAAGATGTCCATCGACAGATGAATGGATAAAGAGTGGTATATATATATACAATGGAATATTATGCAGCCATCAAAAGGAATGAGATCTTGCCATTTGCAACAACGTGGATGGAACTGGAGGGTATTATGCTGAGCGAAATAAGTCAATCAGAGAAAGACATGTATCATATGATCTCACTGATATGAGGAATTCTTAATCTCGGGAAACAAACTGAGGGTTGCTGGAGTGGGGGGTGGGGTGGGAGGGATGGGGTGACTGGGTGATAGACACTGGGGAGGGTATGTGCTCTGGTAAGCGCTGTGAATTGTGCAAGACTGTTGACTCTCAGATCTGTACCTCTGAAACAAATAATGCAATATATGTTAAGAAAAAAAAAGAAGAAGAAGGTAGCAGGAGGGGAAGAATGAAGCGGGGGAAATCGGAGGGGTAGACGAACCATGAGAGACGATGAACTCTGAAAAACAAACTGAGGGTTCTAGAGGGGAGGGGGGTGGGAGGATGGGTTAGCCTGGTGGTGGGTATTGAGGAGGGCACATTCTGCATGGAGCACTGGGTGTTATGCACAAACAATGAATCATGGAACACTACATCTAAAACTAATGATATAATGTATGGGGATTAACATAAGAATAAAAAAAAAAGTCAGTGTTGGAAGGTAGACCATATTTCATGACAGTGTTTTAGCTTGATGTAGATCTCTTTTTTAAAAGACTTTATTTATTTGACAGAGAGGGAACACAAGCAGGGGGAGCAGCAGGCAGAGGGAGAAGCAGACTCCCCACTGAGCAGGGAGCCCGATGCGGGACTCGATCCCAGGACCCCAGGGTCATGACCTGAGCTGAAAACAGACGCTTAACCAACTGAGCCATCCAGATGCCCCTTGATTTATATCTTTTAAACATCTTGATGCAGGGTTTGTCAGCTTCCATTTGTGCCCTTGCTCTGCGCCCACCAATTTAGAAGCATGCCTGCTCTTTTTGCTAATTTTTTTTTTTTATAGTGAAGAGAAACATCACCTCCCATGTGAATGAAGAAAGCTTGATCTCATATCTGATGATCTTTAAAGAAGAATCGTGATGTGCTGTAATTACCTTTTCATGATCAAGGAGCTCTTGTAAAATAACTTGTCTTTCCCGACACAGTTCCAAGAAATCTTCAGAGTGCAGACTTTCATGTAAGGCAGGGAAGAAGGTCAGCTGGGTGCAGTCCACTGCCACCTCCTCTCTCCCGCTCTCGGCTTTCTTTGGTGTCAGCTCATCTGCAGCAGTATAAAGGGACACACATTTTTGGCACGAGCCACCTGACCTCACGAGGGATGTGCACAGCATGGTCATGAGTCACCGAGAGAAACTGCAAGGTTTCAGGGCAGAGGTGAGTGGTGTGGATCTCAGCGTGTCCCTCACTGTGTCTGAAAGTGGGTGTCACCTCTCTGACTCTGTGGTGCGGTCAACACACTGTTAGGTTGATTCACTCTGGAAGGTGTGCCCAGGTCCGGCTGCTCTGCAGGTCCAGTGTGACCACGGGGCACTACTTCAAAATTCACACTTATTAATCAGTAGAGAAATTCCTTCTAGGGTCATTTAGAATCTGTTTCTTTCTGAACTTCACTTTATTCGTTCTTTTAAAAGAGTGGGGTTTTTTTTTCTATTTTTTTCTAATTATGGATGCACTATGATCTTAGTGTAAAAAAAAACAAAAACAAAACAAAACTTGGAAAACCCATGAAATTGTGAGAATAAATTTAAAATATTTGAGTAGAACAAATATCACTCATGCACCCAGATATAGTACTAATAACAACAGCTCGGATGTAGTAAGTAAGCTCTTTCTCTGTGCTGGATGCTTTTGATGACATTTTTTTCATCTACTCCTATCAGGTTGTGGTTTCTATTTCAACCTCCCTTCACAATCAGGGAAGAGTGAAAGAGGCTAATTACTTTGCTCAAAGTCATATGGTCACAAAGAACTAGAGGCCGAATCTGAACTAAGTCTGTTTCTCCTCCCTGTTCACAATTTGAACAAGTTCTTTACTTCTAATATCTTTTCCAAATGTATATGTATATGTGTGTGCATGTGCGTGCGTGCACACACACGCACGTGATTTTTTGACATGATAGGAATTATGCTGCATCTACAGTTTTTTTTTTCCTAGAATTTTTAAAAAGATTTTATTTATTTAACAGAGAGAGAGAGAGCACAAGCAGGGGGAGCTGCAGAGGGAGAGGGAGAAGCAGACTCCCTGCCGAGCAGGGAGCCCAATGTGGGACTCGATCCCAGGACCCCGGGATCATGACCTGAGCCGAAGGCAGACGCTTCACTGACTGAGCCACCCAGGCACCCCATCTTTTCAAGAACTTTTTAAGACTATATTAGGAACACTTTCTCATTCCATTTAAAGCTCTTTGAACTCACCTAAAATGGTTGTATAACATTCTATTCTGTGGCTCTTTCATAATCACCTAATCCATCTCCAATTTTTTGGAGGCACAGACAGTTTCTATTTCTACCCTGAATGCATTGTGCTGCGATCATGCGTGTGCACACCTAGACTTACTTCCTAAGCATGCACTCCCGGGCACAGACATTTGGGTGCCTGCTGAGCGCAGACCTACATGATTTCTGGATCCTACTCCCCCGCCCTGTCCTAGATGTCCACTCTCCTAAAGGAGGCAGGTGTATGGCACATGACTGCAAAGTTGAGGGGCTACTGGCCATTTTCTTTGTGTTAAGATGCTCACCTCTTTGAGCTCCTCCTCTCCTGGGAGTCTCCCAGCTGGATGAATGGAAGTGTGTGCTGCTTAAAGCAACAGCCACCACAGGCTTTTCCCCATGCGGGGAGAACGCCGTATATAAACAGACACCCAGGAAAGCACAGGGGAGAACCATAAGCCCTTTCTTCTTCTTCCCTGGCTGAGCTCCCTACTGGGGCTGGGGTCTGTATATGGGGACGAGGAGATTCAGCAGCCCATGCCCACAGGACACCAGCACATGCTTTCCACCACCACCATCTCTGCAGATTCCCCCTCTGTTCTTGGAGCTGTGGGGCTTGGGGTAAAGAGAAGAGAAGCAAATGGGCATTACGACATTATCCCAAGTCCTATGCCCCAGGGACCCCCAAATCAACCTGGGATCAGGGCCCAGCGCCCTCACATCTGGGCGCTATTACTGCAGACTGGCAAGCCAGCACGTTCAATGCAAAATCCAGTAGTCAGGCACTAAATGAGACAAGTTAGATCAGCGCTCAGAAGTTGTCATTTGGTTAAGGATACCACACTAGCTACACCTCAGGAGGCAATGAAACTCACAGACAGGGAGTGTTTGAAGAAAAAAGGCACAGTGTGGTAGAAACACAAAATCTGGAATAGAGTGCATATGTCTGTGTGTGTCTGCAGGTTGTATTTGTGTGTGTGTGCATGTATGTTTGGATGTGTTCATGCCAAATGACCTCTGAAAATAAACCCTGGATTTCCAGCAAGCCAACTCAACCAAATTCCTCCATGAGAATTATACAAATAAAGAGTAAGTGTAAGCATCAAAAATGATTCGAAGTATTTTTTTTTAGCCTGGGAAATAATAATGATTATTGTAGCTGTCATTTTTATAATCAGAATTCAGTGTAAAAAGTACTAAATATTTCTTTTACCCATTTTTACTTTAAAGCATTTTCTTCCCATGTATTTTGGGTCACATACTGAGCGTGTATTTGTATTACTTGAGGACACTTTTAAGATCTCTCTGATCTAGCAAATTGACAAGATAAAATTCTTACTGTTACAGCCTTAACATAAAATTCTTCACCTAACAGAGAGCCAAGGTCTGGAATAGGTTCCTCCTCATTCTGGAGAGCACAGTAAGGAAAAGAGTCTTAGCATTACCTACTTTAGACTGGCAGCATTTTCTTCTTCAAAATATTAATTTCAGATTAAGTAAAACCAAGAAGTGGTTTAATTACGAATGAAAAATAGGTAAACTGATAAATGGAATACCTTGCTTTTCAACATCTGTTTCTGAAACATTGCCATTTCTGTCTTGGTTTTCCTGAAATAAAACCAGAGAAAAGAGAAATGAAATCCTGAAGACTACTGCTGTGCCCTCCACCCCATCACACAGACCCATAAACACACACATATGCATGTGACCCCCTGGAATTACTCATATACTGGAGTCTTAGATGCAAGTAGGGAGGGATGCTAAATCCTAAAGGACCACAATAAAATGCAAGTATTCATGGTCCCGAGTCAAAGGGGAAAAAACCCACAATCTTCCATTAAGTAGGGCTTACAGTAATTACCAAAGATGATGCCAAAATGGGATTCAATAGCATCCCGGATGTCTGTGGTATGGGCCACCCTGGAGAGGGGACCAGGCACAGGATCTGGGGCTGGGCAGCCTGAGAGACTGGAGACCAGGTTTTCTAGCCAGCTTTTGACTTTGTCACTAGCAGAGAGGGCAGGATACTTACTTTTCCTTCCTCACTTCCTAAGGAATGTATTGAGGGAAAAATACTACATAAAACCAGAGATTTATTGATAGTACATTAAAAATTCAAGTGTCTACTGAACAAATGAAATATAATTTTTTTCATTAAGTTTTATAAAGGATTTAAAGTGGATAAAAGATCCTGAGGTTACAGACTAGAGAATAAATCTGAATGTAGAAGGAAATGTCTTGCATTCCAGTGTTTGGAAGGCTGCCTTTTAGAATATCTTGAATCAGAATTGTTCAACGAGGACATGAAAAAACTATTAACAGATTTTTCCATATCCACTCCTAATCCAACTGGTTCCCCATTCTTTAAAAGGCAACACTGTCAGTTTGATGACACAGAGTTCAAACTTCATCACAGCAAACTTCCAGGGACTACCCAGATTCCGTTGGTTGGGAATCCAATATGGCCTCAATGCTGTTTGGATTACATGGGTCACAGGCTCAAGCTTGCAGAAATTGCTGAGTTCAAGATATTTCCATTGTAAAACTTGTTACGAGATTGGTTGTACAATAATGCCCATAGCAGCGCTGGTTATGACTGCTCCATGGTAAATAATTTGTACAAACAGACAATGGCCATCACTTGGCTCTTTGCAAACACTGATGTCCAGATTATCCCACTGGACTTTTCTGGATGTCGGTGTGGTACTGGGTTAGTGGTGTCAATATGAACCACTCCACTAGTCATTCACTCACTCATTTACTTACTCAATCAGGCTGTAGTTAGAGCATCCTTTCTATGTACCAGGGAGAAAGTGTTTCTTTTCTTCTGTTAAATGGTATCAAAAATTAATTACAGCACTCCTACATTTAACTGTGCACATGAGCTCTCCTGCCTGCCCATGCCAAAGCATTCCCAAAGCACTCCTGATGAAAGGAACATGAGAAGGAAAAGCAAAGGAGACACTTCCCTACACATTTCCTGCCTGGAAGCATCACTGTTTTGCTGCATCAAACTCTTACCTTGAGCCTTTCTGGACTCAGGGTCTCCAGCGGAGACAAGCGTCTGATGCGTTTCCTCATGCGAGCTGGTCCTTCTCTCCAGTCCAGTTCCCACCTGGAGCAAAGTGTGGCTTCTGCTGTTTGGCCCCACAAGCCTAGCTCCCCAAAGAGCTGCTCCTGAATCCTGGCCCAGGCATTGGCTGCCTTGATTATGTCACATCTCTGTCTCTGGGAAGCAGAAGTACAGGGTCACTCCTATACACATTTTCTCATGGCCTTGGCCCCAAACCTCTGGGGGGGGTGAACAGACCAAGCCCTCTTAATTGTTTGAGAAAAATAACCCCCTCTAGGTGACCCTGAGCACCCTGAGGGTGTGTAATGTACCCTGGAACCAGGAACAGGCCAGGAGAAGGGATCAGTTTTTTAGCTTTGAGACCATTTAATCCAGGTTGGAGGAGGAGAAAACCATATGCCTTTTGGCCTTCAGAGCCATGTGACTGTAAATCATTCTTGGAACTAGAAAATTCCCATGAAAAATATAACAGACAGGGTATCTGGATGGCTCAGTCAGTTAAGTGTCTGCCTTCAGCTCAGGTCATGATCTCAGGGTCCTGGGATCGAGTCCTGCGTCAGGCTCCCTGCTCAGTGGGGAGTCTGCTTCTCCCTCTCCCTCTGCTCCTCCCACTGATTGTGCTCTCTTTCTTTCTCTCTCTCAAATAAATAAATAAAATCTTTAAAAAATATATATAACAGACAACACAGTGCTTAGTCCATGGTCTTTGGCGTCAGATGAATCTGGGTTGTCATGATGTTTCTGCTATTCCCTAGTAGTCTAGGAAGCTGAAGCCCCCTCATCAAATGCAGTTAATAATATTACAGTAATAATAAGACCATGGGTTTATGTAGGGCTTAAATGAGACAATATTTTCAAGAGTTTTATATGGTGACTTGCCTCATAAACAGTATTATTACTGTGAATAAAGCAAATCCTATTTTTGGGACAGGTAAATCTGTTTTATAAACAGAACACAGAATCCTATTTCAAAGCAAGATTACTTTGTTTCTCCACAGTTCTTTTTTTTTTTTTTAAAGATTTATTTATTTATTTGAGAGAGCGAGAATGAGAGGAGAGTACATGAGAGGGGGGAGGGTCAGAGGGAGAAGAGCAGGCTCCTCGCCGAGCAGGGAGCCCGATGCGGGACTCGATCCCGGGACTCCAGGATCATGACCTGAGCCGAAGGCAGTTGCTTAACCAACTGAGCCACCCAGGTGCCTTTCACAGTTCTTAAATTCATATCCAAAATAGTTACAGCATTTTACATAATACTCTGATTGGTTAATAAGGAACTCCAGAAAAATAAAGTCTGTCCAAAGCCTTTTATAGGGATTAGGTTATATGAAATGAATACTCATTTGGGGAAAATACTTCAGCTCCCTGGAGATTGCTGCTGGGTTTGGAATAACCAATAGAGTTTCATAGAGGATGAACAATGCCAAACAATGTTCACCCTGGCCTTAAAATTAGTCTTTTAAGAATATCCTCTTCACCCCAAAAGATCTACCTATACAGCCTGCGGGTTCACGGCTGCCTGAGTCTTCATCACAGTGCAAATAAGTTGTCTGGAATACCTGTGGCCAGACAGATATGTGTCAGTGCTGAGACCCCTCAGAGATGAGTGATTGTTTAGTCCATGATAGAAATCTACAAGTAGTCCCAGGACAGAGGACATGAGATGTCCAAATAGCAAAAGCCCTGAGTTCCCACACCTGAAAGGTGCTCTATGATGCCCATGGTTCTGCACCAGGTAAGGTCCTCTTTCAGTTTAAAGCTTGAGCCAAATGCCACACCAGAGACTCAGAGGCAGGGTTTCTGGTATGTTAGAGGTAGCTATGATTTGGGGCTGAATGGAAACTTTTGGGTAGCATCGATGAGCTTTTCCTCTGGGCAACCAGCCTGTCCCTTCTTTTGGTCCCCCATGCTTTGGAGGGGCTGAGCCCAGCCCTGGCTTCAGTTTTGAAGGGCATCTAAGTCTGGCTAATCCAAGGGGTGGAGGGTGATTATAGGATGGGCTAGTGTGCATCATTCCCCGGGACTCGGAATGGTGCTCTCTGCAGCCCATCTGGAGCAGACAGTGCAGAGAGGTGGATGTATGGGTACACGGTCTGACCACCTGCCCCGAGCCAGGGTGCCTTTATGTGCATCGGCAGTGCCCCCTAAGGCAGAGACAGCCCACAAGCATGTAGTTCAGCAAGAAGACACGGCCTTTGTACCAGTTAGAGAGTGGTTCCCAGGCTTTACATGAACCCTGCCTACTTCTAGGATGCACAGACTGAGGAGCAGAGTGTGAGTTCACCTCAGCTCACATGCTCCTCATCCATGTTCATTGGCACCTTGATGTTGTAGGAATCTCATACATAGGTGTGCGTGTGTGTTGATGTGAATGTGGGGGGGGGGGGGGAGTGTGTGAAATAGAGGAAGAGGGAGAGAGAGGAAACTGACTGCTTAGAACAGAGCTTGAGTACCTGGATCCAGCTCTTCTTGAAGACTGGCTTCCCCTAGATTTTTTAGTACGACATAATAGTTCATTTACTGCCTAAGCCAGTTTGAGCTGAGTTTCTGATATTTGCATTTGAAAGAGCAATGACATCGCTGCTATGAACATTGCTGTGCAGGTGCCCCTTCAGATCCCTACATTTGTATCTTTGGGGTAAATACCCAGGACTGCAATTGCTGGGTCATAGCGTAGCTCTATTTTTAACTTCTTGAGGAACCTCCACACTGTTTTCCAGAGTGGCTGCACCAGCTTGCATTCCCATCAACAGTGTAGGAGGGTTCCCCTTTCTCTGCATCCTCGCCAACATTTGTTGTTTCCTGACTTGTTAATTTTAGCCATTCTGACTGGTGTGAGGTGGCATCTCATTGGTTTTGA
Organism: Mirounga leonina; assembly: GCF_011800145.1. NCBI lineage: Eukaryota > Metazoa > Chordata > Mammalia > Carnivora > Phocidae > Mirounga > Mirounga leonina. The sequence continues at coordinate 14,289,493 of NW_023270265.1, read as the reverse complement.
TTTGTATTTCCCTGATGCCAAGGGATGCTGAGCATTTTTTCAATAGCCAAACTTTGGAAAGAGCCAAGATGTACATCGACAGATGAATGGATAAAGAAGATGTGATATATATGTATATGTGTGTTGTATACACACACACACACATATACATACAATGCAATATTACTCAGCCATCAAAAAGGATGAAGTCTTACCATCTACATCCATGTGGATGGAACTGGATGGTATTATGCTGGAAGAAACAAATCAATCAGAGAAAGATAATTATCATATAGTTTCACTCATGTGGACTATAAGAAACAATGCAGAGGATCATAGGGGAAGGGAGGAAAAATTGAATGGGAAGAAATCAGAGAGGGAGATGAACCATGAGAGACTCTTACCTATAGGAAACAAACTGAGGGTTGCTGGAGGGGAGGTGGGTGATGGGATGGGGTAACTGGGTGATGGGCATTAAGGAAGGCACGTGATGTAATGACACTGGGTGTTATAAGCAACTGATGAATTACTGAACTCTACATCTGAAACTAATGAACTATATGTTGGCTAACTGAATTTAAATTAAAAAAAAAAAGAAAGAGCTGTGACAAACACTTGATGGATATACAGAAACTGAGCAAGAAATGGCAACAGCCTGTTGGCCCCTAGAGAACTCAAGAGTGCGACAGATACTCTCACATACTAAAAGAAAGGTTACTTCTGGGATGGAAGACTTCTTGCAAAGAGCTTTAACCAGGAAAGCCTGGAATGTCTTAAAAACATCACAGAAAGAATGAGGCATTTCTGCACATTATGGTAAGGACTCCCCATAAGAACAGGACAGTCTGGGTATACAACAGAGCAGAACCAGAGCAGCTGGACCATAAGGAAGAGAACAAATATAATGTGGAAAAGGCAAAGGGGAATCTGGGCAGGGCCAGAGGAGAGGAAACAGTTTTTGCCAGTACTTCTGGAGTGACAAGAAACTGGGGAGACTGAATATTAGAACTGCCTGATTTACTGGTAATATAATGATGGGATATAATGATGCTTGGATTTACTTCCAGGGCATTGGGTAATGTGACCTTGTCATGCTGTGGGCTCCTGCCATCTGCAGAGAAGTCTCAGTTGTGGGTAAAATGCCAAGTTAGAGAAGTCTTACACCACCTATTACTGAAAGCCCTGTGGGGCCAGAATCCCTGAGTCTCACTAGCACCACCCTCCTGGGGAGACCTCATTGAGTACACTTGGGAGAAGCTGTCTTTGAAGAACATGGCAGGTTTCACAAGTCTGATCTCTTTACAGAGTCTGGACATGGCTTTTTTGGAAGTGGAGTGGGGCTTGCACTGGGAAAATGTATTGCCCTTTATAAAAGCAGGGTGGATTCTCCAGACCCCATTATCTCTGGCAGAGGTGATTACCTCTGTATTCCTTTAAATGTTGAAACAATCTGTCTTAAATATTTGAACACTTGGAAAGTATCCTTATGGATTAGCCTCAAAATGCTGATTTTCTCAAAAATACCTCAAACAGCAAAACTCTACACAGCTTTATCAAGTACTCTCTGAACCCCATTCAGTCCCACTGCTGAAAATGAGCCAGGCGAATGTTCTAGAAGGCTGTATAGTTTCCTTCTGGGCTCAGAGCCTCTGCTGAGGTCCTGTTCTTTCCCGCATGAACTTTCAGTCTCAAAAACTCCAGCAGAAACTTACAAAGTACCACACAGCACATCTCTCCTAGCCATAAGCAAATCACCCAGGCTCTTCCAACCATAAGAAGAGAGATGTTGGGCGCCTGGGTGGCTCAGTTGGTTAAGCGACTGCCTTCGGCTCAGGTCATGATCCTGGAGTCCCGGGATCGAGTCCCACATCGGGCTCCCTGCTCGGCGGGGAGTCTGCTTCTCCCTCTGACCCTCCTCCCTCTCATGCTCTCTGTCTCTCATTCTCTCTCAAATAAATAAATAAAATCTTAAAAAAAAAAAAAAGGAAGAGAGATGCTCACACTCTTGACTGGATGCTGATTTGGACATTTAAACAAACAACATCCTCTGTCTTGAAATGGAACAAGTGTGGCAAGGATGTCCATAAACAAAGAATGCAATCTTAAACAATTCATCTTATTTTTCCCCCAATAACAATTGAATTTATTAGCCATGTTGCTTGTCCTGAAAGAAGTCAGTGAATACAAATGGTGGGACACTGGATATGCAAGGGTCTGTCTGAGGGGCACAGATAACATGCAAATAAGCCAGCAGGGCACCCATCCCACTGTGCAGTGCAGTCAGCAATGTTGGGGTGGGGGAGATGCCCCTGATGAGGCCCTTCTCCAAAATGAGAGTTTATTTAAGACCAGCCTGTGCTGCCAGAGAAATGAGAATGCCTCGTGATCACTTTGACAGTAGCATGTCCTGTAGTCCCCCAGACTCCTCTTCCACCCCTGTCAAGTCTGATAAACTGCCCCCCCTCCTTACAGAATAGCCAGAGAGGCTGTGTTGCTAACCTGCATGTTTCTGGGGCCCAGGCTGCACATCTCATGAATCCCTAGTCCCAGAGCCAGGTGGGGGCTCCTAAATGAGCTTATATAGAGAGAATTAGACCAGGTAACTTGGCTTAAGTTGATCAGAACCTATTTTGTTTCCCTGACATTTGGGCACCACCGTTTCACCCTTCCTTGGCCCCTCACTCCAGGCACAGCCCATGGTTCCTTACACCCTGCTGCTCTTCTTTTTAGAGTAGAACATCCTAGTATTGACTTCATCACCTTGCTTGGGGTTATTTCTCTACTCTTGGTTCCTCTACTGAGTTTTAAGAATCTTTCAGGCACAGCAGTGGCATTATAATCTCTGCTTTTCCTATACCTAGCATAGTCTTTGGAACAGAGAAATCACAAAGAAAATAATATATTTAGTAAGGTTTTAATACTATATGTTGTGCTCTATTATTAGCAACCATTTTTAAACAACATTTTATTAACAACAACATTGACTAAAGATGAATTTCTTGGCCATTCCATAACCACACATGTATTCCCTTCCAGCTACTTTTGGGCGCTCTACACTTGTTCTTTAATCTTCACAGTTAGGCAGTATGATCCCGTCTTGGAGATGGGGACCCTGAGGTTCAGACTGCACACATGGGAAGAGGCAGACCTGAGACTCAACTAGAGATCTCATTGGCATAACAGACAATGCTCTTTATTCTGACTGTCCAGAAATCACACCTAGAGAGGTGTTTTAACTATTTAAATCTGCCCTGATGAGTGGTGACCCCTTGCATTTCGGAGAAAATGCAAAAGCCCTAAGGTGGCAGCAAGCCCTGCATTCTCTGGTCATGCCTCATCTTCACCCTTGTTTGTCCCCAGCTCAGGTCACCCAGTCACTTCTTCTTCCAGTTAACTGGCCACATCCAGCTCTTTCCTGATCAGGACCTTCCCACATGTCCTCCCTTAGCCAAAAATACATCTTCAAAATACTTCAGCCCATCTTCCTCCTCCTTCAGGTCTCAACTTAATGGTCACTTTCTTGGAAGGGGCCTCTGATCTGCCCAAGTTAAATTCCCCCCACATCATAATCTCTCATTGTACCTATATTTGCCATGTCTCTTGCTTATCATGAGTAATAATGATCTATTTATTTGTGCAGTTATTTAATATATATCCCTCCAGAGAGGTACAGTGAAGCTACCAGAGAGTGAGGCCCATGTCTGTTCTCTGTACAACTGTGCCCCTAGCTCACAGCACAGGGTCTGAGGCACCCTGGGCTCTTGACACCTATTTACTAGTGGATGCATTAGTAGATGAGAGGATAAACATGCCGCCTGTCTCCTCAGCTGCTCACAGCATGGGTCCAAATCCACTGCACAGGTCATGCAAGAAGAACTGAATCACTGCTGACCAATTACTGACTTAGCCAACTAGAATTTAAACCGAAGGCCTTTCTGATTCTTTATTTCAGATTCAAGATAGATTCCAGTCTTTTGTGCAGAGAAAAGAGCTCGTTTATTACCTGTACATGATCTTTGTATAAAGATGCATATAGTTCCTGTCCTCTTCTTCTGTAGTTCTCAATACATGACACAAAATCCTGGAAAAGAGAGGAAACAAGTCACAGCTTAATGACAGTTGTGATTTTAGATGAGAACTGCTCTACTCTGACCAATTATCAGGGGAAATAACAGTTACAAGTTTTGTTGGTCAAATCAATCAATCACAACCTCATAAATCAAGACTTCACCTATGTTGATAACACACACACACACACACGTCTATGGGTTACTTCCACTTCCAGCTATGATGACCTAGCTTATAACAGGCCAATCTTCCTTCCAAGGATAACTAGAAAAGTCATATTCAAATAATCTGCTTTAAAGATTTTTTTTTTTTTTGACAGAGAGAGACACAGCGAGAGACGGAACACAAGCAGGGGGAGTGGGAGAAGGAGAGGGAGAAGCAGGCTTCCCGCAGAGCAGGGAGCCCAATGTGGGGCTCGATCCCAGGACCCTGGGATCATGACCTGAGCCGAAGGCAGACGCTTAACCGACTGAGCCACCCAGGTGCCCCAATAATCTGCTTTGAGATAGCAGAGAGCTACTAAGAGAGCCAAGACTAAGAGAGTCAAGATCTTGGAGATAAAGAAAACTCACTGAGATGTGCCCAATGACCGATATCTATGATTTTTTTGCCCCTGAGATATTTGCAAGTTTGCAAATAACACAAAAAGTTGAGAAGTCAAGCAGAAAGTGATGGCTAAAAAGCAGAGAAGCTTAACAGAGCTTTTGATCCTTTCAGGTGGCTAAGAAGACAAGAACTGGAATTCAGGCTCACCAAGACATGTAGACCATAAGGGACCAAGAGTCCAGAAATAGGAGAGTAAAGACAAGTAAGCCTAGCTTTCTGCACTGATGTTCTTTAAGCAGCTGCTGACTCATAAGCAGTGTGATTTGTAGAAACCAACAGGAGATGGGTTTTAAAGTGGGATTTCTGAAGAGCTGCACCATAGGAATAAAGGCAAATTGGAAATAGATCAGGTCTTAGAAAGCTGAAACCCAACTTCCAATGAGCTTAACTTCTGAGTACATTATGGTGATCTGCCCCCACTCCAAATACATGCCAGAATACATCTGCCCCACTCCAAATACATGCCTTCTCCTTTCTGGAGAAGGATCAAATGGAGAATTTTCATACAAAACGTTCAGTGGTCAAGCAGAAATTACCAAAAGGGCCCATAAAAAGGGCCAACAGAAAAACAGATAACAAAAAATACCCACATGTACCCAGGTATTAGAGTTATCACACACGGACCTTAAAATAATGCAAATAATATGGTCCAAAAAAATGCAATATGAGACTTTTGCATGAGATATGGAATCTATGAAAAATAACCAGATAAAAATTCTAAATCTGTGAAATGAACTAATTGAAATTAGAAACTCCATAGGGAAGTTTAACAGCAGAGTGGATACACCTGAACAGAGGGTAAGTGAACTTGAAGAAATATTCTTGCTAAATATGATGAGATAAAAATATGGAAAATATTAAAAAATATGGAAAATATTTAAGAGATAAATACAGTTAGATACATATATAATAGACAAAGCATCTAGCATATGTGGACTGGTGTCTCAAAAGGAGAGGAGATAAAAGAATGGATCAGAAGCAATATCTGAAAAGTTAATGAGAATCTTCCCAAATAGATGAAAGGCAGTGATCCACAAATTTGAGAAACTCTATAATCCTGAAATAATAAATATATAAGAAAATCACACATAAACCCATCACAATGAAACTGCAAAAAAAAAAAGACAAAAAATATTCAAAAAGACAGAAAAAAACATTATATTATCTTTAAGAAGCAACAGTAAGAATTAGAGGCATTGAAAAATGAAACATTTTCAATTCCTGAAAAAAAACAAAACAACAAAAAACCCTGACAAACTCAAAGTCTCTACCCAGTGAAAATATCTTTCAAAAATAAAGACAAACTATAAATAAAGACAATAAATAAATAAAGACAAACTAAAACATTTTCAGGTGACACTGAATGTGTCACCAGTAGAACTGTGTAAGTGAAACACTGAAGGAGCTTTTTAGGTAGAATAAAAATAATTCCATATTGAAGTCTGAATCTTTGGAATGAATGAAAGACTATGGAAATGGTAAGTATATTAGTATATCTAAATGAATATTGGCTGTTGGAAAATACTATAGGAATAATAATGGGATTTGAAAATGGGAACTGAAAAATGAAGAATTAAAATATATGAAAAAGTAACAGAAGGTGGGCAGAGTAAATGAAATAGTGCTCTAAGTTTCTTCAATTAAGAATGAAGGGGGGGGGCGCCTGGGTGGCTCAGTTGGTTAAGCGACTGCCTTCGGCTCAGGTCATGATCCTGGAGTCCCGGGATCGAGTCCCGCATCGGGCTCCCTGCTCGGCAGAGAGTCTGCTTCCCCATCTGACCCTCTCATGCTCTATCTCATTCTCTGTCTCGAATAAATAAATAAAATCTTTAAAAAAAAAAAAAAAGAATGAAGGGGGGAATCGGAGGGGGAGACGAACCATGAGAGACTATGGACTCCGAGAAACAAACTGAGGGTTCTAGAGTGGAGGGGGGTGGGGGGATGGGTTAGCCTGGTGATTGGTATTAAAGAGGGCACGTTCTGCATGGAGCACGGGGTGTTATACGCAAACAATGAATCATGGAACACTACATCAAAAACTAATGATGTAATGTATGGTGATTAACATAACATAATAATAAAAAAATAAAAAATAAAAATAATCTCTAAAGGCTGATACAAAAAAAAAAGAATTTGGAAAAAGGGTCTAATTTACATTAGACTCCAATAGAGCAAATGTGCATGCTGCTATAATTTCTAGGGTAACCACTAAAAACAAAATAAAAGAAGATGTGACTTTCAGCTAATAGGAGGGAAGGACAATAACTTAAAGTAGTTGATAATATGTTGAAAGAGGGAAAAAAAAGGAATAATTAACAGATATAAAAACAAAAAGTTTTAGGGTGCCTGGGTGGCTCAGTCACTAAGCGGCTGCCTTCGGCTCAGGTCATGATCCCAGGGTCCTGGGATCGAGTCCCACATCAGGCTCCCTGCTCAGCGGGAAGCCTGCTTCTCCCTCTCCCACTCCCCCTGCTTGTGTTCCTGCTCTCGCTGTCTCTGTCTCTGTCAAATAAATAAATAAAATCTTTAGAAAACAAAAAACAAAAAAAACAAAAAATTTTAAATAAGATGGACTTAAACTAAAATTGTCATTAATTACATTAAATGTAAATAGACTAAATGCTCCAAATAAAAGATAAACAGTCACATTGTATCAAAAAGTAAAACCTAAGTAAATGTACTTACAAGAGACATTCCTTGAAAATAAGGACACAAAGGGTTGAAAGTGAAAAGATGGTAAAAAAATAAACTGGAGAAACACTAACCAAAAGAAATCTGGTAAAGCTATATAAATGTCACTTGAAGTAGTCTTTAAAGCAAGAATTGTTACTAGGCACAAAGATGGATGTTTCATAACAATAAAGGATAAATACACTATGAAAGTATAAGTTCTAAATGTGAAACATCTAATAACATAGCTTCAAAATATGTACAGAAATAGAACAACAGAACTAAAAGGAGAAACAAACAAGTCTACAACCATACAGGAAGATGTTAACTCATCTCTCAGTAACTAATAGAGTAAGTTGACAAGAAAAATAGAGATATAGAATATTTAAAGAATATAATAAGCAAACCTGATTTAATCAATTGTTTTAAAAAAATGCAGAAGATCAAATAATACAGAATACACAAATGGAATCACTACTGAAACCTGCCACAGGATGGATCATAAAACAAATGTAAAACAATTTCAAATGACTGAAATTACACAGAATATACTTAAAAATTTTTTATTTATTTATTTATTTATTTATTTATTTATTTATTTATTTAATGTTGGTCACCATATAGTAGTACATCATTAGTTTTTGATGTAGTGTTCCATGATTGTTTGTGTATAACACCCAATGCTCCTGAACATAGTGGGGTTAAGTCACAAGCAAATATATTTTTAAATCCCCCCAAATTTAAAAATTAAGCAATAATATTTTAAGTAACCCATGGGTCAAAGAAGAAATCAAAATGGAAGTTAGAAAATATTTTAGCCTAAATTAAAATGAAAATATGACATAATGAAGCATGTATGATAGAGCTAAAACTCTTTTGTGGGAATATATGTGATCATCTATCGTATTATTAGAAAAAAATAAGCATGTAAATTAACCATATATATCAAGAAATTTGAAAAAAAATTTAAACCCAAGGAAAATACATTTAAAATCTCCCCAGAAAGTCTGATTTAAAAAAAAGGAAACAGGCAAAAATTACCAGGAGCAGGAATGAGAAAATGAGACATCATTCTAGATTCTACAAACATTTAAAGAATCATTATGAATAATTTTATGCTAATACATTTGAAATTTGGATGAACTAGACACACTTCCAGGAAAATACAACTTACCAAAATTGACACAAAAAGAAATAGAAAGTCTGAATTTTGCAATATCTGTAATAGAAATTAAATCTATAAATAAAACTCTTCCCACAAAGAAAATTTCAGGCCTGAGCATAAATAGTAGTTAGAGGATGGGAGAGAAATTTTGAGAAAAAATTTCAATTGAAATCAGCAATATACAAAAGCATAATGTATCCCCACAAAATTATTACCAATCCTTCTTAAATTAAAAAAGAAAAAAGAAAAATAGAAGAGGGAACACTTCCAAACTCATTTTATGAGCCTGGCATCATCTTGATACCAAAGCCAGGCAGACATCAGAAAAAAAGAACACCATAGGCCAATATTCCTGATGAACATAGATGTAAAAATCCTCAACAAAATACTAGCAGACAGAATTCAATAGCATATTACAAGAATAATACACCATGACCAAGAGGGATTTTTTTCCCTAGGATGCAAGGATGATTCAACATCTGGGAATCAACCAATGAAATACACCATATTAACAGAATGAAAAACACACACACACACAAACACACATAATCACCTCAAAAGACACAGAGAAAGCATCTGACAAAATTCAACATTTACTCATGATAAAAACTCTCAACAAAAGAAGTATAGGAGGAATTTACCTCAACATAATAAAGGCCATATATGAAAAACCCACAACTAACATCATAATCAATGAGGAAAACTGAAAGCTTTCCCTCTAAGATCCAGCAGAAAGCAAGGATGTCTACTCTCACCACTTCTATTCAACTGGAAGTCCTAACCAGAATAATTAATTAAGAAAAAGAAATAAAAGGCATCCAAATCAGAAAAGAAGATGTAAAATTATCTCTGTCTGCAGATGATATAATCATATATGTAGAAAACCCTACAGACTCAACCAAAAAAACAAAACAAAAACAAAACAACATGTTAGAACTAATAAATATGGTACTTTGAATCTCAGATCTGCACCTCTGAAACAAATAATGCAATATATGTTAAGAAAAAAAAAAAGAAGAAGAAGAAGGTAGCGGGAGGGGAAGAATGAAGCGGGGGAAATCGGAGGGGTGGACGAACCATGAGAGACGATGGACTCTGAAAAACAAACTGAGGGTTCCAGAGGGGAGGGGGGTGGGAGGATGGGTTAGCCTGGTGGTGGGTATTGAGGAGGGCACATTCTGCATGGAGCACTGGGTGTTATGCACAAACAATGAATCATGGAACACTTCATCTAGAACTAGTGATGTAATGTATGGGGATTAACATAAGAATAAAAAAAAATCTGAAAAAAAATATGGTACACACACACACACACTGGAATATTATGCAGCCATCAAAAAATGAAATCTTGCCATTTGCAATGACGTGGATGGAACTAGAGGGTATTATGCTAAGTGAAATAAGTCAATTAGAGAAAGATAAGTATCATATGATCTCACTGATATGAAGATTTTGAGAAACAAGACAGAGGATCATAGAGGAACGGAGGGAAAAATGAAACAAGACGAAACCAGAGAGGGAGACAAACCATAAGAGACTCTTAATCTCAGTAAACAAACTGAGGGTTGCTGGAGGGGAGGGAGGTGGGAGGGATGGGGTGGCTGGGTGATGGACACTGGGTGATGGACACTGATGTACTATGGTGAGCTCTGTGAATTGTATAAGACTGATGAATCACACACTTGTACCCCTGAAACAAATAATACATTATATGTTAAAAAAAAAAAGAACTAATAAATGAATTCAGTAAAGTTGTAGCATATACAACATACAAAATTCAGTTATGTTCTATATGCAAACAACAAACTATCTGAAAAGGAAATTAAAAAAATAATCCCAATCACAATAACAACAAAAAGAGTAAAATAAAATAAATGTAACCAAAGAGTTAAAAGACTTGTACACTAAAAATTATAGAACACTAATGAAGGAAATTAAAGAAGACACAGATAAATGAAAACATATCCCTTATTCATGGATTAAAAGAATTAATACTGTTAAAATGTCCATATTACCTAAAGTGATTTATGACTCAATTAATCTCTATCAAAATCCTAATGGCATTCTTTACAGAAATAGAAAAAGCCATCCTTAAGTTCATATGGAATCACAAAGACCCTGAATAGTCAAAGCAATATTGAATATGAAGAACAAAACCAGAGGCACCACATTTTCTGACTTCAAAATATATTAAAAAACTATATTAATAAAACAGTATAATATTGACATAAACAGACACATAAACCAATAGAACAGAATAAAGACCCAGAAATAAATCCATGCATCTATAGTCAATTGCTCTCCAACAAGAGTGCCAAAAATACACAATGGGGATGTGGTGTATCTTGTGTGTCAATAAATGGTGTTGTTAAAACTGGATATCTACATTCAGAAGAATGAAAGTGGACCCCTATATCACACCGTATCCAAAAATCCATTATAATATGTGCAGAGACATGAATAGACATTTCACTAGAGAATATACAGATGGCAACTAGGCACATGAAAATACATTCTACATCATTATCCATTAGGAAAACGAAAATTAAAGCCACAGTGAGAGAGGGGGGTGGGAGGATGGAGTAACAGGTTGATGGGCATTAAAGAGGGCACGTGATGTAATGAGCACTGGGTGTTATATACAGTCTGATGAATCACTGAACTCTACCTCTGAAACTAATAATACATACTATATGTTAATTAATTGAATTTAAATTAAGAAAAAAAACAAACAAAAAACCACAGTGAGATATCAATATATACCTATCCAAACTGCTAAAATTAAAAGGTAATAACACCAAATGCTTGTGAGGATGCAGAGAATTTAGAACCTTCATGTACTGTTGGTAAGAATGTACAATACAGCCACTCTGGAAAACAGGTCTGTAGTGTTTTTAAAAATCTTTGCAACTACCATATGACCCAGCAGTTGTGCCCCTGGGGATTTATCCCAATGAAATCAAAACTTATACTCACACGAAAACTGAAAACCCATACATAAATGTTTATAGCAGCTTTATTCATAATAGACAAAAACTGGAAACAACCCAGATGTCCTTCAACAGGCAAGTGGTTAAACATATTGTGATGCATCCATACCATGGAACACTTAACAATGAAAAGGATGAATTGTTGGTTGTTGATACATGCAACAACAACCTGGATGAATTTGCAAAGAATTATGCTGAGTGTGAAAAGACAATCCCAAAAGGTCAGAGACTGTATGGTCCTATTTAAATAATATTTTGAAATGATACAACTATAGAAATGGAAAACATGTTAATGGTTATAAACGGTTATGAAAATAGGGGGAAAGGTAGTGGGAATGGCCATCACAGGGCAACATGAAGGATTCCTGTGGTGTTTGAAATGTTCCTGGTTGTGGTATTTACTGCAGTTTTGCAAGATGATACCATTGGGGGAGCTGGGTAAATGGTATATGGTATCTCTTTTCTTTTCTTTTTCTTCCTTCCTTCCTTCCTTCCATCCTTCCTTCCTTCCTTCCTTCCTTCCTTCCTTCCTTCCTTCCTTCCTTCTTTCCTTCCTTCCTTCCTTCCTTCCTTCCTTCCTTCCTTCCTTCCTCTTTTTTTCTTTCCTCTTGAGAGAGAGAGAGAGAGCATGCACAAGCCAGGGAGGGACAGAAGGAGAGGAAGAGAGAGAATCTTAAGCAGGCTCCAAGCTCAATGTGAATCCTGACACTGGGCTTGATCTCACAACCCTGAGATCATGACCTGAGCCAAAATCAAGCCAAAATCAAAATTGTGGTAATACAATTTGAGCCACCCAAGCACCCCTGGATTATCTCTTATAACTGCATATAAATCTACAATTCTCAGGATAAAAAGTTTAGTTTAAAAAAGTCATTGAGGGCTTTATGTTTACCATTCTAAAAAAAAAAAATACTCATGTCCAGAATATATAAAAAGCTGCTATAAATCAATAAGGAAGAAACCCCAGAAATAATAGAAATTTTTAAAAAGAAAAAATTGAACGGGCATTTAATTTTAAAAGATGTCCTAGGGACGCCTAGGTGGCTCAGTCGGTTAAGCGTCTGCTTCTGGCTCAGGTCATGATCCCAGGGTCCTGGGACTGAGTCCTGCATTGGGCTCCCTGCTCAGCGGGGAGCCTGCTTCTCCCTATGCCTGCTGCTCCCCCAGCTTGCACTCTCTCTCTTTCTCTCTGATAAATAAATAAAATAAATCTTAAAAAAATAAAATAAATAAAAGATGTCCTACTGGCCAACAGACATATGAGAATGTGGTCAAATCATTTGTCATCTGGGGAACATAAATTAAAACCACAATGAGAATACTCAAAATTCAAATAGGCTAATAATATCATATTTTGATTATGATACAGAGCAAATGAACTCTCTTACACTGTTGTATTGGTACAACCATTTTAGAACATTGTTTGTAGCATCTTAAAAAGTGAATATATGCATACTCAAGGAGTTAGAAATTTCATTCCTGGATATATACCCAACAGAGATTCATACATATGTATTCCTAAAGGCATTTAAAACAATGTTCATAACAGCAGTGTTTGAAATAGTCCCTATTCAGTACTAATCAGTACTATTCAGTATTTGAATAGTCTGGGAATGATGCAAATGTCCCTCAGTAATAGATTGGATACATCAATTATGATATATTTATATATTGAATATCTTACAGTAATGGTTTTTAAAGTGGTCCATAAATCCTGGAGGTCCCTGAAACCCTTTCAGGGACTCTGTGAAGTAAAAGCTACTTTCAAAACACTGGGACATCTTTGCCTTTTTTTTCAGTGTTGACTTTTGCATTGATCACCCAAAAGCAAAGGTGAGTAAAACTAGTGTCATAATCTAAACCAAGGGGTTGGCAACAACTGTAGAATAATCATTGTGTGTATTCCTCACCACTAGAACTCATGGCAGGAAAAAATCCTCACATAAGAATGTCATTGATAAAACAGTAGAAATTATTAATTTTATTAAATCTAACTTTTTAATACAGTCTAATAGTCTGTGTGATAAAATGGAAGTATGCATAAAGCACTTCTTCTGAATACCAAAAAACATGATGGTTGTTTCAAGAAAAAGCACTATGCAATTGTTAGAGTTATAAGCTAAACTAGCTGCTTTTGTCACAGAACCTCATTTTTATTTGAAAGAATAATTGAAAGACAACATTGCAGTTATTAAGACTTGAATGTTTGGCAGATATTTTCTTGAAAATAAACAAAGTAAACCTGTCATCTCGAATAAAGCAATCTGACATTATTTGCTCCCAAAGATAAAATTTAGCTTTCAAATTTTAAATATTAGAATGTTGGAAAACATGTATCTGCCTCTTTGAGCTTAACGGTTTCCCAGTAGCTAAAAGTTTTTCTTGTAAGATTGATGGTGATATGATTTTTATCATGTTGCACAAGAAAGCATGTCAACATTAGGGAGATCTGCGTAACTCAGGGAGCCAATATTCCCAAAGCCTGCTAGGATGCATGTTACAAAATCATGTATGAGTTAAAGTACCCATTCAAAGTTCAAAATAGATCAATACATTTTAATGTAATAGAGGCCAAAAATTTCACTGATAAATGTTTCAACTAACCCTTAAGAAACTACTACTTGTTGAGTTTTGGTATAGTATCAAAGAATGTCTATAATTTTCTGAAAAGGCTATTAAAATGCTCCTTTCTTTTCTAACTATGTATCTTCAGGGGGCTAGATTTTCTTCATCTATTTCAACCAAAAAAAAAAAAAATAATACAACTGATTGAGTAAAGAAGCAGATACAAGAATCCAGCTGTCTTGTTACTAAGCCAAATAGTTATTAAAGAGACTTGCAAAAATATAAAACAATACTATTCTTTTAAAAATTTTTTGTTTTGAAAAATAAAGGTATTCATTAAAAGTGTTATTTATGTTTAAATATAATGGGTTTATTACTGTTGTTTTTAAATGAATTAATAAAGGCACTACTTTTTAAATTTCATTTTAATTTCTAATGTGATAACTATCAATAGATACAGTCGACATAATCAAAAGCTTTTTGGAGTCCTCAATCATTTTATTTATTTATTTATTTGTTTGTTTGTTTGTTTGTTTGCTTATTTATTTGACAGAGAGAGACACAGCGAGAGAGGGAACACAAGCAGGGGGAGTGGGAGAGGGAGAAGCAGGCCTCCCGCTGAGCAGGGAGCCGGATGCGGGACTAGATCCCAGGACCCTTGGATCATGACCCGAGCCGAAGGCAGTCGCCTAACCAACTGAGCCACCCAGGCACCCTGGAGTCCTCAATCATTTTTAAGAGGGTAAACAGGTTTTGAGAATTATTGTGCTAAAACTATGAAAATGAATGAATTACTACTTCATGCAATGACACAGATAAATTGCACAAACATAGTTTGGAGTGAAATAAGCCAAAGAAAAGCATATATACTGTGTTATTTCATTTACAAAAAAGTAACAATGTGAAAAACTAATGTATGATATCAGATGCCAGAATAGTCCCTACTTTGTGGAAAGAGAGGACTAGTGATTAGGATGAGACATGGTTTGGCAGTGTTTCTGGGTTACCATTACTGCTGCATTTTTTTATCTGGGTACTGGTCACATGTTCACTCTGTTAAAATTCTTAAATCTGTGTATTTGTGATTTGAACACTTTTTTCTATGTATATTGTATTTTGATAAGATAAAAAGATGTTTATCAGCAAAGACTCAAAAATATGAAAACAATACAATTTTAAAACCCCAGTTACAGTTTTGGAGTAGTGGGAATAGGATGATTCCTCTGTTTTCTTTTATTTCCTTTTTTTTGCAAAACTTTCTTTAATATTGCTGTTTACACATGTTTATACACATTTATAAGTAAAGCAATCCTTATGAGCATCGCAAGTGACATAAAATGCTGACAAATTTGACTAATTTTACATCTAAGGCAAAAGCCCAGACTTCTTTCTAATATGATGCCCTGGAGACATGCAGCAGAAGAGAACTCTTGGGGAACACTTGGACACAAAGCAGCTCCAGTCAAATAGCACATGTGCCATCTTGCCAAAAAGGGACAGGCCTTGTGTGGATGGCCCCAGAGAATTAAGTGGGACCAGCGAAGGAGTTTCAGGCAGGCAGACTTCAGCAAGGCATATGAAAAGATATCCAGATTTCCATGTTGCTCAGTGTTGCTAAATGAGAGAATGGGAGGTAGAAAGAGTAGAAGTCCAGGGACTTTGGTTCTTGACCCTTACTAGCCACAGTACATGGGCAAACCCACTTAAAGGTTTTGCAATCTGATTTACCATCTATAATATGAGGTTCACAGTACCTCCTTTGACTATTCTGAAGAGATGTTATAAAGAGAGGATGAGACTGTAGGCTGACAGTACTTTGTACACTGAAAAGGGTCACCCAAAGAGACTATTTGTGTGTAGGTCATGGATAAGATCAGTTGCAAACAGTTGACCTAGATGGTCTCTTCAAACTTCACAATTAGATAAAATGCTGTATGAGTTAAGTTATAAATCATCTTTCCTCTTCAAATAAATATCCCATCTACAATAGCTATAGCCCAGGGTTGTTTACATCCTTGCTCAGATACTTCATTTCTAATTTCAAATTTGCTCTCTATTGTTAAGTTCAGAAAATATTCATTGTTCACCTACTATTTTCCAGGTACTGGAGTACAAAGATGAACCTCATATCCGGTTTTATGGAGTCTAATGGAAGAGATGGATGGTTATGAGCTGCCATGACCAATGTTGAGCCAGCGCTCTGCACAGGACATGGTAACACAGGACCTAATAAGCACACAGAAGAGGGGACCTTGTCCTGAATCATGTTCAGAGAAGGCTCTGTGGTTGAGATGTTGCTTTAGCTGTATCTTAAAGGAGGGTTTTAAATAGAAGTCTGATGTGGTCCATTAGCATTTCTGATAACTCACTCTTACAGCAATTTGAAAAATGAATTTAATGAAGGCAAGACTGGAAGTAGGGAGCCCTCTTAGGACACTACCATGACAGTGTGGCATCACATGGTAGAATGAGTGAAGTGGAAAAGTCAAATTCAAGAACTATATGAAACATAAAATTGGTAGGAATTGGTGACTGTATGAGATGGTAAGAATTTCTCCAATATTTCCAGTTTGCCTAATGAATTAAATTAGATAGACTAAACTAATCAAAATTAAGAGCGATCACAAGAACAAGAGAAAGAGCAAGTGTAAATTTACAGATGTGAGGAGTTGCTGAATTTCAAGTGCTGGAGGTACAGCTGCACCTCCCTAGAATAAAGCTCAGGTGAGACGTCCAAGGTTGATATATTTGTGAGTCATGAGCAACCAGATGTTAGGCAAACCCTGAGAGATGATAAGCTCCCTCACGGAGAGTAAGTACAGAGAGGAAACCTATGAGACAAGGTACAAGACCTAGAAAACAGTTAGTGAAGTTCAGGCCAGGAGGAGAAAGGTTAGAGAGGTTTAAGGAAAATCAGAAAGAGATGTCATGGAAGCCAAGGGCTATGTAACCACAGTGAATGCACCAGAGAAGTCCTGTAAGATGAGGCCTGAAAATGTCCATGGGATGTGTCTGCAGAAATTGGTCATTGGTAACTTCTGTGAGTTATTTCAGAGGAATGATGAGACAGCAACGAGTGAGCTAGAAATGTAGAGATAAGACAGTGGACTATAAGGAGTATAAAGCAACTCATTCAAGAAACTTGATTCAGGAAGAAGAGAAACAGAGGTGGAGCAGAGTCACACGATAAAAGGGAGAAGAACATGACTCAAATGTATTACCAGGCTGCAGGGAGCTTGGCAGTAGGTGGGAGAAGGTTGAAAAGCAGAGGAAAAGGTCCCTGATGGTGCAGGTTCTACAGATAAGCAAGAGAGGATAGGACTGGCAGCCCAACAGAGGTCCATCTGAACAGTTGGGAAGGAAGAGGCTCCTCATGCTCAGAGGTGAAAAGAAGGACCTAACACTTTACACGTGACAAAGAAGTTTCCACATGCATTATCACATTTAATGTTTAGTCTTCTGACAAATCTGTATTGTGATTGTTCCCATTTTACAGAAGAGTAAAAGGGTAAGAGATGCCAACAAAACACTCCAAGGAAGCATAGCACTGGAAGATGACTTCCTGGATGCTGCCATCATGTGTGTCTCCCTGACTTGCATTTCCACTCCTGTTGTGTCTCCACAGTGCTAGGCAAACGTTACTTTCTTGTTGGCCTGTGAGACATTTCATGCTCTGGAAAGTTGTCATGCTCAGGATGTGGAGACAGGAGGTGGGCGATTTGGGTCGGTTCAAGGGCAGAGGCCCATCTGCCTGGGCAGCCGTGGATGTGGTACGTTGATCAGGGACAAATTCAGAGCAGAGCTCTGCATCGCTTATTGGAACTAAATAGCCTTTGCTTAGCAACTGCCTGTGTGTTAAAGAGTTTGAGAACCTCTGAAGTAGAACAAAGGGCCTCAGAAGGCCGTTTGGAGATTTGAGAGGGATGTAGATCTGGTTTAGAGCCTATGCCCTGCTCTCCCTGTGCCTCCTTAGGGAAGGGTTTGGCTACAGGATCCAGACCAGATCTTGGAATGGGGCATGGGGCACATCCTATTGGAGGGTCACCTGTAAGTGAGCTGACCTCAGCTTGGTGGGGTCTGCCTTTGCCAGGGCACCCCTGGGGCTGGCCAGCTGCTGGTGATCCTCTTGGCCACAGTGCGTCACAGGAAGTACCCACTGTCCACTGATGACGGTCGTTACACTTGTCTGTTTGAAGCATCATTAGCCCTGTAATCACAGCTGTGTGGCCTCGCAAACACAAGGAAGGCCAACATCTGAAGGCAGCCCCTCAGACCCTGCTCAGGAACTTGGGACCAAGATTACAGTTAGAGGTCCTGGGCTCTCCAGCTGAGCACCACACATGCTGGGTCTGGGACTAAACTCTTCACCTGGGCTGTATCTACTGAGGGCTGATATGCTGCACATCTCTTTTGAATCCTCGCCATTTTCACTGCTAGTAATTTCTTGCAAACTATAAGATACATACACGACTATTCACTGACAAGATTTTCCACCATCCTATTTATAGTAGCACAAAATGACACAACATAAATATCAACACATGGAAGAATGGCTTATCCTCAATGAGAGAGTATTAAGCAGTCACCATAAATCATGCTCTCTCAAAGGACCACCACTAGCTCACATCACACCTTTGTGTCCCCTTTGGGCAGACACTGTTCTAGGCCTGGATGGATGACTTGAATAGTGGAACAAAGGCTGGATTTCAGCTTCCTTTTGCCACTCTGGCCAGATGTCTTCCTGCAGCCCTGGTGTCAAAAAAGATTTAATGATATGGAACCAAGTTTTTGATATATTCACATTTTCAAAAGGAGGTTAGAAAATCATATGCTAACAATAACAACAATTAAATCCATGAATTTGCACAGAAAAGAAAACCTAAAAGAAAATACAGTATGCTAGTCCAATAGTGCTGTTTGCCAAATATTTCCAGTTCTCTCCTCTTGTAGGTACACGCATGGTTACCCTTCCTGCTACCTTTGAGCTATGTGTGCTGGGGAGAAGTGTGCAGAAGCTTGAAGGGCTCACGAGCAATTTGCTAAGTTCTTTTTTAATTGCCACAGCAACACTCAATGTTCTAGATGATGGCTGCTCCATGAGCCAGTGTCTCTGAGTGAGGACAAGGCATAGTAGACTTCTGGCCAACTCACACAGTACTTGCAGCGCAAGTGAGAAACATGCCTTTGCTATTTTAGGACAATTAGATTTGGGGGTGTTTGTTACTGCAACATAACATAATTTATCCTGAGTAATACACACTCCAAAAATGTTAGAATGATTACAGTGGGATGCATTAAAACACATAAAATTCATATGGCTTCATTTCTGTGATCAGTGAAAAAATATCAAGAGGGCTACAGTGAAAGCAAGTATGAGATCAAGTAAATACTCTCAGCAAAAAGCTGGAGCAATTTGAGCACAAGATAAATAACAGGCTTAATGGATTATAGCCCAAATTATAAAATAAATATGGGTGAGTCCCTCTTGATACAAATAAAAGATTGAATAAATAAATAATGGGACAGAAGAATTTCAAATAATATATGTAGATGTTTCCCTCGCCAGAAGGCCACCCTTAAGGGTGGGCTGGACTTAAGGACTTCCTTCCAAAGAATCCAGTATGGGAGGGGAACAATAGGAACTCTGCAGCGGAGCAATCTGGCAGACACCACCATGACCATGTGATGATGTTACATGGGTGTCACGCGCCTCTGACCGGACACAATGTGACGAGAAGCACACTTCTTCTCTGTGATCTTCCTTCCAAAGCTCCACAACCCCAAGCTAATTATGAGAAAATATTAAACAGACCAAAATTGAGGCACATTCTACAAAATATCTGACCAGTACTCCTCAAAACTGTCAAGGTCATGAAAAACAAGGAAAAGTCTGAGAAATTGTCACACATCAGAGGAGCCTAAGGAGACATGGTAACTCAATGTAATGTGGTGCCCCAGACTGGATCCTGGATTTGTGGGAAAACTAGTGAAAGCAAAATAAGGTCTGGAGTTTAGTTACTAGCAAGGCACGAATGTCAGTTTCTTCACTCTGACAAAGGCACCATGGTAATATAAGATGTTAACAACAGGGGAAACTGGGTGAGGAGTATATAACAGTACTGAATATGAACATGAAAAGTATATGAAAGGTATTCCTAAGTAAAAAGTGTATTAGAGGGCGCCTGGGTGGCTCAGTCATTACGCGTCTGCCTGTGGCTCAGGTCGTGATCCCGGGGTCCTGGGATCAAGGCCCGCATCGGGCTCCCTGCTCCGCGGGAAGCCTGCTTCTCCCTCTCCCACTCCCCCGGCTTGTGTTCCCCCTCTCGCTATCTCTCTCTCTGTCAAATAAATAAATTTAAAAAATTTAAAAAAAAAGTGTATTAGAAAATACAATGAAATTCTCACAACCTTTCCACCTAAACCCCATCATGAAACTGAGATGGAAGATATGAGTCACTCACTATTCCCCCAGTTGGACATAGTCCCACATTTCCCTTGGGTGTAAACAACTCATTTTACTAAGTGTAATTCTCATGTTTAAAGACAAATAATTTTTGGTAAAACTTGCTCCTCCTAATTGCATGAGCCAACCACTTCATCAGACACTTAACAAAGAAATAGTAATTAATCCCCAAAGTGGTGAAAAGCTGCCTGGTGGATACATAGAAGGATGGTACCGAATTCACAAAGTCATAAATGGTATTGTTCTTGATAAATAATATAAGGGAATTTTAAGAGTATCATTGACAACTTGATTTTCATTTCATGAACTTATTTTTAAATTTAACCCTATATAACATGATTCCAATGTAATCAGTCTTCTTTACAATTTTTTGAAGTTTCTAAGTATTCACTACTAATTCCACAAAGAAAAAGCAATAACCATGCTGTTTGATTTTAATGTCAAATCTGGATTCCTTTAACATCTGACTGTCTCTGGCCAAAGGAAAAAGAGACAGGTTCAAATCAAACTCAGGTGAACTCCCATTCACCAAGACAGGAATGAAACCAGATGTGAAAGAGACTCCCCCCCCCCCAGCCCCCGGATCTCATGTTCTCATTGGTCATTCTCACTGTCATTCACCGGTCCCCTCTCCTCCATTGGTGGGGGCTGAGAGGATGAGAGATTTGATTAACAGTGCAAGGTCACCGGGTGGCAGTGAGCAACAGAAGAAACTGGGTCTGTGTGCACATTTTGTAGTTAACATGAAACCATCATGAACACTCTGCTCTTTCCTGGAACGCCTCCTCAGGGCTCCCATGGCAGAGCGGAACCCTCTGAAAGCAGAATTTTGAATTACAGTGGCTCGTTTCCCACCAGCCCCTTCCCCCGATTAGAATAATCTCCTCAGGGACACTGTCCATCTCTGTCCCCAAGGGCGAGGAAAAGAGAGGCAACAATCAAAGTTTGAGAGACTGAAATGCAGCTCATAGACCCTTGTCACTCTGCCGGCCAAATTCTCTGCAGCTGGTAATTCCCTGCCAGGAGTGGGACACTCCATGGGGTCAGGATTTAGGCGACCCTCAGGGTCAGTGGCAACACTTATGGATCTGGTCCTCATGCCCCTTGCACTTTAAACCCATCTGAAATTCAGTATTTTCCTGGTTGTGAAACATTCAGTAAAGTTTTTCTGTTATGCCTTCTCTGTATAAGGCTGACACATCTATCGTTAAATGTAAGTCCTTGGTGGAGACCCGGTTTGGGTTCCCTGACAAAAGCAATTAAATGCTTTCCCTGTTTGTGGTAAGCCACGTATAATATCTACATGTGCACCCATCAAATGTTAGCAGACTGATAGGAAGAGGGGGTGTATGCCCAGTGAACAAGGCACGGTCATCGTCAAGGGGTCTTTACAGGATATCTACTCGGACGACTCGGGCCAGGAAATGCTCTTTCCTCCAAGTGCCCAGATAATTGCACTTTTCTCTGCTATGGAGACATAGCCCCTGGATTCTTAATAAATGTCAAGCAATACTGGGGTAATAATCATATTTCCAGCAATAATGACAAACAACTGGTGCTCAGAGTGGCTGAGGAGGGACCAGATCACCACAGCTCAATTCATCTCTCGTTAAATTCACTCACATATTAATTTCTAAGATGAACGGTGGTTTCTAATTTGTCTTTTTTGAACTGTGATGCTTTTATTAAATTCAATCGTCATGAGTACAAGGAGCATGACTACTTAAAAACAAACAAACAAAACACTCCAGTGTAGCAAAGGACAAAAGCTCTGGAATCGTAGGTACCAGGCCTTCTCAAGGAAGCCACCCTCCCCCCTCCTCTTCACCGCCTTCTTGGGTGTCAGGGCCACCACAAAGCTCAGACGGATGGGAAGTGTGAGAAAAGAGATGTCTGCTGGTGAAGCCCCCAGTCTGCACTGCTGGGTTATGGCGGCCCTGGTAAACTCATATGGCTTCTTTCTCTCCAGATGATGCCTAGCATGGAAGCAGCCTGCACACAGCAACTAACATTTCAGAGAGAGAGAAAACAAATGGCAGCTGCAGTTTATAGGGAGGCTTCCTTCTTTAGGCTTTAAGAAGAGAGCCAAGGCCATTGTGGCCAGGACTACCCTGTCACTGCCGCCTCCAGAGCAAAACCCCTGGCCTGAGCCCTCAGGGGGGCCCTGGTTGCAACGGGGACCCACAGCAGGAGTTACCTGAAGGCAGCCCTGACCTCATCCCTGTCCTCCTTGATGCTGCGCACACCTGTTCACCTCAGCTCTCTCGGGGGCCACACCAGGACTGGCCAGTAGGCACCCACGGTGGGGCTGTATGCGGCTCACAGGTAACATAATCAACACCAACCCTTCCTTGTCCCTCAGGCTGGGTCCTCACACCTGCAGCCATTGTGAGGACAAATAGAGCTGTGGCTATGCAGGGCCCCAGCCAGGCTGGAGAGGGCTTGGCAGGCTTTCAGAAGGGGCACGGTGTTTAAAGTCCAGGTTAAGCAGTTGGTCCTATGAAGGGGGGTGGCTCTTCCAGGCAGACAGGCCCACATTTGCCCAACAGTACAGATGGGAGAAGACAGGGTGCGTTATAACAAAATACAGAAGTGGGTCTGACTTGCAGACGGTGCGGGACGGGGGTGAGGGGTGGGCTGAGAAAAGCAGTGAGGTCAGGTTTCCTGTAGTGTGGCTGTGGGTCTGGGTCCCCTCCTGGACATGCTGGTTTTTGATCAGGGACAGGACAGGGTCAGATCGGATCTTTAAAAAACTCACAGTGGAGGTGGCAAGGAGGTGCTGGGCGGGGCCATCTGCTTTGTTCTCCCTCTGTCCCTGTGCTCAGGCACTTCCACCTCTTGGCAGAAGCGTAACTGATGGGTGGGGAATAAATGTACGAACTATGTCGCCTCCTTCCCCACAAGGGCAGCCAGAAAGCTAAAGTACAGCGTGGATGCTTGACTGTAACTCTTTATAGACTGCATGTTTATGATCTTCATTCCCCAGGAATTGGCTTTCTTCTTCTATTATTATTTTTCCTGATCTCATTTCTTTATTTTATTACATGCATCCTCATCTAAAGGTACCATAAATCCTCTGAGGAGTGAATCGGGATATAAATAAATACATGAAATTAAGATAAACTGGATATGATATTTCACTAAAGCCAGACTAGCAGCTGAGCCACAAGGCAGATGGTCACAACTGTCCCTCTGCACCTGGAGGGGCCCCTTCCTCCCTACCAATCTTCCCTCACATCCTTCCTCCTCTCCCTCCTCCTCCTCCTCCTCCTCCTCTAGTTCAAACTCCTCCAAAAAGCCCAAGTGAGGCCCCCTCTCCTCTGGGCACCTCCTGAGCCTTAACCCCTTGTTACAATGTAATTTTTTCATCCTCCTAGAAGGCCAGACTCCCAGGTCAGGGACTGTATCCACTGGCCTTAAGCCAAGGGCCTGGGATATAAGAGGAAATCAATGAATGTGCATAGAACGTTGAAAGAGGGAATGTCTGGAAAAGAAATGTGTGCTTAAAGATGAGAGAGACATGGAAATGTAGATGCAGATGGAGTCATAGACGCCGACATATTTTCTGATCCTCCAGAGAAGCTGGAAGGGCACATGACAACTGGTTCCTACACCGCACCCTCCTCCTGGACCACTCTCCCATTTGAGCTCCATGCTCCATTGATATACGGACTTCTCTCTCTCTCTCTCTGTTCTCCAATATACAAACTCACTCCCACCGTAAAGCCTTGGCACTAGCTGGCTTTGTTTTGGGAGTCCACATCCCCCAGATGCTGGATGGTTCCTCTTTCCTCTCGACTTCACCATAGCTTCCAACCCACAGTGATCAAAAGGCAGTCTCTAGCACATTATCTATTTCCTTCAGATTATGTCACACTATCTAATATTTTCTCATCTATTCCCTTTCACTTACAGTTCTGTTTTCCTGAAACCAAGAGCAGACACCTCACCTGGCACCCCAGCCCATACAGAAGCTCCAAAACATAGAAATCCATGAGTTGGGGACCATCTGTAAGAACTGATCAGACACACGCTCATTCAATTGCACTTTTGTTTTACTCAACAACCTCAGCTACTCCCTTCGTCACCCCTAATTAGTAGATCAACCAGCACCCAAGAACCTCTGAACCTTTCTCCCAGGCCCCCAGGACTGGACGGCCATGCTTCCTTCTGCTGTCCCCACCCTCCCTCTTATTCCAGGCCACAGAGCCAAGTTGACACCAGCCCCCATCGGCAATAGCAAAGAGAAGAAAATTTCAGAACTTCCTGTTCTGAGACTTCGAAACACTTTTTTAATTAACCAAAATGGTTTCTCATAATAGATGGGTCCCAGGGCGAGAAGGCGGCTGTAACTCACATGGCAGGCGCCTGGCGGCCAAGCTGGGAGCAGGCCCTAGCGGGTTGTGAATGGCAGCATCACCTTGGGAGGGCCCTGCGCTCCTCCTCTCCACGACCATCTGCCGGTTTCTCATTTATAGAGTTGGGGACATTTCTGTCTCATGAACTCAAAAGCATTTTTGCATTGATGAGTATATTTAAGTTTTAAAAACTCATATTTAGAGAAGTAAACAAAAATGTGTTTCCCCCATCCTTAGGTCATAATTTTTCAAAATTGAAAGCATTTCTTAGGATGACGATACCTTCCCCTCAAATACCATATTAGTTTTTGGAATGCAGGTGCCTCTCACATGAGGAAATCTAATATACAAAAATCCGAACCTCAAAATAGATTCCTGGGTATAATTTGTCTTTAAAGTAAAGGACTATATTCAGTTTTCAAAAGGATTCAACCTAGGATTCCTTTAAATTGCCACATTCCTAAATTAATTTCAAATCTGTTTCAATTTACAAAATCTTGACCTATAGACATTTTTTTTTTTTCAGAAACCCGTCTACTGTGATTCTTCTTAGATGCCATCTAAGTAGGGAGATCAATAAACAGCACAAGGATTCTTTAAATATGGGGCTCATGGGTTATTCATCTCTGTATTTTTAGTGAGGAATGCTATGTCTATTCAATAAATTCATGTGTTGTTGAATTGCATGGGATGAGATATTTATGTACATTAAAATATTGGGTATTGGGCTGAAGACTTGGACCTCAAGTTACTTTGAAACAATCCTCAATGACACCCATCATAAATGGCATACGAACATAGCCTGATTTTATAATAAAAATACTACAAAAGAGGGGTCCCTGGGTGGCTCAGTTCGTTAAGTGTCTGCCTTCGACTCAGGTCATGATCTTGGGGTCCTAGGATTGAGCCCAGCATTGGGCTCCCTGTTCAGCGGGGAGTCTGCTTCTCCCTCTGCCCCACCCTTCACTTGCTCACTCTCTCAAATAAATAAAATCTTTAAAATATACTAAAGAAGAGAAAGAAAGAAAATCAGAAAATAAATAGCAGAAGGAGAAGGAGGTGAGAAGATCTAGTTAACTTTTTCAGACTAGATGTTTCTGTTTGGATAGACCTCTTTGGAGAAAGATGTCCCTAAAGACTTTTCAAACATAATTTAGATTCAATGCACCTTTCAAAGGGCAGTGGTCAGGACCTGCTGTTGAGCATATTCCATTGATTTGTGGAACTTGCATAACCTCAGTGCCTGCTCTCTTGGAGAAGGTTCAAGCTATCATCTTGCTGCCAAAAGCAACTTTAGCCCCATTTCTTGTGAGGCTGAATGACCAGAAAAGCACTCAGGGGTGGCTTTGGACCACTCTCAGGTGGGAGAGCCCTTGGTGTCATGGTACTTTTGTGGAGCACGGTGACGCTGCCACCCTTTCGTGCCAGTCACAGATGAGGAAATGTGTGATTAGCAAGAGGCAGGACCACAAGCCAGCCATGGGATGAAGCCATGTTGGTATCAATTATTCATTTGTTGTGTGGACTTTCTTAAGAAGACATGATATAGCAGATCACATTTTAAGGTAAGTTTTAGGAATAAACAGTTGAGGGGAAAATTCTGATAGAGAAAATTCTATCTGTTCACTGAGGTAGGTGCTTGCTGTCTACTTGAAGAAGGTCAGCATCATCTGATTTTAGCAGTGGGATCCCTCGGTCAGGCCAAGGTCTCCACTAACATAGCCACTATCCTTTACATGAATGGGAAAAAGGAAGCCCCTTCTGGACTGACAAATGAGAACGAAGGCAGAGACCACCCCACAGCTCACAGCTTGCTAGCTGGAACAGAAGTCAGGGCCCACCCCCAAAACTGCCTATCTCTATGGAGAGCCCTATGTGGGTTTCCTCTGGCATGATGTCACTGCTTGTCATAGTCCAGCCAATCTCAGGTCCACCCACCAGTCCCTGTACCATGCTCCCTGTCTCCCACCTGTCCCAGGAGACCAGCTTCTCTCTGCCTGGACTATAGGGATGTCTGCGCCCACAATGATGAGCAGCTAGTGGTTCAGCAGGTTCTACTCATGGCCAAACCCTGCCATTGACCCTTTTAAGAGAACAAGGGACAGCCTCTCTTATGCCATCGTATTCTCTCTACATTTATTTGAAATCTCGTTCACACAAAACTGAGGGGCCTGGATCTGGCAACACCTAAATCCATCCATGGAAACATCATCCAGAAAGTGATTGGGGATGTTCAATACCATCAGCAGAGACTTTTCCTCCTCACTAAACAAATAACATCAGGTCAATGCTCAAATCGCCCAGTATCTTCATTCTAGAAGACGGGGGAGGTGGGCATCCAACCCACTGAGCTCTGACAATAAACCATGAACTTTAATAAAACATGGGCAGGGGTGCCTGGGTGGCTCAGTTGGTTAAGCGACTGCCTTCGGCTCAGGTCATGATCCTGGAGTCCCAGGATCGAGTCCCGCATCGGGCTCCCTGCTCGGCAGGGAGTCTGCTTCTCCCTCTGACCCTCCTCCCTCTCATGCTCTCTGTCTCTCATTCTCTGTCTCAAATAAATAAATAAAAAATCTTAAAAAAAAAAAAAAAAACATGGGCAGTCCAGGATTTAATTGGGATTGTTTAAAAAATGAGAACTTTGGGGATTTGGGCATGGTGGCTTCTGTCTTGGGACTTTCTTTTCCAGCAAATGTCTGGGGACTCTGTAATGTTTCAGGAAGGGTCCCAATCTGATGAGGTTGCTGTATTTAGCACAAAAGTTATAATATCTCATTATAATAAATTAAGTTATAATATTTCATCAGAAACCAAGGAGCCGCCCTAAAAAGCCCAGAAATGTGAACTTGCAATCAAGGATGGCTGGACCACAAGTTTGCTCTGTGCGGCTTCCTTCTTTCCTGCGTAGGGAAGGGCCTGTGTGGGACCTGCGTTTAGCAAGCCACTGATTACATTCCCTGAATCTAACCTGACGGAAAGAATAAATTAAAGTACTTGACCTAAAACACCTTTAAAGGGCAAAGTCAGTTAGAGATTTAAGTGACAGAAAGTTTTTAGAAAAAAAAAAAATCAGTTGTGATTTTTTAGACACAAACAAACCAATGTATTAAATAAAATGATCAAATAAGAGCAAAAGCACAAAGCACAGTAGCAAACCTATCAACTAAATACTCTGTGTCATGTAAGCACTCTAACCTGGCAATGATTCAAACACTGAACAACAGAATGGCAACTTTAATATATACCATTAATAGCAAAATGTCTGCTTTTATTGAAGAAAAAAACAAAAACTATGTTGCTCTAAGCAGTTTTGAAATGAATATCTAATTCAAAACTTCCCCTGTGCATATAATTGCATGCTAATTTACATTTTAATTACTTCCTAAGAAATCAAAAGCATTTGTTGACAGTAGAACATAATGTCAACTTCACGGTGCACTGTTGGTGGATGCTTAATGAACTTAATTAGATAATTAGTGATGTTAATTATCCTTCTATTATGAAGATAAGGATGTCTCACAAATGATCCACTTGGTAAAGAAACATCATTAAAGGTATCAGTGTTTGCTTTGTTCATTTACTTCTATTTTTCAAACTCCTATAACAAGGACTTTCAATAGACTAGTAACATTTAAGATTTCCTTAAAATGGAAAAAGAAAAGCCACTGTCTCCATCAGCCCGTGATTGTCCTTCCCTCTTGTTCTGGATAGTAATGCTGTGTGGGTGATGTTGCTGCTCTTTCAAATCCTCTGCTGTCGGGACCTATTGTCCACATTCACTTCTCATATGGAGTCTCTTGTTCCAACCAACTCCTTCCTGGTCACCTCTCAATGATGATGCGATGAGTGGGTTCTAACATCAATTGTTTGAAGAATGGTGTGTGTGTGTGTGTGTATGTGTACACGTGTGTGAGTATGTCAAAGGGATGGTGGAAATGAGAGAGAGCACCCTGGTAGGGTGCCCAGACCACTTGAAAAAAACCTCTAGGGCAATTCATGCACACACGTACACACATGCACACAGGTGTTGCCCCAGCCTGGCTGCCTTCCCATGAGCCTACGATGCTGTGTTCCCACCTCCATCACCTGGATACCTTGCTCCCCTGGGAAGGTCCATTCTGGGTGTGGCATTGGAACACCACTTCCTGCAAGACCAGGGCCATGATTCATGCTACGTAACTTCAGCGTCAGTGAAAAAGGAAACTTCAGGGTTTGAGAAATAAGATAGTGGACCTCATCATTTTTCCCTTTCTTGCTCCCTAATGCATCTACAACCAGAGAGTAATGGAAGTCCTTTCTGGAAATAATTCCAGTCCAGACATACCACGAAGAGCTCAAAGGCCAGGCTGGGGAGAGTAACACTATTTTTTGGGTCAGTTATCTCTGGAAAAGCATCAGGAGAAAGTAAGTCACTGGCAGCCTTGCCCATGGCAATTACAAAAACCAAGATTCCATTTAGCAGATGGCCTTAGTCACTGTGCTCACATCCATAGAGGGATTTATACTTTTCAAAGTCTCTTTTTAAATCATACTTTCATTTGTGTCCGAGTGGTTTTATTCCTCTCACACATAGTCCCATTTAATTACTTGCTCACTAGACTTTTCCCACCACTGAACACAATGGGGTTTTCCAACAACACAGCATTGTGATTTCTCATCAAGTGCTTGATTTTAGGTTTTCTGAATCACTCTTCTCTTTCCTATGATTTCCAGTGGCTTTGTCCCTCCAGCTCCTCTCTTGATTTGCTGACAGAGGCTGTCTCCTTGCCCTTCTGCCATGCCAGTGAGAACGTACTATCAGGATCGCACCCCCTCTAGGTCCTCTGGCCTAATTTTAGAAGTCCTCATGTGTCTTAATTCCCCCCCAAATTTAGGCCACCTGCTTCCACACATCTCTCTTAAAGGCACATTCATCTCCTGGGAAAATCCTTTCTCTCTTCCCCAAAACATCATGTTGAATTTACAACAAGTTTAAGTAAAACAGTCCCCATGACAATCTTCTGAATTTCAGATTTTTAAAATTTCTTACAGATTCTTGACTGAAACTCTTACAGTAGACAGACTCTGGGAACTCTGACTTCTGTTTTCACAGTTGCATTTTGACTTCCTCAGCTGCTACCTGCTAGTCCACCACTGACTTCCCTTCATGTCAAAGCCCATTTCTTTCTATTTTCAAAAATCTCTTCTCAGCCCTGGGGCTCTCCTGCCCCATGAACCTTTCCCCCGGGTGAGTGACAGCTGAGGCCTCCTCCATAAGTGCTGTGCATGCCCTGAACTCGGAAGTGCCGAAGCACCAAACTCAAAAGCGTTGTGTCCTCGTCGGTCCCTCCCCTCCTTCCGGAGACAGGGGCACCAAGTTCTCTGAGGCTCATTGTGCCTTCAGCCTCAGCAAGACCAAAATCACACAGCAGCAGGAGACAAATACAAACATGCCAGAAAGAAAGACCAGGAACTGCTTGATCACTCCCCCAGTGACTGCTAAAGCCTTCCCATTCTGCACACTTGCTTCCCTTTCTACAATTTTTATTTGTGTTTCGTGATTTCTTTAAAGAGAAAATAAGTATACAGAAACATTTATGCATGAGATGATACGATGTCTGGGATGTTGCTTCAAAGTTATTCCATGCAGTGGGGAAAAGTGGGTAGTGATAGAGATGAGACAAGATTGGCCATGAGTTGAACATTGTGGACCTGAAGTGATGGATAGATACATGGGGATTCATCTTACTATTTTCTCTACTGCAGCGTGTGTTTGAAATTTTCCACAATGATTTTTAAAAGAGATAATGGGTAAAGTGCTCAGAGTTGGACAGTCAAAAATGTCATTTCCCTTACCAGGGACCCGGGCCAGGTCTGCCCTTCATTCAGCTGTCACCCAGTTGCTGGCCTTAGCCAGCTTCTCTTCCTCCACCAGGGGCAGGGCTGCTCTGTGTCTGGGGCTGGGACAGTGGGCCTGGGCACACATTCAGGGAGGGAGCCAATGGCAAGTCCGTGGTCACCCTGCCCACACAGGTGTCCCGTCTCTGAGATCTCGGTTCCCACACATGGGCATGGAGAGTCTTACAGGAGGCCCTAGTGTACCTGGTAGGCAGAGGGCTCACCCACAGAGCAGCCATTAGAGACCAGGGACCTTGGAGCAAATGCATTTCGCTTTTGAGTCCTTGTCAGGCCAGGCACAGAATTCCTGCAAAGAGCTTGTCTTTGGTACTTTAGCAACTGCAGAGTGTCACCCCTGGCTGTGGTGATTTCTCATCCCTTCTATTAATTCTCGTACAGCCCTGGCTTCCCTATCTGGGCCATTTCCACTTTGAAGACACCAACCAGAAACTTGCTCGGCTATCTCCAAAAACTGTAGAAACATGTGGACACTGGGCCTGGCCCTGCTCCAGAGGGTCTTACTCCTCTATAAGCCCCTCAGCTTTGCTTGGAGGCAGGAGTGTGCATCTCCCTTCTCAGATGGGGTCCACCTGGCCCCTGCATGGAAGAGCTGTCCGCACGTGTACCACTGATCCCAGGAGCAAAATGGGGTAAAATCCAGCTCACGCTTTGCTGAACAAGACATAGGTCAGGCAGTTGTGCCCACCCAGAGAGGTTCCTACCCTCTCACGGGCTAGAAGTGGGCCTAAACTCTCAACCCCCTTCCTCTGGCTTGTTCCTCCCATGCTCTGCAGATCCAACAGAACCATGAGAATCACATACCTCCCACATCTGCCACACCCCAGTGGCCTTTCTCCTCACTGCCTGATTACAGAGAGTCCAGGGCCTCTGTCCATGGCAGCCCTCTTCTTTTGCTCATCCCAGCCTTGGTTCAACAGAATTTTCTTGTGTGTTTTTTGATTTCCACTGCTCCAACCCCTGCCCCTGCAGCCTCCATTATCTCCCATCTAAATGATGCCACAGCCACCAGCCTGGCCCCTCTCTGGGGGGCTCTAACCTCCAATCCTACCCCTACAAACAGAAACGTACCGCTCCCCCACTACTTAAGCCCTCACTTCGGGCACATCTAGCATGAGCCATGGCGTCCTCCCTGCATCCTGCAGTGACCTCCATCATCCCCCTGCTCACAGGACTCACATGCCCTCATCCTCACGGCCCCTTCCCACCCAGCCTTTCGTGTCCTGTCTACCTATTTTCCATTTGCTAATGCTCTTTCTCTAAAAAAGAAAAAGAAAAAAAGGAAGATTGTCTACTACATATTTTGGAATAATTCCTCATTTATAGAAAAGTTACAAAGATAGTCCAGAGGGTTCCATCAACCCCTCACCTGCTTCCCCATAATGTTAACAACATACACTGCCATGGTGTGTCTGTCAGAGCTAAGAAACCAGCATGAGTTGTTGATGTTTTTTTCAACTTACTGTTAAACAAGAAAGTCTAAAACTGAGTCGGCAAGTTGCACACAGTACTGGGAAGAGGAATGGCTGGCTGGGGCACACGCTATGGGTTGCTCTAAGCTGAAGGTGGACATCAGGAAGCAGGTTCCGGGACAGCTGCGCTGGCGTCTGGTGGCCTTAAGGGAGCCCAAGGTCCCAAGCTCTGTCTGACAGGCTGACCCCACAGCCTTCATTCACCCCAGGAGAGGCCATGACTCTGCCAGCTGATCCCAGAGGGGACTGTGATGGGGTCAGGAGAAGAAAAGGAAAAAATAACATCCATCATACCAGCCTTGCCCCAAAGTTCAGCTAACCTGCCAAGAGGAAAACATTTTCTATGTTTCTATGTCTCACTCCAAGGAACAATTTATCAGTGCTACAGAGCTGTCAGCCGCTGACATGATAAGGAATAACACCAAATGAATAATGTTTCCTCCAAAACCAACTCCTTTAATTACAAGCCTCTTCTTTCCAGAAGACAGACAGAAGATGCAGAAACACCAATTTCATGCACTTGTGCCTGAATAATGTCTCCATGCTGCTTTTTCCAGATGGCGACCTTCTCACTGGAGGGACTAATGATGTGGGCATATTTAGGCAAAAACCAATAACGGAGTCTTTAACCTTCAACAACAAAAAGCATGTTGTACAAAATGTTCCTTGGGATACATTAGAAAATATCAATTACATTGCTCACTGAGGTGTAATCAGCTGTAATAATCAAAATTAATTTTTAAAAATAATTAAACAGACCCCAGGGCAAATAGTTGATGCTCTTCTCCTATGACATCACAGTCTACATATGTACCTGAGAAGTTGTGCCTTCTGTTAGCAACAAAGGCATCTCACGAGGATGAGTGATGGATGCAGGATGTGAAGGCTGCTGAGTTTCATCTCAGTAAAAAGAGGGAACGCATTTTATTCCCTCGCTCCGTACAGTGCCGCGCACAGTCTTTAAGAGGCTCCTATGTACCAGGCACGGTGCCCAGCCCAGAGCAAGCTACTGGTATAGGATGCTCCAAAGCAAAGACAGTTCATTTTTAAAATTAAAACAGTCTACTTTGTTTCAAGACGAATTTGTCTTTTAAAAGTCCACAAGATAATATAAGCTGAAGGAAGGATGACTAAATCAGATCGAAGATGGACGAGGTTCAAACAGGAAGGCAGAAGCAGGGAGAGGGGTGTGTGCATGTACGTGTGTGCATGTGTGCATGTGTTTTGCAGAAATTTATGGCTCTGGGTGTGTGCAGTTACAAGAGCTGGGCCATGGTTATCTCTCTGAGCTTCTGAGTGCCCAGATGACTGTGCCAAGAAATCTAAGTGTGACAGAAGTCCTAGTGTTCATGAGTTGCTTTGGAAAGGCACAGGTCTTCCTGATGGTGACAGCTAAGGGAGATGTCCCCCAGGGCTGCCCTCTCCCCACTTCAGTCCGGCCACACTGTCCTTTGCTGCCTTAGAACACCCCAGCACGTGCTGGTCTCAGCACCTTTGTCTGATGGTCCCCTCTTTGCCTGACCACTCTTTCCAGAGAGTCTCTTCCTTATTTCTCTGCTCCCACGCCCCTTTCCAGAGAGGGCTTCTGACCACCTTCAGGTAAACAGCCACCCTCTCCCACTTACCCTGCTCCATTTTTCCTCATTGCAATTAACACCCTCCATATTTACAAATTATTTATCTGTTTATTGTCTATCTTTACCCCCTAAAATGCAGGCTCCATGAAAGCAAAGAATATGTCAGATTTTCTTTCCTCTGCAGCCTCAGTGCTTAGAAGGATATAAAGTAATACTTAATAAATATTTGTTGAATGAATGAATGAATGAATGAATGAATGAATGGAGACCTCAACTGATGTGGAAGACAGTATCTTCAGAGCCTGCCTTCACCAAAGACAGCCAATTTAAAATATGCTTGCCTCCAGATCTCTCCGTGTGAGCCCAGAGCAAACTATTACAGGCCATTTGTAGACCTACAGGGCCTCACACACTGCAATCTATTCCAGCTTCTTTCAGATGAACCATTTCTCAACCAGTCTCCCCAGCACTCAGAGGCAACTGAGCCATGCCAATGACAGTGACCTCGGAGGGGGTGGGGGACTGGCAAGAGGCACATCTGTAGCCTACAAAGGTTCCCATGTCCAGCATGCCCATGTCCAGCATCCCTGCTGTCGCTTCCCTAGCTTCCACAGCCAGGCTGAACTGACCTCTTGGGGACAGAGATGACTTGCTCAAGGAACGGAAGCTCCAGGGTGAAGCCAGAGGAAGAGGGGCTGGACCCCCACTAGTCAGGAGCAAGTGCTTGGGCACAGGTGGGGATGCTCCAGCTTCTGGGGCTTGGCACAGCCATACCACCTGTGAGATGGTCCTCCCTTTGGCAGGGACTGATAAGGTAAGACGGAATTTCAGAAACTGCCTTCCATTTCTAAAGCCCTTGCCGTTTCCAAGGACTTCCACAGGTTCTAGTGTAAACAGAACACAGTCCCAGTTGTAAGATCAGGAATTGAGGCTCTGAGAGGTCACAGAATGCCCAAGGTCATGTTGGGCAGTACGGAGACAGGAGATCCTTTCTTCACACTGCCATTTCCTGGCTGCAAAGCCCTTGACTGTTGTTGTTTTGTTTTGTTTTTAAGATTCAGTTTCCACATCTATATAATGGGGCTGATAATAACTGTGTGATACACCTACGAATCTAAGTGAGTTGTTCACTCACTCGGTCAGCCAGTCAACAAGCTTACTGAGCAGGGTTTTCCATAAGCCAACATGCTGAGGACACAGCCTACCCTCGGTACTGAACACCAGGTGGCCACACAGCCCTGTCAAGTTCATTTTCTGTCTTCCCTTCGATGTTTGGTC
Source organism: Mirounga leonina (assembly GCF_011800145.1). Lineage (NCBI taxonomy): Eukaryota > Metazoa > Chordata > Mammalia > Carnivora > Phocidae > Mirounga > Mirounga leonina. Next base: position 14,254,407 of record NW_023270265.1, on the reverse strand, counting down.
TCTTTCCCCAGATGTCCTAAATCCTCTTCTTTCTGAAGCTTAGAAAGAGGAAAATCTTCTTCCCCTGCCCAGGCAGCCCTCACTCCCCTCCTCCCCAGTATCTGATGATAGTGCCCTCCCATCAGTCACTGGCCACAATGGACAACAGAGCCATGGGAACAGCAGAGCCCACATTCAGAGCAGGTGGGATTTGGAGTCAACCTCATTTTCCAAAGTTACATGGGCCGAGAGCTCCAGTTGTGTCATGCGTCTGTCAACCATCTATCCCACCTCCCTGGGGAGCCCCTTCCCACAATTCCCCAGAGTTTCCTATCCCACTGTGTAGATAAGGAGATAAAGACTCAGGGAAGTTAATAGCCCAGGGTCTTCTGACCCTAAGGTCATGTCCATTCAATGACCATAGACTGCCTCTGAAAATAAGTCAGTGACCCCAGCATTAGAATATGACAGATTGTGTTCTCCAAAAAGAGCCTCAGCAGTATTTCTAGTTCTACATGCTCTTGCAGAACCTTACCACTTCCCTACCAGAAGGTAGAGTCTATTTCCCTCCCCTTGAACTTAGGCAGAACTCTGTGCCTGTCTCGACCAAAGAAATGCAGCAGAGGTGAAGTTAGCTCATGGAAGGCAATGTGGCTTCCGCCTGACTCTCTCTCTCTGTATCTCTCTGTCTGTCTCTTTTTCTCTCTCCTTCCCTCTTCTTTGGAAATTAGCCCTTGAAATCCAGCCACCAGGTTGTCAGAAAGCCAGGACACATGGAGAAGCTAGGTACATGTGTTCCAGCTAACAGTCTCAGCTGAGGTCTCAGACTAAAATCAGCAGGAACCACCAGATGTGTGAGTAAATGAGCCTTCCAATGGTTTCAGCCAAGGCTCCAGAGCTCATGGAGTAGAGGCACCTCCCTACCCCTGTTGTATTCCAAATTTCTTATGACAGCATCCATGATCAGAAAAACTCATTGTTGGTGCCACTGAATTTTAGGATGGTTTCCTATGCAGCTTTAAAGAAATGAATTTGAAAAAAAAAAAAAAATCAGCCCCACATAGTTAAGAGGATCCACCACTACATCTCCTGGTAATGGTGCCAATGTTTCTGTCCCTCTTTGCTGAGCCCACACATACATCTCTTGCTGAGCTGCAAGCTAGGGCTCTCTGAGCATACCTGACTCAAAAGGAGAGTGGGAACAAGGACTGGTTTGGGTTTTAATGCCATAAGGAACACCTGCTCTTGGAGTTCAAGGGGAGCCCATATTCACTTCAAGTTAAAGCTAGCCTAAAACCTGGCTCCCCTAGATACAGTCTCAACTGGGAAGTCACATGCCTAACCTTCCATGCTCAGAAGAATATGGAATTGGATCATGTCCAGAAACAACAGAGAGAGAAGACATGACTTGTGGGGTTTGGAACAAATGCCTGATGCTTCTCTAAGGAAAGGGGTCTGAGCTCACCTCTGTCTTGCACTCAGGGTCCTTGGCCTGCCGCCCGGGCATCAGCCTCATGGCTGAAGACAAGCTGCCACTCCATGAAGACACTTTGCTGTGGTGTCCCACAGTCGAGCGACTGGTCAGCGACTTCTTCTCGGATGCTAGGAACAGGGAAGTAAAAACTGTCAGAGGTGAAGTTGAGAGGAGAGCACACACGATTTCTACAACTGGCTTGGCTTTCAAAGAGCCCAGTGAGCCACCCCAATAAGGAAAACAACCCAGGCTACAAGCATACACTGCCGTTTTCTGACTAAGACATATAGGGTGGGTTTTGGGGTCACCAGACCCAGCTTAGACTCCTAGCTCTACTGACTCAAAGTGAGACGCTGGACAAATTAGCTAAATTGGGGATAATAGCATCTAACCTCGTTCTGGTGTTATGAAGAGTAAATAAGATTATGTGTTTAAAACATAGGTCATCAAATATAGAGAATTTTCAATATGTTATTGTTGGCCAAAAAGAGAGCCATTTGTAAGCGCTGAGGTCCACCTCACCACTTTATTCACTATATGTGTATGGAGATAGATGTCCCATCTTATTAAACTTTTCCCTGAAATGGAATCTGACATTTTGACTTCAAATTACACATGTCTACACATAGACATGTACAAACATACATATTTTCCAGGGCTAGTTTGGAAAGCCAATGAAATAAAAGTTCTGTATTGTCAGACAACGTGGGATGATACACATGGAAATAACTAACTCTTGAATCACTGTGAATTTTGTGATACTGGAAGACTTAAAACAAGCACATGAGCCATAGTTTAGGAGCAATGACCACTTCAAAAACAAAATTCTGGACTCTGAGAAACAAAGAGGGTTTTAGAGGGGAGGGGGGAGGAGGGATTGGTTAGCCTGGTGATGGGTATTAAGGAGGGCATGTACTGCATGGAGCACTGGGTGTTATATGAAAACAATGGATCGTGGATCACCACATCAAAAAACAATGATGTATTGTATGGTGGCTAACATAACATAATAAAATTTTTAAAAAATACAAAAACAAAACAAAATTCCGGGTGGGTGGACTGGCTGGCTCAGTCGGTAGAGTGTACGACTCTTGATCTTGGGGTTGTAAGTTCGAGCCCATGTTGGGTGTAGAGATTCCTTAAAAATAAAATCTTAAAAAAATTAAAAAATTAAAACAATATTCCTATGGCTGCATTAACTAATATGAAGGGGGCAATGTTGAGTCACTAAAAGAATTCAAGGATCATTACTATCTTAGGGATGAAAACTTTCACTTGGAACATGAAGAACCTGGGCTCCAGGTCATTGCATGACTTGGTGCAAGGTTTCAAAGCTGGTAGGTGAATATCAGGGCAGGACCTAGAACCCTAAACTCTAGGCTAGAACTAGAGCTCTGACATGGCATCCACTCTCTCTAAGAGATTACTAGAATCTGCTTGCATCTCTGGCTTTCCTTTCACCCAAGCATTCATTCTTTGTGTGCAAAGATTCACAAGGTTTCAGTGACGTAAATCCCACCCACCAAAGGGATGAGAGAGAAAATCTGGTTGGAAAAGGCTCTGGGCCTTGAGTGAAACTTTGGGAAAGTCTGCATCTATGAGACCCAGCAGTTCTGTTCCCTGGAGCCAAGTGGACAGAGACCTAAGTAATGCTGCCAGGCCTTGAGCATCGTCTCCTCCCAGAGTGGGGTAATCTCTTCAATCTTCACTTCACTCTCTCCAGGTTTCACAGAGAGATCAATCTTGAAGGTGTCCTCCAGCTCCTGCCGCCTCTGTGCCATGAGCTGCTGCCAGAGGGTCCGTACCATCTTTTGGATGTTGTGCTGGACTAACAGAGAGAGCACATCACACAGTCAGGATGGCCTTGGTGCCTCTCCCAGCAAGGGCCAGGAGATGGTGTATCATGGCTGCTTTTATTGAATCTTTCTTGAACATCACTCAAGCTTTGCAAGCTCCAGCCAGAAAACAGTCAATATGTAGACAATGCTACCAACTTCCATGTGAGCTGGCCTTTCCCCGAACCCTAACTGCCCACCACCAAGTACTGACTGCCTCAGATGTTCAGAGCTGGGAAACATTATTGATGGACACAAGGGGTCTCTTTCTCCTACCCCCCAAATTCATTAGATACCAAATAGAAAAAATACCTGTGTAAGCTCTAGATAACTAAATACCACCTCCAATAGCTCCTTCTAACCTACCTTTTATGTTGGTTCCTCAAAAGAAAGGACACCAATCCCAAAACTATGCTTAGGGACCGAGGACCCAAGGCAGTCCTCTTTCCTGACACTGAATCATGCTTCCCACGACCCAACAATCTCAGTGCCCTGGATTTGCCCAGATATGGACCAACCTATCAGGCCAGTTTTACCTGCTATGCCCTGTAATTATAGTACCCTAAGTACCTAAATGCCCTTGGATCTTGGACCACCGAGTCACTCCTCTAGTACCAGCCCCTATAGTCCATTTTTCTCACTCTAGGAGGATGGACATTGTTCCGTCCACTTTACTAGCCAAACCCAAAATATGAATGTTCATGTTGTAATTTATTACACTGTGTCAGTGTAAAAAAAAAAACTCACAAGAGTTTTAAGCACTGGCTTTGGGCACCTACATGACCAGAAGACAGAGGCCCTTGTGCCTACTATCTGTATCACAAGATAAGTGGCACAGTTGGCAAACCAAAGTGGTGGAAGAAAGTCTGTTGAAGCTTCCTGTGATCAAAAGAGAGCAATTTCTAAACACGTGGATCTGGCTGCTATTTTTTTTTTTTAATTGCCAATCCCTTTAACTTGATTTGATGTTAGCAAATCCAAAAATAAACTCCATCAAGCCAAAAATCTCATAGAAATAAGGAATTTATTAACTCCATTCCCATTTTCTAAAGAAAGTTGAGAGAGAGCTAGGTAACAGCTTGAATGAGGTGAGATGACATTGCAGTTCCCCTAATGATCTGAAGGAAAATTCAAGAGACCGCCTGAGAAGTGAAATCGCCTTATGGTGAAGTCCTCTGGAATTTTATAGTAAGTCCGCCAAGCTCTTAGTCTGACCAAGTCCCACACAGTTGAAGAATGCAACCCAGAAATTACCACTGCCTATCCACTCTCCCAAAAATAAACAAAAATATAACGTACCATCACTCAAACTTGGGAAGTCTTCCTCTCCTTTTTCTCTCCCTTCTTCATTTGGAGAAAGAAAGACTTGATGATAAGGAGTCATTCTAGGCTTGGGTTCCAATCCAAATCCTTCTGGATAACTAGGAGACAAGAGATTTTTCACTATGAACTCCAGTTTCTTTGGGATCTTTCCATTGTTCTTTATTACAGATAATCATACTCCAAACTTAGTACATATCAGCTGGAAAAACTTGTCTATTTGAGTTAAAGCAAACACCTCATGACAACTTCCATGACAGATATTATACAGTAACAATAGGAAAAATAGGAAAAACTCCTTTTTTTAAATTCCATTCTTATTAAATCTAATCCATACTCCCAGCAGGTCCCCTGAACCTTCTCTTGGTTACCCAACCATCAGAACCGGTCATTTGTTTTTGTAGATTCCCAAAATTTTGAACTCTGCCTTTGTTTGGCACTGATCTCATCCCACCTGGAAGGGGCCAGGCCAGCTTCATGGGCCCGTGACCTCTGCAGTTGCACAGAGTTCACTCAGAAATGTTCCATGCTTGGGTTCTGCTGTCACTGTTTTGAAATCTTAATAATTTTTGAACAAGGCCCCACATCTCCATTTTTCCTGCACATCATGTAGCTGGTTCTAAGTGGAGGCATAGTGGTTTACATACTGTATTCTCCATGAACCATGTGCTCTAGGGCTCCTAATCATGTTAACATCCACGTGCCTTCTTTTCTGGGCCCCTTCAGTCAACCAAGCAGAACAGACACTCAGTACGTGTTTGTGGATTGAACCAAAAATGACAAACAAGGGAATGAAAATATACCATCATATGAGAATGTCCATTCTTTTTTTTAATTTTGTTTTATTATGTTAGTCATTCTTGAAATTTCAAGGATAAAGTCCTTTTGGATTTGGAGGCCATTTAGCTAAACAGAGGGATCTGAGGAAGGTGGAAATCCAAGCATATACATAAATTGGCATTCCTCTGCTCTTACCTATGCTTCCAATATGGGTAGGCTTACTTCTTAAAACACAGGCAAGAGAGCAGAACCTCCCAATTTAACCCACCAAAAAGGGATTCTTTTATTTCAAACAAATAAAATGACAAGGGCCTCCTCTGGGCTAGAAGTGTTTTCCAGTGATTCCCAGAGAGTTTTAAGACAAATCAAGTTGAGTTTTGTAACATTCAATAGTCAGTTTGACAGGATTTTTGGGATTTTTTTCAAGTAATAAAACATAATTTATACTGGGGTTAAACAACAACAGTAGCAACAACAACAAGACAAGAGCAAAGTATAATATCACACAGCCTTTCTTTCTTCTACGCTCAACATGGCTCTATGGATAAGAGAGAACATTTGTAAGGAGTATGATGCCAAGGCACTGGTGATATAGAATATTCACAGAGAAAAAAAGAAAGTGCATATATTCAGAGAAATCTAACGTATTTTCAAAATTTGGGCTTTAAGAAAAGAATTTAAATAAACTTAATTCAGGGGGTGCCTGGGTGGCTTAGTCGGTTAAGCGTCTGACTCTTGGTTTCAGTTCAGGTCATGATCTCAGGGTTGTAGGATCAAGCCCTGTGTAGGCCTCCATGCTCAGTGCAGAGTCTGCTTGTCTCTCTCCCTCTGCTCCTCCCCCACTGCCATGCTCTCTCTCTCTAACAAATTAATAAAATCTTCAAAAAAAACCCACTTAATTCAGTTTCTTTTTATTAGTATTTCTTATACAAGTGTGCTTATGGATATCATTTTATATTATAAATTGTGTGCATATAGAAAATTATGCCTGGCTTGCATGATACAATTTATTACATATTTTCCCAGTCTAAGATTGCATTTATCAATTTTAATATTTCTGAAATTGGGCTGCATCATAAAATCAATGTATATGTTCAGTGTTGGAGTTTTCTGCCCCTAAAATGAAATCAATAAGCTATCTTACAACCTGAGAATTGTGCAAATGGGGTAAATTATTATTCCATGATGATTCTAGCGGCTCAGTTACATGGACAGATCTGAGGACAATCTACTATATTGTCAAACACTGCACATAATTTGGACAACCAGATAAACAAAATATATATATATATATATTTTATATACAATATATATACATATATATATACATATACAAGTGATATATATATTCGTATTGACCCCAATCAAGTGTCCCTCTAAAGCTTGCTTTTCTGCATGGACCACTAGAAGGCAAGGAAACAACAAGTAGGCAGCTCTTACCTTCTCTCACTGAGCAGCAAAAAGCAATGCATGAGACACAGGAGGAAGCTGACGTTGGAGTTATAGGTAGCAAAGATAATGTCCCAGTGTTCCTGTAGGAAGCCCAAGATGCTGAGAAGACTGAGGCACTCGGAGAGGGATTGCTGGGGCTTGGACAGGCAGTAAAGAATGACTTTATTTAAACTGCTGTATAAAGCACCGATGACAGTATCCCTTTGAGAAGAGGCATTCTCGATGACCTGTGTCATAAAATAAACACACACACACACACACATATGCTTGTGAACACTTTGCAAGTTTTAGATACTGACCCAGTTAACTATGAAAATGACACAATCTTAGATTCTGTTCTGTATTTCAAAAAGTGATGTGATCTAAAATTAAAATAGGACTACTTTCCTCTACCTTTGAGCTTCTATTTAAGTGAATGATCACTAAAGTAAATTCAAACATCTGGATTTATCAAACGCTTGTGTGGAAAAGAAATTTTTAAAAATTAAAAAATAAAATTAAAAAAAGAAATTAAAAGTTTACCACTATCATATTATAAAAACAGAAGGGAAATTCCTGAAACGCTTGTTACATGGTTGTGGTTGACACTCAGTGTATAAGAACATGCTATTAATAGTGTCTAATTTTTTAATACATTATTAACTATTAATAGTAGTTATATGTAGAGTGTTTACAATATTCCAGTTATCCTATTAAGCATTTTTGCATCGATTTACATGAATTGCCGCATTTAAACATCAAAACATCATGAAATGAGCACTAAAATTATCCCACTTAAGGGATAAGGAGGCTGAGGATCAGAGAGTTTAAGTGGTTGGCAAAGGTCAGACCCACCCCAGACACTTGAGTCATGCTCTTAACCACCATGTCATCTAAAGTAGATGGGAGGCCAACAAATTTTAGTACACGAGAAACTTAGAGGGGGGAGGCAGAAGGTCCTGATTCGTAGCCTTAACATCTATTTGGCTTCATTGCTTCACTGTAACTAACAGATTAAAAAAAAAAAAAAAAAAAGCCCTGGAGATCTAATGCACAGCATAGTGATTATAGACAATAATACTGTCTTATAAACTTTAAAGGTGCTAAGAGACTAGATCTTAATTGTTCCCACCACAAAAAAGAAATGATAATTATGTGACTTGATAGAGGTGTTAGTGAACACTACAATGGTTATCCTGTTACAATCTATAAATGTATCAACTGTGGTGTACCTTAAACTTATACAATGTTATATGTCAATTATATCTCAATAAAAATAAATTTAAAATTTTTTTAAAGAATCCATAGTCAAAGATCATGTGCAAAATGTTTCATTCTATCAGAAAGATCATGTTAGTTAGAGATTGCTCTCTTAGAATTGTATAAGTAATGTGTTTATACCTATGAATTTAAGTTTTATTTAAATCTGCTGGAAATTGGGATTCATGTTTTTAATCATCATCCTGTCCTGCTCCTCAGATGGGTCACATCTGTCAATCTGAAGTTAAGAGAGTCAAAGGCAGCGAGGAGGAGAGAAGGATGGAGGATATGTGCAGAGCGGAGTCTGGCCTAGTGCCCCCTGAAGGCACATCAGCCCCAGGGGGTACCCACTCTTTGATGTTAGCTCTGAGTGTTTGCTTTGACCACTGGGGAGCTGCTATGGACTGAATGTTTGCATCCCCCCAAAACACATATGTTGAAACCCTAGCTTCTCACTGTGATGGCACTTGGAGACGGGGTCTCTGGGAGGTAAGTAGGTCATGAGGACAGAGCCCTCATGGTGGGATGAGTGTGTCCTTCGGGGAAGAGACAAGAGCTTGTTTCCCTCTCTCTCTGCACTGCATGAGGATGCAGTGAGGAGATGGCCATCTGCAAACCAGGAAGAGAGCCCTCCCCAGACACCAGATCTGTGGGCACATTGACCTTGGACTCCCCAGCCTCTAGAACTGTGAGAATGTCTGTTGTTTAGCCACGCAGTCCATGGTGCTGTCATCATGGCCTGAACTAATATGGGAGCTCAGTGGCTACTCTCCTTTCTCAGCACAACTGGCCGAGAATCTGATTTTAATCCCCTCGGACCCAACAAGGCATATTTCTCCTGACTTGGGGTTATTCTTGGGGTTATTCTTGAGGAAGCATCTGAATACGTTCTTTACAGACTTGCCCGGAACTGTGCGTCAGCCAGACTATCACCCTAGGATAGGCCCAGTCCTGGGGTATGCGGCTGACTCCACAGGCAGAAGTATTCTGGGGACACTGATGTCACCCTCTCTATGAAAAGGAAGGAGAGTGCCCTCCCCACCCCAGGTTCTGCTGCAGAAGGCATGCCGAGAACCACTGGCAGGAGTCTCTGGAGGCAGAGTTCAGCTTTCCAGCAATCACAGATGCCCCACTGGCTGGGACCGCCTCACACCAGCATGAGCTCCTCACACAGGGAGGGTCAAGGCAAGACCGAATGGCCACTTATCAGGAAAAGTCTCTACAATAGAAGATGAGGACAAAGTAAAGGGTTCCCGTCCAGAATTTTGAGATTGTGTGATTCTGTGTGTGTGTGTACACATGTACAATAAAAAATGTGCACACATGTATACACACACTTACATCTGAAGGTGTATCTATAGGCGTGCATTTGCTTGTGTGGGTGTGTATGTAGATTGATCTGGGGAGAGAAGGATAGCACATGCAGGAATAATCGGACTAGGAAAAAATAATCATGAAAATTTCAGGAAGGCCCAAATATGACCCATGGAGGTGCATATTAAGAATGAAATTAAATAGGCCTTTTGGAAATAAGGAGATTTTTGGCCCTTTGTTGATGACGAATAATAATAACTAAGATTAAACCAACAATCACAATAAAAACCCAAAGTGGGGGTGTAGAGTCTAGGAGGGGACACAGCTCAGCTGCCAGCCCAGGGGGTTGCTGCTCACACTCACTGAGATGGATCTCAAGGAGCCTGAGCTAAGAGCCCTGAAGTGCACTCAACACCCGCCAGGTACCGCCTGGGCCATACAGGTCCTCTTCCTTCCTCCCACCCCTCTCAGAACCTATTTCCAGGAAGGACAGGGGCTCCAACTGGACCAACTAGACAGCAGCCAACAGTGAATCATACAGACACTTGGTGGGTCCGCAGGAGTTTTCTGCCCACCCTCCCCCCACCCCCATGGCCAGCCCAGAGTTCTTACCACCACGATGTGGTCTGTGATGAAGAGAAGAATGTGTCTGGGGTCTGCCGAGAACATCCCACTGTACAGTTTCTCCACCAGCTTCTGGGTGAAGTGGGAGATGTTTGCGAGTGAAGGAGCAGCAGCTTCTGCATTTGGCTGAGGCTCTTTACTGCCTGGGGGTGGGCGAGGGCACAGGCCACGTTTGAGAAATCATCAGAGTCCAAATAGCCTTCTCTCCACAACAGTCTCCAAGCCCCTCACGGTAACCAACCACAACTTACTCACCTCTGTATACCCCGATGTAACCTTCTGCAGGCTCTGCTGCTGGAAAATGGGTTCTTATACACAGTAGGTGCCCAATGAATACACTTTTTTCAAAGTAAACTGGTCTTGAACAATTTTGTCAGTGACATAAACTAAGTGGGGAGAAGGCACACCAGGGGCAGCATTTCTTCCAAGGAGGCATTTGGAAGGGGGATGGAGGAGAATTTAAGGCATAAGGTAATTGGGAAGGCTGTCATGGTGACCCAAGGCCCTGTTGCTACAGGGAGCAGAGGATGACGCTGTAACGTTGATCTGTCTGTGCTCACCACCAAGGCAGGCACTGTGCTCAGAGGGGGATGTGATGCTCTCAGCTAATCCTTGTAACAACCCTCTGAGTTAGCCACAGTTGCCATCCTTACGGCTTCAGGCGCCTGCCCCGAGCCACACCGCTGTCTAGTGACAGAGCCAAGAGCAGAACTGGGACTACCAGCTATGCTTTTCATCACGCTACCTTACTGCCCTGCAGATGCTTCCCAAGAAAGACCAAAACTCAGGGTTGCCACACTGTGGGGCAAGGAAGAGTCTGGAAGATAAGCCATGTCACTAACGATTCTGTGGCTCAGAAACCACAGAGAGGACTTTATTGTAATCCTGTGGGGAAGGTAAGGCTCCCTGGACCTAAGTATTCTGAAGGCAGCTTCAATCTCAACTTCTTAGGGGCAATGGCAGCATCTTCATCCAGGTTCGTCTGTTGAAAAAACACTTGCTGTGGCCAGTCTTGGGTGCAGAGAACAAGATGCTGAGCAGAAGAATGTTAAATTCCAGCTGCCATCTTGGCTTCCCTCAAGGGAAGAGGCCGATCCTACTGAAGCCAGAGGAGAATGGATTTGAGCTCAGAGGCTCTGTGTGTCTGAGTGGCCCAGCGATGGCAGGGCTGTCATGGAGAGGGGCACACATGCCTCCCCTGGAGCCTCTAAGCAGGGTCGGTGAGCTCTCATGGTGGATTCATGGAAGGACTGATGTGCAGGTGGAGGGTGGCTTCCATGGCCCTGCACCACTATGAGCCAGGGGCTGTTTTTCCTGATCAGCTACTGGAAGCTCTGTGTCATAAAGGGGGAAAGTCACCCCCACTCACCTCTAAGCATGGGCACGTTGCCTCCACTTAGCGTGTGAAATATTTCCATGGTGGAAAGCAGGACCTCGGACTGGAAGTCTCGCTTCTGTTGGCTGGTGGCATTGTCTGGAGAAGCCTGGAATCACACCGGGGACGAAGAGAGTGGCCACACAGCCATCATGTCCACTTCGTGCCCATCAAGCCTTCCTGTGTGGCCCGTATGCTAATACCACAGCTGCTGGGAGTGTGGGCTGCCCGCAGCTCACAACTGCCCTTTCTCCAGGGCATTGCCCTCTGCTAACGAAGTTCCCTCACTTGAGAGGTGACACCACTTCCTGGGTGGAGGAGTCAAGTTGTGGAGGACCCACAGGCAATGACCACTGGGCAAGTACCTCAAGGTGGGGCCAAGTCAGGCAGGCAGATAGCACACCAAGTGTTCCCCTTGGGACCAGGCTATGGCGGAGACCATTTCTTAGCTTGCTTTTCCCATCTCCCCCTCTGCTGCCTTTCTCTGCTTCTCCTGAGAGCATAGCCCTCAGATCACTTCCACAAAATCCCTGCTTCAGGCTCTGCTTCTAGGGACCTGGCTAAGCCCTGCCCTCATGCATCTATCCACATGCTGCTTGGTGAGCTCCCTGCCATGCAAGGGTCTGAAATTCCTACCACATCACTGCACATCTCCACCCCCAACCAGCCGGCATCTGCAGGCCTAGGTGAGCTCTCCAAAAAGATCCTGGGTCTCCCTGGGCATTCCCTGCCCTGGTGGTGCCCATGTCCTCCCAGACCTGCTCCCACAGCACACAGCCCCAAAACACCCTTTCCAACTCACCTCCAGGAGCACTTCCAGAGGCAGCCACTGTTTGGGGTTGGAGGCCACCAGCAAGAACTCCCTCAAGAGTAGCTGCATGAACTCCCTCAGCTGCTTCCGGGTGGGATGTGACTGGACAGGAGCCTGTAGACCCTCTGTGATGCCATTGCCTTCGGCTTTAGTCCCAGGGCTGCTGGCATTCTGGGCAAGCTGAGTCATGGGCTCCTCAAAGACAAGAGAACCCCCCCCCCATGAGTGGCCTGCCCTGCCTCAGGGCGCTCTTGTGTCCACCTCTGAGGTGTGCACAGATGGGGTTCTTATCAAACCCACCAATATGTAAGGGAATTCGAGGCTCTGAGGAGGAAGGTGGCTTTTTCAGAGTCCCATTGCTCATCAGGGGGCCTGCTGTGGTCTCTGAACACGAGGTAGGTGGGAGCCATGGAAAGAAGCTGAGCATGGAGCAAGAGAGGCCTGCAATAGTCAGTGATGAAGCCCAGGGTGTGAGCTCACGATCAGTCAAATGACAACCATGAAAAGGCTCACAAAGACATGTGAGGCCACAGTGAGGGAACAGTGAGCATGGCAATGCCTGGCCCCATGGGCTGTGTTCAAGAGAGCCTGTCCCCACCTCCTGGTGGAGCCCTCATCTTTACTGCCTGCCAGGCCCTGCTTATGTTGACAGACAGGACTGTCCGGCAAGACAAGGAGGACTTCCTCAAGTCCAGGCATCCAAGTCCCTGAAGCACCTTGGCCTTCACTTTCTCATTTTTATGTTTATAAAGATGAGATCAATAAGGCAGGGGCTGTCAACCCAGATTCCAGGGGGGACACGGGGTTGTTGGGAGACCGAATGACACACCCGAGGACATGCGGCTCCTGACTCCCGGCCCATGAACTTTTCATGCACATTCATCTGTCGGCACCTCCCTTTGCTCATTCATAAAATTAATGCAGCCGCTCTTAATTAAGCCATAAAATGAATTTAATGGCACCTAGGGAGGTGGTGACTGCATTAATTAGCTCCATACGGCCTGGACTGGAAAGATGCCATTTATATTTACAGCAAATCGAAGCCTTTTGGCCAGCAGCCTTCTGCATGAGGAGGGCCTGTCGCAGTTTCTGTGCAACAAAGTCCTCTTGAAGCTGACTCAGAGCCAGGACAAGGCTAGGAGGTGTGGGGAGAAGCGCTTTGAAACTGGGGCCAGGAGCCCCAAGACAGGGTCTGGCTCCTCTGCGGTCGCTGGGGAGGTGACTTTGAGCCAGGCCTGCCCCCAGGCAGGAACTGTTGAGTGTGAGGAGGAAGAGCCCTGGGTCAGAGTGTGGGCTGCAGGCAGGCAGCCGGCTGGAACCCCTGCTCAGCAGATGGAGAGCCTGGCCTGCGGGTGTAGGAGCTAAGGTGGTGATCTGGACTAAGGATATCAGGCCACAGACTTCAGGGTCCTGGCCCCTCCAGAGGCCCTCATTTGGGAGATGATGAGGGGCAGCCTGCAGGATTGTCCTTCCTTCCTGACGGGCCCGGGGGCACCTGGACTCTGTCCCATCCACCACCCCTCCCGTGCTGCCCACAGTGACCTCCTTTGCTCTTTACTGCATCTTTTTTTTTTTTTAATGCCTACTTTTCCAGTATGTTCCTTTAGTTCATATTAACCCACCAAACCATTTTATCTTTTTGCAAATCTTCTAGTCTTTATATTTAGTTTTTTCATTAAAACTAATTACTTGAATTTTATTTGGCCATTTAATTTTAGTTTAAACTGACTGATGGAAAGGACGCAGGCCTTGGGGTGAGAGAGTGAGGTTTCAATCTTGGCTCTGTCACTCATGAATCACGTACATTCTGGCTTATTTCATTCTCTCAAACATTTTGTGAGATGAGTCTTCACTAACCGCAGGAGAAACTGCTCAGCCCCACTTGGCCTCTCTGGATCTCACTTTCCCCCTTACAGAAACCACCTTCCTAGGGTGCTACTAGGGTTAGGTAAAGCACCAGGCTCAGGACTGCGGTAGGTGTTCAGTAGATGGCAGCTGTCACCATAAACACACTTCTAGAAAAGAGTAGCTGAATGAACATCTTGGTTCTATTCATTTCGTTGTTTAGCAAAGAATTCTGGAGCAAATACTGCATGCCCACACACTGTGCTTGGCACGGCTTCTAAACCTTCCACTTAGCATTGCGTGCCTTCTAACATGTTCCTTTAGCTATAGTTATGGATTTGCAGACACGCGTCACTGGTTCACCCTCCCTGTTGGGGTCTCAGCTTCCTACTGCACCATGGTAGGGGTGATGAGGGGATGTCTGCCCTTCCTCTCCTGCACCTGCCCTTCCCACCATCCTTACCTGCTCCTCTCAGCTGCCGCATGCTCCCAGCCCACTGAGCTCCCTTGGCCTGTTGGGCCTCTCTTCCCATGGCCCACACTCACACCATGTCCTCAGGACCCAGTCAGCCCTCTGCCCTCCCAACCTCGGCTTGCCTGGCTCTAAGCTGGGCCTCAGCAAACCCTCCGACTGCAAGGAGTCCCAAGTCAAGGCCTGCAAACAGGATAAGGGGCGTGAGACCCAAAGACAGGACACTTCCTGTTCCCTGTCTCCTGTCTGGTGCGTGGGCCACTGGCTTCCTGGGATGGAATTTGTGGGTTCATGTTAGCAGTGTGTGAGTATTCCATATAGAACTGGACTTGGTCTGCCACCAAATTTCTCACTACTGAGATTCCTGACAACTCAAAAAATTACTGCATCTCAGAGATGAAAGTGACCGCAAGCGGCATCTCAGCCAAGAAAAGGAAAATTACCCAAGTTGTTTACTTAATGTTTCAGCCAGGCTGCCTTAAAATGCATTTAAATTTGGGGTGGAATTTCACCCTTTGCCCTTGAAGCATGATGATGCTCACCCCTGCTCTCAGTGGGCAGAGCAGTAACATGTCCTACCTTGTGGGTTCCCAGAGGGAAGGTGACTGCAGCCAACATCTGGAGGAACTCCGGGGCCCGCCAGGCAGGATCCTGGGGGTAGGTGCTGTGCACAAGGCCAAGGAACTGCAGCACCCTGGCCGGGAAAGTCCGTTCCCAGGTGTCATCTCCAGAGCCTCCTGAGGGCTGAAGGCACACTTCCTGAGAGGCCGTGCTTGGGAACGTGACTGGGGGCTGCAGAGGAGCCAAAGGATTTGAAGTCAAGAGCTTTCTGACTTTCGGTCAACAAGACACCTAATTGCAGACACCTAAGTCTATGGATTAGCCCAGGATACTGGTCATCAGTTGGGGAAGGGTTTAATATGTGCAGGAATTGTTACAAGGGCTTCACACACATTCCTCTTCTCCCCTCACAACCACCCTCTACATTTACCCCTGTTTCACAGATGGGAAGACAGAGGCGCGCAGAGAGGTTATACAGCTTGCCAAAGGTTACCCGACAGATAAGGAACAAAGCCAGGAATTGAACCCAGGCAGTCTGGCTATAATGTGTGTGTGTGTGTGTGTGTGTATTATGCTAAGAAAGTACAGATCACACTTTTTGCTCCTTTTAAAAACAAGAATGTATTTCATTTTTATTATATACTCTTTTAGCATGTAATTAGGTGATGATATGCTTTTTTCTTTTAGCCACTTACCTATGACGAATTGCATCAATAGATTTTTTGCATTTTTGCAAAGAGATCACTGAGTCACTCTGTTATTCTTTCAGTGCACGTCCTTATTCTGTCTGTAAATATTTTATTTATGATTTTGAGTGCATATTTATAAATCATAGTGGGCTGCAGTTTTCTTTTTGTTATGTTTGTCAGGTTTTGATATAAATATTATGCTAGCTTTACTGAAAAAAAAACTGTTCTCCTTTCTTTTTATTCAAGAAGATGTTAAATCCATAATTCTTGTATTGTTTAAGTTGTTCCTATGAAACTCTTGGGTCCCAATTTTTTTTTCATTATTGCTCTGTTTAGGCTCTTAAATGTCTCTTTGACCTTATTTATGTAATAGATATTTTATTCAGTTTTCACAAATAGTCTCTTTTAATTCATTTAATTTTCTATATGATTATTTCTCTCTTCTTATTCTTTATTTGTAGGGTCATGCTCTCTTTATCCCGAACCCTCCCATTACCTAAGGAGCTGAGGACTTGTGGATTGATTTAAAGAACCAACTTTGGATATATTCTCCAGATTTTTTTTCTGTCTAGTTTTAAGATTTTGATATTTGGCATCTTCATTTTTTTTTGTTGTTTTCTAGAATTAATGTGATTGCAGTTTTTAAAGACCTCTTGACTCAAATTTTTTAATGTCCATGTGGTTAAACTTTTTGTTTTTTATTGTTGTTATCCATTTCATTTTGTTTTGTCCTAGTCAGAGCATGTGAACAGTACATTTTCCTCCTTTGGAAAATTTACTCATGGTTCCATTATAGACCTAACGTTCAATTAATTTTGAGGTTGGGTGCCTGAAAAAATGCATATTTGCTGTTTGCAGCATTAAGAGTTTGTTACCTTTCTAACCAGTTAATGTTATTTTTAAAAAGCAAACAAAATGAATAACATGAAAGCATGTAAAATAAAGAAAATCTATAGTATACTGAGAGGAGTAAAAAAAAAAAAAAAGACCAATCATTTACATTATAATGTCAAACATAAAATCATTAACTGGTATATTACAGATGTGATTCTTAAACTGGATCAAAAGCCAAGACCCAACAGCTGGGGCTGTGAGGACTGGGCTGGGCACTCCTATACAAGATGGCAGGATGTACATTAGATGGAGGAACATGCATGTATAATGTCTAAGGCAACCTTCCTGAGAAGTGGGTCCAAAAGAAAATACATGAAGGACACTTTGACCCACTATCCTACATCCCAGAATTCACACTAAGAATATCAAACTACAGAGAAAGGATATCTGCTAGAGAAAGTTTATTACAGACTTTTTGTAGCAATGAACATTCTTAAAAACAACAAATTTCCACGTACAAATATAGATAATTCCCAACAACATGTTGAGAAAAAGCGGCAAGAGGGGTTTATGCGGCTTAACCCTCTGTAAGACTATGGTATAATCTTAGGTGTCTGGAAGAACATTCCACTAAAGTTCACAGTGGTTATCTCTGCATGGGTGTGTTTCAGGTGATTTTTACTTTCTATTTTTCTCTTTTGTTTAAATTGTAAAGGGTAAGCATGCATCATTTTACAGAAGCAATAAGGTTTCCCCACACAGAATCAAGCCTCCAGTCAACGTTTGGGGTCTACAGAATGAAGTCAGAAGTTTTCAGCCTCCATGCAAATTCTTGTTGCTCTGGCTCACAATTACTCCCATTCACAGGCCACAAGGCTTTCACCCCCTCACACTTGCCTTCATGTCAAAAATGACCTCTTCACCTATCTCTAGTGGACCCTGAAGGCCTGAGTTAATGGCTCTCCATGACATGTATGTAGTTGGTGGGCATCTGTCTTCTCTAACAGGTTTCTACTTCACAGCTTGCTCATGTGTGAAGCCCACCTGTCACGGTGGAAGTTAACTCTTTGAGGGAAGAGGTCCCGTTCCACCCCTTACCAGCCCCTGAAGCTCCTGACCTAAAGCAGTTGCTCAGAAATGTTCCCCTGACTGAAGGCATTAAATCTCCCAGTGAAAAAACTCAAATATGTAAACAAACGGGAAATAGATGTCTTCTGGCAAGAGTGTATAAACTCCACTGGGGACACTTAGGCTAGGTTTTCCACAGAGCACCCAAGTTATCACAAGGAACCCACCTTGCCTTTTCTATCAAGAATTCTGAATAACACTTGCTAATTATCAGCAAGGGAAGTTGCTGGAAAAAGTCAAGGTGACTCTTCCAAACTTGTCTCCCCATCAGAACCTCCTCATGAGATGTGGGGAATGGGCCTCACCTGGTTCATGGTGGCTTTCAGCATTTCCAGAAGCAGCAGGGCACCTTCAGTGCACAAGCCAGCCCGGAGGACTTCTTCATTGTGGTGCTTCTGCAGGAGCCACTGGAGCATGGCATCCAGGCTCTCCTGAAAGAGGGGGAGAGGGCTGTAGAGAGACATACGGAGGCACACCAAGGGGACTGGCTTTTCAGCCAGCACATCGTGTTTCCCAGGGGGCCTGAGTGGGAAAGGCAAAACAGCACAGTAACAGCCTAGGTGGCTAGCCCATGTGGAGAACTTCAGCCCCCTCAGTGGTGCATAAGGGAAATACACACCTCCAAGGAGATGCTGCAGACCGACCAGCAATTTGCATCAAATTTAGTTATTTCATTTGGTTTGAGATCACAATCAACTTCAATGAATTTTTGTAAATGAGATTACAGAGGACATATGAGGAATTCAAAGGCTTTGGGGAAAGTGCCAAGTGTAGCAGAGGGAAC
This sequence comes from Mirounga leonina, assembly GCF_011800145.1. Classification (NCBI taxonomy): domain Eukaryota; kingdom Metazoa; phylum Chordata; class Mammalia; order Carnivora; family Phocidae; genus Mirounga; species Mirounga leonina. Next base: position 14,235,891 of record NW_023270265.1, on the reverse strand, counting down.
ATGGGGGTTGACCAGCGGGGCGATCTGACTTTGCCTCTTGAAAAGCTGGGCTTATGCAAGCTATTCAGCCTCTCAGTTTCCTTCTCTGTAAAATGAAAATTACATTCTCTACCCCATGGGATGGTTATAAATATCAAGCAAAATAAAATATGTAAAACATCTATCACAGGTCCTGACATTCAGCAGATGTTTGTTCCCTATGATACATTTTTGGAGAAATAGAAATACAGTGTTTCGGTGAACCTAGCACAGCATATTAAGAACTTTATTTTGAAGTGTGATCTCTAATATTATTAGCATATATCAAGATTTAGATAGGTCAAATATAAGGATGTGCAAGACAGGTAGATTTTCTAACCTTCTATTTACAGAGTCATGCCCCTCCCCCAATTTCAACTCAGTGCAATTTAACTCAACTCAATTGAGACTGAGAAACAATTTCTGAATCTGCTATTTTTCAGGCACCCAGGAAGGTAAGAAGTAGGGTCTGTTCTTGAGGAGTTCAGGGGCTAAGGAGAGAGGAAATCACGTAACTGTGTCAGGGCCATATAAGGGGAAGGTGTGCTAAGGCACACAGAAGGGAATGAGTCCCCCTGTCTAGGGATCTAAGCAGGAGGTGGAATCTGAGCTGAGTGCTGAGGGATGACCCCCTCACCAGGCAGGTGACATGGGAGTAAGAGCTCCTTAAAGGCACAGGGGAGGTAAGCACAAAGCAGCTGGTCTTATTGGAGAGGTGACTCAGGAGGTTCACAGCACAAAGGGCAGGCAAGCAAAGAAGCTGGTCAGGCACCCAATCACAAAGAGTCTTGATGCCGGCTATGGAGTCTGAACCCAATCCCACAGGGGGGATCATGAAGCCTCGGATGTGGTGCAAATGAATGAGTGAGTGGATGTATGGTGAGAAGGTATACGTAGAGAGTGTAGGCTCTTCTTTAGAGAAATTTGGCTAAAGAAGGACAGGAGGATGATAAATAAGACAGCAGTTGGTCAAGAGTGTGAGTCAAGGGGGCAGCTTCTGGTTTTAGGTGGGACACAGTTCATTGTACATATGGTCTATGAGGAAAGAGTCCATAAAAAAGGAGGTGCTGAAATACAGGAGAAAAAAGGCCCAACCACTGGTGAGGTCACTCAGGAAAGAAGCCTGGATCAGCCTGGAAGAGCTACCCTTTGCCAGTGGCAATAGAAAGAGGGTGAGGAAGAGGGTCATGGCATAAACAGGTGGTGGAAAGTGGGGTGCCAAGGCAATGCCCCCCTCTGGGGTCCTCCTCTCCCACGGTGAGGTAAGTCATCTGAGCAAAGGGCAGCTTTGGGGCAGAAAGCTTGAGAGGATATATATGGTTTACACTAAAATGTAGGGGAATTGAGGGGCATGGCTAAGGTAAAGAGACATGCTTTTTCAGAAGGCATAAACTGAGGATCTAATTCTGTGGTGGCAGCAATTTGCCTCCCTGTGCCACCCCCATCATCATGTGACTTCTCTAGCCATGCCCAGAAGGAGAAAGACTTAAAACACAGACCTGCTGGCAGGGAGGATGAGAGGCAGAGGCCCAGGAGCTCAGGGGATCTGAAGGGCTAGCCAAGGGGGTGGCACTGCGAGGGAAGGAAGTGGGTCAGAATACAACACGAGTTGGAGGAATGGATGGAGGTAGGGATGGAGAATCTTAGGGAACCGTCTTGGTCACATGGGATCAGAAAACCAGGGGTGTCACTCCCTCCCAGGGGCACCCCAAGAACATACTTTGGGTCTATCCATCAGCTCTGTAAGTGGCGTCTGCAGGAAGAAGGTGGACACAATGAGGTAGACTTCTGGAATATTCACATGGTGGCCCAGAAAGTCCTTCAAAACACGGAATCCAGGAAGCAGGCAGGGACTCTGGTCAGGCGTGGGGGGCTGGCTCTTCAGGTTATCTATTGATCAGGTGGAAGGGGCACAAAATCCAACTGAGAACAATTGCTATTGCTTCTGGTCAATGTGGGGATTGGGCACACAAAGGAATTCCCTGCCACCTACCCATCCCATAGAAATGCCAGATAGAAATATATGTCATACATACATGGGCATAAGAAAGTATTCAACAAGAGTTCCTTTTCCTATTCCTTCATTCCTTCATTCGTTTATTCAAAAACAGATACTTACTTCGTGCCTACCACCTTAGAGGAACTAGGGCAACTTTATACTAAGCAATAGGGACATAGCATTTCAACAAAATATACAGAACCCCAGACCCTCACCAAGTACTTAGAATGTAGTGGGAGGGAGGGACATTAAGGAATTAAATACCAAAATAAATATATGCTTGTGAATTGTGACAAGCATCATAAAGAAAAGTAATTGGGGCAAAGAGAGTATAACAGAGGCACCCTAATTCAGGTGGGACCCTCCTCTCCTGGAGGAAATGGCATTTGAACTGAGACCTGAGAGATGAACCCACACCAGCCAGGAGAGCCTTGCTGGTGTTGTGGGTTGGGGGAAACATTTCAGGAAGACAAAAAGAGCTCAGGAGATTTTGAGGAATGGAAGGAAGCTCCCAGCATCTAGAAAGCAGTGAGGACAAAAGAGGATCCTGTCCAGGAAGTAGGAGGGGACTGGGGCTGATCAGTGTCAGGGGTCAAGGTGCAAGAGCTGTGAAGACCCCAGGCAGGAAGGAGCCTGGCAGGTCCTCACTCACAGCCCAGGATGAGGTGGCGCCCCACCTCCTGGAAAAGGCCTCACACTCACCTATCACAATGTCCATGCCTGCTGAGCTGCGCTCCACCCAGGATCCTGCACACAGGCCATCTTTAAATTTCCCGCGGAGGGAGGGGCTTGCCAAAAAGTGCAGCAGCAGTTTCAACCCCAACACAGTGGTGCTGGGATGCACATGGCCCTGCACAAGGAGCAGGAACCAGTCAGGCCCCAGGTTCAGAAACATCTCTTCCTTTGTCCTGCGGGGGTCAATAAATGCAATAAATTATCTCTCAGTCTGTGAGCAAAGAACATGTCCAGAAAATATAAATAATGTCCAGCCTCACTTGTCACCTAGGAGAGGCAAATTAAGGTTAATCTGGATGTTACTTAGCAAAGAACATGTTATATTTCTAAAGAACGGTAAAATAAAATGCTGGCAAAGTTGCTGTTAAATGGCTGAATATGTTTATTAACAGCTGAAGTGTAAGTTGGCTAAACTATTCAAAGCAATTGAAAACTGTATCAACAGATGTACAAATGTGCAGGCCCCATGATAGCCCTACCCATTAGTATTCATACTTACAGAGTCTGACTAGCCACCCATCTCATTATATCAATACAGTCACATAAAACACATAATGGTTAGTTAACTCCCTTTTCAAATCCATGGGTCAAAATTAATCTAAATGGAATAGTCCAATATTTAAGCAACTTAGGTGGAGGAGCAAGATAGCGGAGGAGTAGGAGACCTAAATTTCGTCTGGTCCCAGGAATTCAGCTGGATAGGGATCAAACCATTCTGAACACCTACGAACTCAACAGGAGATCGAAGAAAAGAATAGCAGCAACTCTCTGAACAGAAAAGCGACCATTTTCTGGAAGGTAGGATGTGCAGAGAAGTGAATCAGAGGCGATATTCGGGAGGATAGATGGTAGGCGAGGGGGCCTCTGCCAGCCGATTCTGGCAAGTGATAGAGCCACGGAACACAAAATCGAACTTTTAGATGTCGGCCCTGCTGTGGGACATTGCTCCAGTGGCTAAGCGGGGGGTGGAACCCTCATGGGACAGTGTGGTCTCAGGACCCTCAGGGTCACAGAAAGACCTGGGGTGCCTGAGTGCGGCAGAGCTCCCAGGTATTGGAGCGGGGAAGCCGGCTGCAGAGATGGAGCCAAGGTGCGGGCTCTCAGCTTGGGGTGGCCATAAACTGTGATCCGTGGCACAGTCGGGCCACTGCTCCTCCAGCAGGGACCCAACAAGGGCAGATCCGGGGAGACTCCCCTTCCTCCCTTGGGAGGAGCGGCGTGGGAGCGCACTGCAGGGATCTGCTGGGTTTGGAGACTCCACACCGAGTCGGGTGCCAGAGATAGAAACACTTGGTCACAGGCCGGGTGAGCACGAAGTGCAGCCGGAGACCAGGGAGATGGGAGTGACTGACTGCTTTTCTCTGGGAGCGCACTGAGGAGCAGGGCCCCCAGTTCTCGGCTCCTCTGGGGCGGAGACTGGGAGGCTGCCATTTTCACTCTCGGCCTCCAAAGCTGTACGGAAAGCTTGCAGGGAACAAAAGCTCCCAAGAGCAAACCCGAGCAGAATATTTAGCCCGGACTGGGAAGGGCGGAGCAATTCCACCTCCCGCAAAGACATTTGGGAACAATGGCAACAGGCCCCTCCCCCAGAAGATCAGCCCACCAAGACCAAGTTTACCCATCAATGAGAACAGCAGAACTCCAGCACTAGGAGAATACAGCACATAGAATTCATGGCTTTTCCCCCCCTAATTCTTTAGTCTTTCAAAGATAATTTTTTTAATTTTCTTTTTTTTCTTTTCCTTTTTTTTTTTTTGAACTTTTCTGTCCTTTTTTCAACCAATATCTTATCAATTCCTTTTTTAAAAATCTGTTTTATTTTTCATTTTTAGAGTCATATTTTATCCCTTCATTGTAGTTAACCTTATTTTTGGTATATATATATAAATTGTTCTTGCTTTAAAATTTGGGGATACAGTTTCTTCTAACAGACCAAAATATACCCTAAATCTCTAGTGTATGGCTTTGTTCTAGTCTCCTGCCTGATCACATTCTCTCCTTTTTTTTATTTTTTAAATTTCTCTTCTTTCTTTTTTCAACCAATTTCTTATCAATTCCTTTTATAAAATCTTTTATAATTTTCATCTTTACAGTCATAGTCCATCCCTTCACCGTATTTACCCTTATTTTTGTACATATATTTTTTTCTTTCTTTAAAATTTTGGGAGGTAGTTTCTTCTAACAGACCAAAATATGGCCAAAATCTAGTATGTGGCACTGATCTATTTACCAGCCTGATCATATTTGATCATATCCTTTTGTTCTTTTTTCTTTCTTTCCCTTTCTTTTCCCCCGGTTTTGGGTCTCTTCTGATTTGTTCAGTGTATATTTTTCTGGGTTGTTGTTACCTTGTTAGCATTTTGTTCTCTCATTCATCTATTCTCCTCTGCACAAAATGACAAGATGGAAAAACTCATCTCAAAAAATAGAACAAGAGGCAGTACCAACTGCCAGGGACCTACTCAATATGGACATTAGTAAGATGTCGGAACTAGAGTTCAGAATGACGATTAGAAAGATATGAGCTGGGCTCAAAAAAAGCATGGAAGATACTAGAGAAACACTTTCTGGAGAAATAAAAGAACTAAAATCTAACCAAGTCGAAATCAAAAAGGCTATTAATGAGGTGCAATAAAAAATGGAGGCTCTAACTGTTAGGATAAATGAGGCAGAAGAGAGAATTAGTGATATAGAAGACCAAATGATGGAAAATAAAGAAGCTGAGAAAAAGAGAGATCAACAACTACTGGATCACAAGGGCAAAATTCGAGAGATAAGTGATACCATAAAACAAAACAATATTAGAATAATTGGGATCCCAGAAGAAGAAGAAAGAAAGAGAGGGGCAGAAGCTATATTGGAGCAAATCATAGCAGAGAACTTCCCTAATTTGGGAAGGAAATAGGCATCAAAATCCAGGAGGCACAGAGAACCCCCCTCAAAATCAATAAAAATAGGTCAACACCCCGACATCTAATAATAAAACTTACGAGGCTCAGAGACAAAGAGAAAATCCTGAAAGCAGCTCAGGACAAGAGGTCTGTAACCTACAATGGTAGAAACATTAGATTGGCACCAGACCTATCCACAGAGACTTGGCAGGCCAGAAAGGACTGGCATGATATATTCAGAGCACTAAATGAGAAAAGTATGCAGCCAAGAATACTATATCCAGCTAGGCTGTCATTGAAAATAGAAGGAGAGATAAACAGCTTCCAGGACAAACAAAAATTAAAAGAATTTGCAAACACCAAACCAACCCTACAAGAAATATTGAAAGGGGTCCTCTAAGCAAAGAGAGGGCCTAAAAGTTACAAAGACCAGAAAGGAACACAGACAATATACAGTAACAGTCACCTAACAGGCAATACAATGACACTAAATTCATATCTTTCAATAGTTACCCTGAATGTAAATGGGCTAAATGCCCCAATCAAAAGACACAGGGTATCAGATTGGATAAAAAAACAAGACCCATCGATATGCTGCCTGCAAGAGATTCATTTTAGAACCAAAGACACCTCCAGATTGAAAGTGAGGGGGTGGAAAACCATTTACCATGCTAATGGACGCCAAAAGAAAGCTGGGGTGGCAATCCTTATATCAGACAAATTAGATTTTAAACCAAAGACTGTAATAAGAGATGAGGAAGGACACTATATCCTACTTAAAGGGTCTATCCAACCAGAAGATCTAGCAATTGTAAATATCTATGCCCCTAACATGGGAGCAGCCAATTAATAACAAAGTCAAAGAAACACATCGACAACAATACAATAATAGTAGGGGACGTTAACAACCCCCTCACTGAAATGGACAGATCATCTAAGGAAAGATCAACAAGGAAATAAAGACTTTAAATGACACAGTGGACCAAATGGACTTCAAAGATATATTCAGAACATGACACAGTGTACCAAATGGACTTCACAGATATATTCAGAATATTCCATCCCAAAGCAACAGAATAGATTCTTCTCTAGTGCCCATGGAACATTCTCCAGAATAGATCACATCCTAGGTCACAAATCAGGTCTTAATCGGCACCAAAAGACTGGGATCATTCCCTGCATATTTTTGGACCACGATGCTTTGAAATTAGAACTCAATCACAGGAGGAAAATTGGAAAGAACTCAAATACATGGAGGCTAAAGAGCATCCTACTAAAGAATGAATGGGTCAACCAGGAAATTAAAGAAGAATTTAAAAAATTCATGGAAACAAATGAAAATGAAAACACAACTATTCAAAATCTTTGGGATGCAGCAAAGGCAGTCCTAAGAGGAAAGTATATAGCAATACAAGCCTTTCTCAAGAAACAAGAAAGATCTCAAATACACAACCTAACCCTACACCTAAAGGAGCTGGAGAAAGAACAGCAAATAAAGCCTAAACCCAGTAGGAGAAGAGAAATAATAAAGATCAGAGCAGAAATCAATGAAATAGAAACTAAAAGAACAGTAGAACAGATCAACGAAACAAGGAGCTGGTTCTTTGAGAGAATTAACAAGATTGATAAACCCCTGGCAGGACTTATCAAAAAGAAAAGAGAAATGACCCAAATCAACAAAATCATGAATGAAAGAGGAGAGATCACAACCAACACCAAAGAAATACAAACAATTATAAGAACATATTATGAGCAACTCTATGCCAGCAAATTAGATAATCTGGAAGAAATGGATGCATTCCTAGAGAGGTATCAACTACCAAAACTGAACCTGGAAGAAATAGAAAACCTGAACAGACCCATAACCACTAAGGAAATTGAAGCAGTCATCAAAAATCTCCCAAGAAACAAGAGCCCAGGGCCAGATGGCTTCCCAGGGGAATTCTACCAAACATTTCAAGAAGAATTAATACCTATTCTTCTGAAACTGTTCCAAAAAACAGAAATGGAAGGAAAACTTCCAAACTCATTTTATGAGGCCAGCATTACCTTGATCCCAAAATCAAACAAAGACCCCATCAAAAAGGAGAATTACAGACCAATATCCCTGATGAACATGGATGCAAAAATTCTCACCAAAATACTAGCTAATAGGATCCAACAGTACATTAAAAGGATTATTCACCACAACCAAGTGGGATTTATTCCTGGGCTGCAAGGTTGGTTCAACATCCGCAAATCAATCAATGTGATACAATACATTAATAAAAGAAAGAACAAGAACCATCTGATCCTCTCAATAGATGCAGAAAAAGCATTTGACAAAGTACAGCATCCTTTCTTAATCAAAACTCTTCAGAGTGTAGGGATAGAGGGTACATACCTCAATATCATAAAAGCCATCTATGAAAAACCTTCAGTGAATATCATTCTCAATGGGGAAAAACTGAGAGCTTTCCCCCTAAGGTCAGGAATGCGGCAGGGATGTCCACTATCACCACTGCTATTCCACATAGTATTAGAAGTCCTAGCCACCGCAATCAGACAACAAAAAAAAATAAAAGGCATCCAAATCGGCAAAGAAGAAGTCAAACTCTCACTCTTTGCAGATGATATGATACTTTATGTGGAAAATCCAAAAGACTCCACCCCAAAACTGCTAGAACTCATACAGGAATTCAGTCAAGTGGCAGGATATACAATCAATGCACAGAAATCAGTGGCATTCCTATATACCACCAACAAGACAGAAGAAAGAGAAATTAAGGAGTCGATCCCATTTACAATTGCACCCAAAACCATAAGATACCTAGGAATAAATCTAACCAAAGAGGCAAAGGATCTGTACTCAGAAAACTATAAAATACTCATGAAAGAAATTGAGGAAGACACAAAGAAATGGAAAAACGTTCCATGCTCATGGATTGGAAGAACAAATATTGTGAAGATGTCAATGTTACCTAGAGCAATCTACACTTTCAATGCAATCCCCATCAAAATACCATCGACTTTTTTTAAAGAAATGGAACAAATAATCTTAAAATTTGTATGGAACCAGAAAAGACCCCGCATAGCCAGAGGAATGTTGAAAAAGAAAAGCAAAGCTGGTGACATCACAATTCCGGACTTCCAGCTCTATTACAAAGCTGTCATCATCAAGACAGTATGGTAGTGGCACAAAAACAGACAAATAGATCAATGGAACAGAAGAGAGAGCCCAGAAATGGACCCTCAACTGTATGGTCAACTAATCTTTGACAAAGCAGGAAAGAATATCCAATGGAAAAAAAGACAGTCTCTTCAACAAATGGTGTTGGGAAAATTAGACAGCCACATGCAGAAGAATGAAACTGGACCATTTCCTTACACCACACACAAAAATAGACTCAAAATGGATGAAAGACCTAATGTGAGATTTCTCCTCAAAATCCTAGAGGAGAACACAGGCAGCAACCTCTTCGACCTCAGCTGCAGCAACTTCTTCCTAGAAACATCACCAAAGGCAAGGGAAGCAAGGGCAAAAATGAACTATTGGGACTTCATCAAGATAAAAAGCTCTTGCACAGCAAAGGAAACAGTCAATAAAACCAAAAGACAACTGACAGAATGGGAGAAGATATTTGCACATGATATATCAGATAAAGGGCTAGTATCCAAAATCTATAAAGAACTTATCAAACTCAGCACCCAAAGAACAAAGAATCCAATCAAGAAATGGGCAGAAGACATGAACAGACATTTTTCCAAAGAAGACATCCAAATGGCCCACAGACACATGAAAAAGTGCTCAACATCGCTCGGCATCAGGGAAATCCAAATCAAAACCTCAATGAAATACCACCTCCCACCAGTGGCTAAAATTAACAAGTCAGGAAATTTCAGATGTTGGCGGGGATGTGGAGAAAGGGGAACCCTCCTACACTGTTGGTGGGAATGCAAGCTGGTGTAGTCACTCTGGAAAACAGTATGGAGGTTCCTCAAAAAGTTGAAAATAGAGCTACCATACGACCCAGCAATTGCACTACTGGGTATTTACCCCAAAGATACAAATGTAGTGATCCCAAGAGGTACGTGCACCCCGATGTTTATAGCAGCAATGTCCACAATAGCCAAACTATGGAAAGAGCCAAGATATCCATCAACAGATGAATGGATAAAGAAGATCTGGTATATGTGTATATATATATATATATATATATATATATATATATATATACACACACACACACACAATGGAATATTATGCAGCCAATCACAAAAAAAAAAACAAAAACACAAAATCTTGTCATTTGCAACAACATGGATGGAACTAGAGGCTATCATGCTAAGTGAAATAGGTCAATCAGAGAAAGACATGTATCATATGATCTCACTGATATGAGGAATTCTTAATCTCAGGAAAAAAACTGAAGGTTGCTGGAGTGGTGGGGGGTGGGAGGAATGGGGTGGCTGGGTGATGGACACTGGGGAGGGTATGTGCTATGGTGAGCACTGTGAATTGTGTAAGACTGATGAATCACAGACCTGTACCTCTGAAACAAATAATACATTATATGTTAAAAACAAAAAAAAGATAGTAGGAAGGGAAAAATGAAGTGGGGAAAATCGGAGGGGGAGACAAACCATGAGAGACTATGGTCTCTGAGAAACAAACGGAGGGTTCTAAAATGGAGGGGGTGGGGGGATGGGTTAGCCTGGTGATGGGTATTAAAGAGGGCATGTATTGAATGGAGCACTGGGTGTTATACGCAAACAATGAATCATGGAACACCATATCAAAAAAATTAATTAAAAAATATTTATGCAATTTTATCAGTTTAGGCAAAATACATGTTTAACTGTCACTTTCAAAAATGAATTTAAAAATGATGAGTTTGGAGAATACAAACTTGCTAGAAGGGACTGGAGGGCAGGGAGGTGGGCAACCAAACCTCAGGGTTAATGGCTCAGCAAAAGACTCTGCCTCCTGGGAGCCAGAGAAGGGCCCATCTTTGCTGGGCAGTGTTCTCAGTGCCAGCTGCCAGACTAAGGAGTGAGGCTGTGGCCACTGGGCTAGGAGTCAAGAAACTGTCCTCCCTTCTATCCCTGCCTCTTTTGACTAACTTGATGACTTTGGCAGGGCTCTTGTTGAGCTCTGGTCATTTTTCTTGATGTTGATGGTGGTGGTGATGATGATCGTGGTAATGATGATAACGATGGTGATGGTAATAATATGATGACGGTGGTAGTGATGATGATAATGATGGTGATGGTGATGATGATAATGATGGTGAT